>NC_079431.1:19160520-19228020 GCF_026213295.1 Gadus chalcogrammus
TTTGTGTTCTTTGTCTCTCCACTCTCTCTCTCTCCATCTGTGTCTCGCTCTATATCTCCTGCTTGCTCTCACTCTCTCATCATCTGTGGCATCATTGTTTGAGTCTCCAGACAGTGATTGATGGGGGAGGAGGTTGAAATGTTAAACAGATGTACCTCTTGACCCTGCTGCTCCACAATACTGATGACTTGTATCTGCTTACAATTTAGCGGGTCTTTCGGGAGAGGAGGTAGGTATCTCTCTGACAGTGTTACACAACTCAGAATAAAGTCTTCCGATTACATAAACGAAAGGCACGCAGGCTTGTATAAACTCTTGGAATATTTCTGATACAGTTGTCCCTGTATCAGACCTTCTTTGGGAACCATTGGCATTTGAGATCAAGTATTCATTGTGACTTCTTAAGCTAGTGTATGTGTTATGTGTGTAATATTTGTGTGTTGAGAATGAGGAATAAGGCACCTCTGACTGACGGGGCAAAACTATTAGCAGAAAACCAAACAAAAAACCCTCTGGATGCACTCCAGAACGTTTCTCAAGGTATTAGCCCTATCGTCTCCAGTAAAATAAATTGGGTCTTGCACACTAGACTCTTGGCAGGTCTCTATATAATTTTGGGGTTGTGCTGTTAGTGAGCTGAAACCGCTTACAACAGCACAAGTGTCAGCTGCTTGCCAATTATTCAACAGCCTTATAAAATGGCTGACCATGAATTTGATTATTGTGGTCTTTGTGTATGTGTGTGTGTGTGTGTGTGCGTGCGTGCGTGCGTGTGTTTGTGTGCGCGTGTGTGTGTGTGTGTGTGTGTGTGTGCGTGCTTGTGTGTGCGTGGCATCATTCAGAAAGCAGCAAATAGTCACTATACATCCGTCCAAGGTGTTAGTCAAGCTGCGCGGCGGGTACTGAGGGAACATGATCTGACACTGATCGGCCTGTAAGGTGGGAGACGGTTTGGACATTATTTATTGAGCTACTATAGTTCCTCAGCAAATGGGATGGCTTTTTCCACTATTTGGAAAAAGATGATTTCCCAAAGTGCCATGTAGTACAAAGATAAAAGCAGAAGCACAAAACCACACACACAAACACACACACACACACACACACCAGAACAGAATAACACACATATAGAACACAAACACACACAAACACACATGCAGACACTCACACATGTTTGAGAGCAATGTTGGTATCAGGGCAGGGATCTGAGCTTGCCTAAGTACATGGGGGTCCTCTTGTTCCAGAGCCACCACAGGTTACATCATTCACTGCATGCTGGACAACCAGTTCGGACATACCTGTGTGTGTGTGTGTGTGTGTGTGTGTGTGTGTGTGTGTGGTGTGTGTGTCTGTGTGGTCTGTGTGTCTGTGTGTGAGAGCTGTGTTTATCATTATTGGCCACAAATGGTTTCAGGGGGACGTGCTACCCATAGTAGTAACAGACTGAAATGTTTAAATGTTTATTCGTCTCAGGGGACTCATTACTTTGGATCTGTCATATGGATTTAGGCTGTGTGTGTACAGACACAGAGACACACACTAAACTACTGATTGACAGTGAAATTGAGAATGGATAATTTACATAATACTTATTGAACGGTCCCCACCACCGAGACAGCTCAAATACCGTTATCTATTACCCATAGCTAGAGAGTTTGATACAGAAAAAAAAGACAGGGGGATTAAACAAAAAGACGGCCGTCTTTTTGTTTAATCCCCCTGTCTTTTTTTTCTGTATTTTTTTTTCTGACAGACAGACAGACTACAGTAACGACAGAAATTGCAAAGTAAATTTGTTATCCTAAACAACTTTTTCAAAATCAGTGTTGATCCCAGGTAGCTGATCACCAGAACAACAATTACAGTTACCATCGAGCAGTAGCGTGCGGTGACCCTATATTTCAGTGGGGCAGAAACTACTGTCGTATGATACATATATATACACATATATACACACACACACACACACACACACACACACACACACACACACACACACACACACACACACACACACACACACACACACACACACACACACACACACACACACACACACACACACACACACACACATATATATATATACACACACACACACACACACACATACATATATATATATAGTCACCGCCCGGCTCTTGACGGTGGCAAAGATGGGAGACCAGACTAAAGAGTGAAATTAGCTTACATTTATTCACAAACCAAGAGTATGAACAACCAAACATATATATAAATGTCAGTAATCAGTTGTGTAAGCATGTGTGTGAATGTGTGTCAAACAAATAGAACAAAAGCAATGGCTGCATCAACAAGAGCCAGCCAGATCTGCAGAAGGGTGAGCCTTAAATAGCACCACACCAGCCCAGGTGTCTCATCAGGAAGATGACCCTCCCACGACCTGGAACCTGCAAAGGGAGAGCAAAGCAGCAAAGAACACAGAGGCCCCTAGTGGAGTGGTGGGGTCGTCACACCCTCCCCCTTAAAAACGGGATTCCCACCAGGAATGCCGACCAACCACAACTACACAAAATGTTATTTAAGTATAGCCCACGTGTTCAACCAAATATTTACAAAAAAATTCTACCAAGGACATACAATGGTGTATCACCAAACAGCCCATGATAGCCGGCAATTAGCGTAGACAACTCAGCACGCCTCTCAACTGACAGCTGACCAAGCAAAGTGTCTAGGTTACGCAGCGTCTCAGAGTTTTTTAACCGGCCTCGCAGCAAACTCTCATCCGGTGGGGTCACACCATCATTCTCCTGCACAACCGAATGCTGTGGAGAACCGCTTTCCACTGTGGCTGCCACCGAAACTGACCTAACCGACCGGTCCTGCTCCTTGCCACTTGAATCAGAAACCGGTGGCGCACGCTCAAAATAGGGTTTCAACAGATTAACATGGCAGAGTTGAGTCGATTTCCTTCGTTTAGGTGTTGACAACAAGTAGTTCTGCTCTGAAACCTGCCGCAACACTGTGAAAGGACCAGTGAATTTTGCCTGAAATGGAGAAGTCACCATAGGCAACAAAGCTAACACGCGATCACCAGGACTAAACTGATGCTGCTCAGCTTTCCGGTCATACAGACGCTTCATTTTTACCTGCGCAGAGGCCAACTTCTCCTTAGCCAACTCTCCTGCTGCATACAACCGATGTCGAAAACCATTAATGTAATCAATCAAATTTACAGGCGGTTCATGTTTTGCAACAGGATCATGCACTAAAGTCAACGGCCCACGCACCGTGTGCCCGAAAACAAGTTTGTTGGGGCTGAAACCCGTGCTCTCTTGCTCCACCTCCCTAGCGGCTAGCAGCAACCATGGAAGCCCCTCTTCCCAGTCCTGGTTCATCTCAACGCAATACCCACGCAACAGAGACTTCAAAGTCTGGTGAAATCTTTCCAGGGCCCCTTGACTCTGAGGATGATATGCGGAAGCCTGGTTATGTTTAACCCTTAACTGCTTTAGCACTTGAGCAAACAGCCGAGAAGAAAATTTTGAGCCCTGATCACTCTGAATTACTTTCGGTATACCGAAAATGGAGATGAACTGCGTGAGCGCCTTTACCACCGACTTAGCAGTAATGCTACGCAATGGATAGGCAGCCGGGTACCTTGTACTTCGACACATGACGGTCAGTAAATATTGACTACCTGATTTAGAACAAGGTAAAGGGCCCACACAGTCTACAATCAGATGCTCAAATGGTTGTGCAATAGCTGGAATAGGGTACAGTGGAGCTGGCTTAATAACCTGATTTGGTTTCCCAGTTAGCTGACATGTAAAACATGTTCTAATGTAGCTGGACACATCACTCTTCACACGAGGCCAGAAAAAGTAACGCAAAATATATACATATGTTTTACGCACTCCCAAATGCCCACAGTGATCATGGGCGGCCTTCAGAACCTCAGTGCGAAATTTAGATGGGACAACAACCTGCAACACTGGATCACCAACAAAATTGTCCCCATGTGGCATCCACTTCCTCACCAACAATCCATCCTGCACAAAATAACCATTGGCAGCGCTCCTTCCATCTGCATCAGTGACAAACCTGTCATACAGTGATTTCAAGGAGGAATCTGCTCTCTGTTCTGCCATGAGGTCACTGCAGGAAACAGACAAAAGAGGATCAGGAAAGGACACCGGGAATGTCTCCTTGTCACCCTTTTCAATCTGGTCAAGGTCCCGTTCAGCATGGCGAATGGCCCGTGTTACTGCACAAGCGGGGAACACCTCAGGAAACCCACATGCACCTTCATCCCGCTGTCCTATAACCAAGGGTGAAGTAGTCACAATGGGCGGTGGTGAACCCTTAGCCCACACACGACTGCCTGCCAGATCATTCCCTAGAATGATATCTACACCATCAACAGGCAATGCAGGGCGCACTCCCATAGCAACTTCACCCTGGACCAAACCACAGTTTAACACAAATTTGTGCAGTGGAACAGGTGACGCTGTCAAACTCATGCCTCTCATGAGGACATAATCTCCTGTATCAGATTGATGAGAAAAAGGCAACACCGAACTCACAATATATGAATTAAAAGCAGCAGTATCCCTTAGGATTTTTACAGGTACAGAACTGTCGCTGCCCACCAAAGACACACTCCCATCAGACAGAAAAGCAGAGAACGAGTCCTTCAAACCGTCCATAACTTCAGCCTCCACCTGCTGACAAGAAATAGGCCCGACATATGGCACAGAGGTAGCACACACATTCGACCTAACCTGTACTCCTTCCTTCCCACGTCCAGCTTTGGGACAGTCAGCCTTCCAATGCCCCTGGCCCTTGCAGAAGTGGCACACCTTCCCTAAGTCCAATGGCACTCGACCCTGCACCGAACGCCCTGGTCTACTCAGGCCATGATAACGCGTTTCCTCCCACTTACTTGCAGTACTGAGCAACCCGGTATCGCTCCTGCTATCTCTACCGCTATACTCGCGTTCAATCCTGTGTGTGAGCACATACTCATCTGTTAGGGTGGCAGCTTCTGCCGCAGTCTTCACTTTATGCTCACTGATATAAACAGCAATATGACTAGGAACAGAGTTTTTAAATTGTTCCAAAACAATCAGATCACATAGAGCATCAAAAGTATCTACCTTCACAGCAGAACACCAGCGACTGAAATGAGTACACTGCTCCCTCGCAAACTCAACATGTGTCTGCCTACTCGACTTCTCCCATGTCCGGAACCTCTGCCTATATGCCTCAGGTACAAGCTCATATGCGCGCAACAATGAAGCTTTAACTGTCGCATATTCTCTACTCTCAACTATAGTTAGAGCACGCCTCCTGTGCCTTACCCGTCAACACACACTGCAAAAGTAACGTGCGATCGGAGTCGGACCACCCCCTACTCTCGGCCACACGCTCGAAGAGTGAAAAAAAAAACGTCTGGGTCCTGCTCACAGAACCGAGGAACCAACCGCAAGCTACCCACAGCATCAAATACACCAGAGACCCTTGGAGAAAAACTCACCCCTGTCTCAGATCCACCCAAACTCAGCCTACGCTCCTCCAACTCAAGTCGCTTCCGCTCCATAACGAATTTCTCTCGTTCCGTTTTCGCTCTCTCCCGTTCCCAGCAGAAGCAACTCCCTCCTCTGCTCAAACGTCAAACCAACTTCACTCAAAAGCGCATCCGAAACATCCAGCCGGGCACCAGCAACCTGCAATTTAGGTCTGAGAACCCCTGTTTCAAACAGATTAGCTTTCACAATTGCCTTAATGTTTTCCTTCATTCTTTTATCCCCAACATCCAACTCATAATACTCTGCAATTTTCACTAACTGTTCACGTGAGCAGCGCTCCAGCCACTCCTCTGATGGAGCTCGCAAAAAATCCTCCACACTAGCCATTCTCAGCTCCAGCCAACCAAACCGTTACCGTGGTCTTGTCCCTCTAACTGCCTAATCAAAACTAACTAACTCACCCCCTAGTCTTCAGGCGTTTTTGCGGTGGGTATTTACGCACTGAAACCCGCAAGCCCGGTGGAGCAAGCAGTAAATGCCGACCCCACCAGCAGCTTGGGACGTGCTCCCGAGACAACTGCTCCAGCCACATTTAACACCACACTACAAAACCCCCCAGCAATCTTCCAAGGGAAGTTGCTCTTCACCTATCAGGGACAAAACAACGCCAACTCTAATGATCACACATAGGACAAAGCACAGAAAACACTACCTTTAGCACAATTTCCTCCTGTTAAAGCCACTTAAATTAACCAAAACAAAATGGATTGCTTACCCTCTAGTCCAAGTCTCCCGCGTCAACAGAATGTGAAGCCATTCACCAATCACAGAACTTAACAAGCTACAACTGCTCACTAACGTAAAACCTAACAGTTCTTACAAACTACCCAAATACAAACCCCGGTCAACCGGAAATGGACGAGCCCCCACTTGTCACCGCCCGGCTCTTGACGGTGGCAAAGATGGGAGACCAGACTAAAGAGTGAAATTAGCTTACATTTATTCACAAACCAAGAGTATAAACAACCAAACATATATATAAATGTCAGTAATCAGTAGTGTAAGCATGTGTGTGAATGTGTGTCAAACAAATAGAACAAAAGCAATGGCTGCATCAACAAGAGCCAGCCCAGATCTGCAGAAGGGTGAGCCTTAAATAGCACCACACCAGCCCAGGTGTCTCATCAGGAAGATGACCCTCCCACGACCTGGAACCTGCAAAGGGAGAGCAAAGCAGCAAAGAACACAGAGGCCCCTAGTGGAGTGGTGGGGTCGTCACAATATATATATATATATATATTGAGCAACGACATAGCCATCATTTATTTTCATGCCATGCTCGGGAGAAAGTTATGTTGTAAGTGTTCCCCATATCCTTTGAATTTTGGATAATGTTTATGTCCAGTCTGTCAGGGCGAAGTTGTTTGATTCTGACTTCTCTTCCAATTTTAACCTCTCAAATTATTTTTTCTAACAGAAACTCAACACTGTTAATCACAGGTGCAACACCACCCGCTATACCTGCATCTGATATAGAAATGATGAAAGATACTCGCGGAATAATTTGAGTTAAAACAACAACAGTTCTATAATATGACCATGGGGCAGACTACTTTACGACCATATAGGCATCGTTTAGCGCAGATTGCAATTCTTGTTGAAGCCCGCAGGGTTATTCGATAAAAATACGGAGGAACGCGGTTGCTGAGCTATCCTGCCCCACATTGCATGACAAGTTAAATTCAAATAAAATCGCCACCTTCATCCAAAATTCGATGTCAACAGACCAAAAATAGTCGGCAAGCCTACAGAAACTATAGATAGTTAATGTGAAATTCACATTATTAAAAATAGACTTGGAGCCATGATTTACTGAGGGACAATTCTTTTGGGAGCATGCTTTTGCAAGTAGTTCCCTGCCCCACCTGCCCATATGGACGGCACGCGCCTGCCATCGAGTTTGGCTGTGTCACGTTAAAATTGTACCGGGGGCGAAAATTGTACCGGCCTACGTCATCGTTTGTTTACATCCTGACAACCTGACAACCTGCCCGGCAACAGACGACGCGATGCAGAAAACATGTTTCCAAACGACGAAATAACATAATACAGATAGCGGATCGCTATCTGTATTATGGTAGATAGCGATAACACTTGTTTTTACTTTATATTTGTATTGTATTTAATTTTTTAATCGAAACAATAAAAAAAATTGCCCGCAAAACGGGCGATCGCGTCAAATGACGCGTCAAATCACGTAGGAAGGTTCTTGAACATTCTAGACTATGAAACCTGCTTAAAACACTCAGTTTACTAGCTAAATCCGATTAAACAATTCAATACAATACAAATATAAAGTAAAAACAAGTGTTATCTTGCGATCCGTTATCTGTATTATGTTTCAAGAACCCTCCTACGGCATTTGACGCGATCGCCCGTTTCGCGGGCAAAACATTTGTCATTTGACGCGATCGACCGTTTCGCGGGCAAATTTTTTTATTGTTTCGATTAAACAATTAAATACAATACAAATATAAAGTAAAAACAAGTGTTATCGCTATCTATCATAATACAGATAGCGATCCGCTATCTGTATTATGTTATTTCGTCGTTTGGAAACATGTTTTCTGCATCGCGTCGTCTGTTGCCGGGCAGGTTGTCAGGATGTAAACAAACGATGACGTAGGCCGGTACAATTTTCGCCCCCGGTACAATTTTAACGTGACAACTGCCCTAACTACAGTCAAGCAAGGTTGGGGGACGTCTCCAGTATTTAAAGCATGAGTATAGTCTCTGAAGCATGGGGCTAGTACCTGCTGCTCCACCCCCCCCAGTTGACCATGGCAATGGGAGCACGGGACAGTGAGTCTGTCGGTAGAGGACATCGTGGACAACCACATCCTGGGATCCCAGGGGGCCCGTGTCTACACATCCAGCAGCATTTTATTTATTTATTTGTTTATTTATGTTTATTTTCTCCCAAAGGTGCCCTTCAGGAGAAACAGATGTGACACCCCACCATCCCTAGTTAACCACGCACACGCCTTGCATCATAGCGCACCAACAACCACGGACAAACAAACACACCGACACACACACACACATCCATATAAAACGAGACACATGAACAAACCAGCGCACCCACACACACACAGAAGCTTCATTGAGCAGGCTGTAAAACTCAACATCGACGCCTGGCTGTTACGGTGACACATTCACTGGAGGAGTTGAGTTATTGCACAACTCAGACCTGCCTCTCCCTGTCAGCTGGCGTGATTCATCCTACTAGCCTCTCTCTCTCTCTCTCTCTCTCTCTCTCTCTCTCTCTCTCTCTCTCTCTCTCTCTCTCTCTCTCTCTCTCTCTCTCTTTGTTGATTTGTACATTTGAATATGTCTTGCTTGACAGTCTTCCATGCGTGGAATTTCAAATGAGCGGGAAGAAAGATAAGGATTTTGGATGCTTAAGAGCATTTGGGCATGATGGCTGTTGTTGACGTTCAAACCTTTGACCTTCTCACTGCGAGCGATCCCTATCCAAACTAGACCGCCTTTTCACCTCAAGTCGCACTCTATTTATCATTATTTTCAAATCAACATATATCTTAACATGTGTGTGGTTGTGTGTGTGTGTGGGGGGGGGTGGTCTAGACTCGTGCACACAAGGGCCCACATACAGAGAGATGTAAACTCTTGACCTCCAACACTGTTTATTTCTTTGTCCCTCTCTCGTCCTCTCTCTCCATCTATCTATGTCGATCTCTCTATGCCTCACCCAAACACAGAGAAATGTATTTATACAGAATCGTGACAACAGGAGTCAAGGAAACTATATAATGTCCTCCAAAATTCTTAGAAACTACTCTATTTTCTTGTTTATTGTTACGAAACCGCTTTGGGTCACACCGGACCGAGTAACACAGACTGAAAGTCACGTTGAAACAGACGTTTTATTTAGTAGACGCTGCCTTACACATGGCGGGACGGTTATTAAATCAACGAAAGGAAAGATAACAAAACAGAAAGGAAACCCTAACTAACCCTAACTCTGGGGGACCCAACTTGTCCTACACCAAAAGTAAAAGGGAATGTGAATTAGCCGGGACCTATGTCTACTCTGCTCCAACCTAACTTAAAACGTGAAAACAACCATCTCCAACCAACAACGTATAAAGTGAAATGAAAGCAATAATGTTCCCACATGGGAAAAGACGGCACTGGACCGTAAATTACTTAGCACAATAGTTATCAATTCACACATGAACGATCGGTGGCGTGCGGGACCAGGAACAAATCCCCCGCGCTTGCAGTCTGGGCTGGGCGGTCTTTATAGGCGACGTCAGGCGACGGCGGAACAACCAGCCTATAGGAAGAAAGGAAACGCAGAACAGCGCAGCTGCGCAAAATCTCATATTTGCCGTATAGGAACGTAACATTTATATGAAAGAACTGAATGTATTCCAAAGCATAAGGGGTTATGAAAATGTGAAGGAAGTGAATTTTAATGATTTTCTTCACATCAAACAATGTATCTTATGGGAATTAGAAGTATAATTACATATCAAGGTGATGTAATCTCGCCATGTCTGATCGTGGCCTACACTAGTGCCACCAATATGTGTCTAAAGCATTGTTTAAATAAAATCATTGTTTCCAACGTAGCCTATTGTCTTCAGCGTATGTTATTTGGTACAATCTCCGACCATGTGATGATGCCGTAACAGTAACAAAAAGGCTTTTAAGGGGAAAATCTCCAAGCCACTAACTTAAAACTGACTAATAACTAGAGAGACAACAATGACAAATGGACATGACAATGAGACATGACTAGTACGGCAAACTGACAAGGGAACAAAGGAAGTGAACTTGTATACATTGGGAGAGACAGATTAGGGAATGAGGTGCCGGTTCAGAAGATTGACAAGGACGGTCAGGTGAGGGGAACCTGACATTGCAGACTGGGAAAAAACTAAGGACATCTGATGTACAGGTGAAAATATTTAACTATGTAACACAAATACATGCTACAATTACAGACTAGAGTCGGACTAGGACATTTTATTTTTTTTGGTATACACAGAACTTATTTTGTATTTTTGTAGGTGTTTATTTATCACCATGTTGGGGATACTTTAGAGCAGCGGTTCTCAAACTATGGTACGTGTACAACTTGTGGTATGCGATGCGCTATCGAGTGGAATACAGAGGAATTAGATTAAAAACAATATTATCAAAATACTAGTACGAATGGAAATACATTTACCATGAGATCATGTTTTCACTTGCTGTGTGTGTATGTGTATGTGTTTCCTTATCTCTGTTCTAGTGCTACCACTTTGTACAGCTGACAACAGCTAACATTAAATAATTGTGCCTCCTGCATGAGATGAGCCTAGCTCAATAGGGCCGCCGGCCTACGCTACTGTATGTTGTTATATTTTATAACATCTGTCATAATGGTGGTACTTGGGGAGAAAAACATTTTCAGTGGTGTTACGCGGTATAAAAAGTTTGAGAACCACGCATGCTTTAGAGGGACGGGCTCCACCGGCGAGGGTAAGTGACCGTCCACCTCGGACGGACCCTACCATCCATCACTCCTGTGTGGCCATCTCCATCTCTGTCCATCCGCCCCAGTGTTTCCATCACCTCCTCACCTTGAAATTCAGAGTGGGGGGTGGGGGGGAGGATTGTTGACTGATTTTTTGTCCGATTTATTTTTAACCCGTTCAGCTGAAAAGATATTTAACTAACCTAGGTCGGGGAGAGTTTAAGAAGAGCGGCTTCAGGTTATTTTGTCTGCGTTCCATTAAAGCTCATGAATTAGTAATGATGTAACAGGAATTCTCTTGAGACACAGCCAAGATCATGATGGGAGCTAGGTTGAACATCTCATAGGCCATGGAAGGTCTGGCTCTCTGTTGCATCTCAAACCAAGCATCTCTTAGATGCTTTGAGATACACATAGATACATCTAAATATTTAAACTAATATAAGTATATATGTGTATATATATATATATATATACATTATATATACATATATATATATATATATATATATATATACATTATATATACATATATATATATATATATATATAGGCCTAGTTGCTGGTTCATGGTTCCTGTGGGTTTTTCATATAAGAATCGGGACAGAATTCAAATTTTCCCTGCAATATACAGCTGACCCACGGGTCGTTCGATTAGTGCGCACGCTCTTTGAACTTCTCCTCTCCACTTCCTCTGCCCTTTCTTTTTATAATCCACATTTACTCGGCACTCAGAGAAATATTAATATTTGATAGGAAGCATATTGGGGAAAGAAAAGTGACTGCAGAGGACTCATATACACACACACACACAAACACACAAAGCAGCACGCCCACACGCACACACTTGCTGCGGTGCTCCCCTCTGATCATGCAGTAGCATAAATTCCCGGGCACCGGGCGATGTTCAGCCTGCCTTCAGATTGCGCTCAGAGTGCAGAGCCGGTGTGAATGGTGTTAGGATCATGGCAGCGTCTGATTTCAAGAAAAACTGCAGCCATTTTCTCCGATGTGAGAAAGAAATACCCACCTGCCAGATATTTAACGCTAATAGAACAATAAACAGACCGAAAAGATAACTTTTCTAACACTTACGTTGCAGGCTTGATATGGACCTAAGGCCAAGCTATTAAAAGGCAGTTAACGTTGAAGTGTGTTGATAACGTTGTTTGGATAACATAATTATATAGAGGGGCTATTATCAGATTTTCCCAGATGATCAGCTGTAGTACACTCTAATATCTATTTAGGATGACACCACAGTTCAAATGCTGCCAATTTCATAAGATCCATTAAGGGCAAATAGCACATTAAAATGTGTTTTACGAAAGAATTCTCATATTTATTTTGTCATTGGCACACTTTAAGCATATCCTAATTCATTATGTGTTTTGAGGATTAACCATTAGGCTAATGCCAGGCCTATCTTCCAGTTACACTGTTAATTCATGTCAATATTTCACTTGTTATTAAAAACACCACAATAAAAATGTCATATCAGTATTCTCAGTGAAATCTAAGTAATAAATTGGGACAGAGGCATCAATTCCCAGAATTTGGGACAAAGATATCATTGAATGTGATTTGAATCATCTGGCTCCTGCATTAAGGTTTATTTTCCTTTAAATGACAGCAGTGATGTTGCGGTTGGGCTTGATGTAAGGACAAAGCTGCCAAATCAATCAACAGAGACAAAAGCTTTGAAAAGATTGAGAGGATAAAGCAACTAAACGTAAATACATCCAAACAGTAATGAGTCAAATTAAAAGCTTTTGTCTTAACAGTGTTCAAACACTTTTTCCTTTCCTTTACTTCCAACATTCCCTTGGTTCTCTATCTCCTTTGTTCTTGAAAATGTTTTTAACTAAACATGACCACACAAAAAAAACACAAAAAGAATGCTGCCACAAAAACATTTTCAGATAGGTTTAATTTGAATCAATGTTCATAAATAGATTCAAAAGCAAATAAGTGTGGCTTGGATTTACTTTAGTCCTGGATGGGTGTGTGCTAGGTAAAAAAAGTAAAGCAAAAAGTTGTACAAACCATTTTATCTAAATTTGTTTTACATCAGCCCACATCTCCCCAGAAGACATTGCGAGCGACCCCACAAGGCCGGGGCCCCAAAAGTCCACTTAAGCTCCACTCAACCTGGTGTGTGTCCATCGTACATCATGCTAACGAGGCCCCTCTCTCCACAGACATGCACCATGACGCAAGTGGAGGAGCCAAGCCAGCGAAACCAAGCCACTAGTTAATAACAGCAACCCCAGAGCCGCATTACCGGCAAACTAATGACAGAAATTAAACTATCTCTCTCCGTCTTCTCAAACAATGTCGCTGCTGCATGCAGGTCCAGCAGGTCATAAGGTGTCTTGTAGCTTAAGAATGTAGGCTGCAGACAGAGGATCTAACCTTGGGCTTTCGGGTGGAAGTTGCAAGACTACCCTCCTCAAGATATGATAAATATAAGATATGTTGTAACTGTATTTGTTTAATGCGTTTTTTTTTAAATTTAATTAAAATAAATGAATTTGATATGAAGGCAAGAAACCTATACTATCCAAAGGTCTTGGAGATGAGCAGGCATAGTCATATATCTTTCTTTATGCATGGCTGCATGACTCCCCATTTAATAAGGGTTGAATGCACAACTCACTTTCTGCACTTTCCAGCTAAACCCACAATGTGTCGCTTATACTGTGGTCCCTGTCGGGGGTTGGAAGAACTATCGAAATGCAAGAAAGATTTTCTTTTCTATTCATGGCCATTCAGACTAGGTTTCCCGCTCCCCACTGGCGGTCCTATTCCCAGAGAACGTTGCTGTCCATGCCCTACCTCAATTAATCCTCCACTCCCATCCACACATGCATCTTATTCAATCTAGCCACAGAAATTGAATCAGGAACCCCTCTCTTTCCCGCTTGCAACTGAATTCTCATTCATTAAGCCACATGCAGTGCAGGGTCGCTGGTCCTCTCCTTAAGGGGCTGGAAGAGCATGTTTAATTCACAGCTCTGATCAGGAAGTGACTCCATTGTCCTCCCTTGGCCCAAGTTCAACCGAGGCTTTGTTCACTCACTTTATCTAACTGCCTCGTCGTTCTGTGACTGTGGGTGATCTAGGGATTTGATATAGACAGGGAAAAGCAAGACAGGAGAGATAGGTCGCACACACTTGAACCCACACACACACACACACACACACACACACACACACACACACACACACACACACACACACACACACACACACACACACACACACACACACACACACACACACACACACACACATCAACCAAGTCTCAGACCAAAATGTAGTATAACTACGTTGGTCCACAGTGAAAAAACATAGTTGTTTCACAATAACGGCTCTAAAATTGTAATATGCACACCGAGTGTGTCACGGACAATCTATTGTGTTGGTAACTTCACTCATAAATCTATCTACAGTTAAGTATGCATTTAGACAAATATGATAAAATATCAGTATAATATGTGCTACCTTTTATGTGTGGTTGTTCAAGACACACTGAAGGCATGATGCCACCATAGGTTTGCAGAGAACTATATACAATATGCACACTGAAGGCATGATGCCACCATAGGTTTGCAGAGAACTATATACAATATGCACACTGAAGGCATGATGCCACCATAGGTTTGCAGAGAACTATATACAATATACACACTGAAGGCATGATGCCACCATAGGTTTGCAGAGAACTATATACAATATACACACTGAAGGCATGATGCCACCATAGGTTTGCAGCGAACTACATACAATATGCACACTGAAGGCATGATGCCACCATAGGTTTGCAGAGAACAATATACACACTGAAGGCATGATGCCACCATAGGTTTGCAGAGAACTATATACAATATACACACTGAAGGCATGATGCCACCATAGGTTTGCAGCGAACTACATACAATATGCACACTGAAGGCATGATGCCACCATAGGTTTGCAGAGAACAATATACACACTGAAGGCATGATGCCACCATAGGTTTGCAGAGAACTATATACAATATACACACTGAAGGCATGATGCCACCATAGGTTTGCAGAGAACTATGTACAATATGCACACTGAAGGCATGATGCCACCATAGGTTTGCAGAGAACGATATACAATATACACTTGAAAGGGGTAGGGTGGTGGTGTGGGGTTGTGAGGGACTGCGTTAGCTTCTTCACAACCTGCTAGCCAGCTTTTTTTCTCGTACCAATTTGTTGAAAATCCTCGGGTGTAGGACTTCCCCCCTTTGTAGAAATTTGTTTAATCATTATTTTGGTTTTTTAAAACCTGATTGTTTTAATGCCAATTTTTCAGAATTGGATCGTCGACTAAAAGGAACTTCTTTGAGAGACGAAACAGAATTGCGCACATTTGCAGCCATGTTGAAATCAGCAAGTGACTTGATCGAAGATATCCCTTTGCGCTCTTTGCTCAGTTACGTATGACGCAAGCACGTTAGGGCGAGTCCCAAATCCCCATTGAAAATGCATTGAAGGCTCAATTTCCGAAAAAAAAAGTTTTAACATTAGAGTCAACGGAGAAGGCTTGGGAGATTTTCCCCGTCGATGAATTCGCCCATAGAGACGGGACCATTTGAAACGCGACTTCAATCTGACGATTCTGATTGAACAATGACAGATAATAGGTCTAGAACACTGAAAACTAAATTTTCCGTGATAGAATAAAAAAAAAAAAAATCCTCTTTCTCCCAGTTGGTAGTGCGTCGCCCAAATCACCCCTATACACCATCCGCCCCTGTCCCCCACAACTAAATGCATTATCAACAGAATAGAACATTATGCAGTAGTCAAATGACAAAGCCTTACTTCTGACATTTTGGATTCAATAAACTACAACAGTTAGCTCAGTTCCTGTACTTCCTATTTGGCCTAGAGGCTCTGCCGGACTTAGTGGAATACATGGGATTGGCAACTTGAACTGGGTTTTTGGCCTGCGGTACGACACATTGCTCGGACCCCACGCCTTGCTGGGATACACTGGTGGGAGACTTTTCTGGATTTCGTTGTCTGTGACACTGTTCTGCTGGTGTCTGTTCAGCTCCTTCAGTCCTTTGTATTTTGTCCATGTCGGGGTCAAGTGTGTAAGCTGTTGTGTTCAATTCATCAGTGTATGTGGTGCTCTTCGGAGGCTGTGGCTCCATCACTGGCAGGATGTGCCGTCGGTTACGCCTGTATTCCTTCCCTTCAGAATCCACCACATATGAAAGTGGCTCATCACACCTCCGCTTCACCACTCTAACTTTATCATGTCCCCTTTGTGTTTGGAGGCTCACCACCTGGTCCAGTTCCAGGGGGTGTAGTGGTTTGTTGGTCTTGTCGTAATAGTGTTTATGTGTCCGCCGCTTCTTTGTTAATTGTGCTTTGATGCTGGTCGGGGTTCTTGCAGCTGGTTTCAGCAATTGTTTGCAGATGGGCAGAATGGTTCGGGTGCGACGGGACAACAGCCTTTTTGCAGGTGAGCCCAAGATGTTGTCTCGGGGCATGTTTCGTGTCCCAAGCAGATTTAGGTAGAAGTCTGTCCCGTCTCTCCCTGTGGTTTCTAACAGTCTCTTTGCGCTCCTTACGGCCCTCTTGCTGAGTCCATTGGACTGAGGATACTCTGGACTGCTCGTCACATGCTGGAAATCCCAAGATCGGGCGAAGTCATGGAAGGCCTGGCTGGTATACTGGGTGCCATTATCCGAGTACAGCTTCTGTGGTATGCCGTGGACTGAGAAGTGACGCTTTAGCTTGTTGATGACAGTCAAAGACGACAGGCTGCTGAGCCGGTCAATTTCAAACCAGCCAGAGTATGAATCAACAAGCACCAGGTAATGGTGAGTCTTCCATTCAAACATGTCTGTGGCAACAAGAGACCCAGGCAGGTCTGGGACTGTGTGCAGTTTTAGAGTCTCTTTTTGCTGGTGAGGCCGCAGGCTGTTACAGACACCGCATGCCATAACGACAGCCTGAATGTCCTCATTTAAAGATGGCCAGAAAACACTTTCCCTTGCCCTTCTATTAGTGGATTCAACTCCTGGGTGTCCCCCGTGTAGCACCTTCAGGTATTCCGAGTGCAGGGCAGTGGGCAAGACCGCCCTCTTTCCTTTCATGATGATCCTGTCTTCGACGGTGAGTTCATCACGGAAACTGAAGAATGGTCTCGGCTCTGTAGGTATGCTGCATGGACGTCTCGGCCAGCCCCGTTGAATGAAACAGGTGAGTTTCTGCAGCACTGTGTCGTCAGCAGTGTATTGACGGAGTTCTTCAAGACACCGTGGGGATATTAGTTGAACTGTCATCAACTCAAACTCTGGCCGTTCTGCCTTCTGGGGGCTGACGTTGCACCTCGGTGCACGTGAAAGGGTGTCAGCTAAGTAGAGCTGCTTTCCTTTTTTGTAGGTGAGAGTCAGATTGAATCTTGGCAACTGTAACATCATGCGTTGCAGGCGAGCTGGGATGGTGTGAAATGGCTTGTTGTGAATGGGGACCAAGGGCTGGTGGTCAGTCTCAATCACAACCGGCTTGCCGTAGATGTAGTCATAGAACTTGTAGCAGGCGAAGACCACCGCCAGAAGTTCTTTTTCGATTTACGCGTATCTCGTCTCCGTCTGGGTCAGTGTGCGAGACGCATATGCCACGGGATTCTCCTCTTGGAGGCAAGCGGCCCCTATACCATATTGTGATGCATCGCAGGTGAGTGTCACCGGTTGCCTCACATCATAGTAATGGAGTACAGGTGGGCTGCTGATGCAGGTCTTGAGCCTGTCAAAAGCATTCAGTTGATGCTCCGTCCAATTACACACCACTTCCTTGTGGAGCAGCTGACGTTGCGGTGTGGTTAGTTCACTTAGGTTTGGAATGAACTTGCCCAAGTAGTTTACCATCCCTAAGAAACGCTGAATAGCTGGCTTGTCCTCTGGGGGTGGTATTTCACTGATTGGTTTTGTTTTTTTAGGGTCTGCTTTCAGCCCCTTATCTGTGAATGTGTGCCCAGCATAGCTCACCTCGTTGAGTCCAAATTTCCATTTGCTGGGATTCAGTCTCAGTTTCACCTGCCTGGCATGATCCAGAACCTTTTTCAGGTTTCTTTCATGCTCATCAGGGTCTTTGCCACCGATGATGATGTCGTCCACGATTATAGCACATGGATATCCTGCAAAGATTTGTTCCATGGCTCTTTGAAACACTTCTGAGGCTGTGCAAATTCCGAACGGCATCTTTAAGAACTTGAATCGTCCATACGGAGTTGTGAATATTGTGCGGAGGGATGAGGCATCATCCAGTCTGACTTGCCAGAAGGAGCTTTTAGCATCAAGGACGGAGAAGATAGTGGCACCTGACATCTGAGCGGCAACTTCCTCCACCGTGCGCATGGGATGGTGATGGCGCATGAGGGCCTTGTTTAGGTTTCTGGGGTCTATGCAGATGCACACGTCACCCGTCTCTTTCTTGTGTGTGGCCACTCAATTTGAAACCCATTCCGTGGGCTCATCCACAGGTTAAATTACTCCCAGGGTTTGCATTCTTTGGAGCTCTTGTTCCGCTTTTCTTTGCATTGCAGCTGGGATACGACGTGAGCCGATGTTATCTCTGGATCTACCTTCATCGAGTATGTTACAGGTAAGTCACCGACCTCATCTTTGAATAGGTCTGCATATTCCTTAAACATTTTCTGCAACAGGGTGTGATCCTTAACACAGTCCAGGTTGAACACCTCCCTGCTGAAGGTGACTAGCTTCATATGTAGGCTGTCCTGTAGGCCAAGAATGGAGTGAACACTTCCTTTCACGACATGAAACTGTAGGTTATACAGCTGTTCATTTAGCTTGCATGGTAATGTCATTGTGCCAATTGGTGTGACCATAGATCCGCCAAATGTTACAAGATTGACCTGCTTAATTGGCATTTGCAGTTCTTCATTGTGCCTGACAAGTTTGTATGTGATAACGTCACATTTCACCCCTGTATCCACTTTCAGGTTTAATTGTTTGTCATTAACCGTCACAAAACAATGTCCTTCCTCGTCAATCTTCTGCTCATCATCATGCAAGGGCAAGCCTTCGATGGTGAATGTGTCTTCACTTTCACTGCTGGAGTTTGTTTCAGCATATAGCTGGTTTATCTGTTTGTTTGGTCTGCTTGACTTTGTAGACCTGCATTGGCTTTTGAAGTGGTTCTGCTTACCACAGTTGTGGCACTGTTGGCCAAAAGCCGGACATTGGTCACGTTTCGCTGGATGGGTTCCCCCACAATTCCGGCAGCTGGAGATTGATGGATTTTCCCTCATAGTGTGCTTCATTTTGCTGTAAATGTTTCTATGTTTTATTTGTACAGCATCCACACTGGCGGTTGCAGCAGTTTTAGGCGTGGAGAGGGCTTTGCCATGTTTTCAGTGAGCTCGCTAATTTGGCAAATGCATAGTGCTCTAGACAGTGTTAGGTCAGTCTCTTTTAGCAGCGTACGTCTGACACCGTCGCCACTTATTCCACAGACCAGTCTGTCTCTTATCAGTTCGTTTTCCAATGTGCCAAAGTTGCAGTTTTTTGCCTGATTTAGCAGTTTACTCACGTATGCCTTGATTGTTTCGCCAGGCTTTTGGTGTCTGGTGTTGAAGTTGCCTATCCATTATTACGTTTGATTCAGGGTTGCATATTTCTTTAAACTTTCTTTTAAGACACTCGGGGTCCTCTCTAGATTCTGCTGGAACGACAACGTCATCATCTTCTCCTAGTACTGCGGGCGCATAGGTGAATGACCGCTCTCTCTCTATAGCCTCCGGTCCTGCGAGGTTGAGGAGTATATAAGCTCTCGTTCGGGCAGGTTTATCGCTGTGTTCTGCGGCAATGAAAATCTCATATTCTCGTACAAACTTGCGCCAGTGCACTGCCACATTCTCATCGAAAACGAGAGGGTCCGGACGTCTGAATCCATCTGCCATTTCGATGGTGTCGCTTCCCGCGGTCGAGACTTCAAAGTTGACGTTCCGAGAGATGAAGTCGCCCGAGTGATGTCTTCAGGAAGAATCCCACTTCTGACACCATGTTGTTTTGTTTACAAACGTATCCGAACGGTAAAGGTAGAAATGTATTTATCAACAACCATGGTAATAACATGTATCTACATGTATCTCGAGTTCCAGGTAATTGCAACCAAATCACGTCAAGTTAAATCCCTCGACACCCACTCATCATACGGTAACTCTTTAGTCAAACAGTTAGACAGTACAGCTATCTACACGGTCCAAACACAATGAAAACAGTTCATCCTTACAAGTCACACTGGGCACAACCATCTTGAATTCTGTCTCGGAATCTTGCTCGGCTCAGCTCAGTTCAACCGAACAAGCAAGTTCGCCGTCCGAGGAAAAGAGGCGTGTTCATGCGTGTCGCTAGGCAACGTCCTCGGACCTCCGAGACGGATGGATAATAAAACGCACCATTAGTCCACGACATGTGACTGTCAAGTTTTGTCTGCAAAAAAAACATTGTGGCTGACATATTCTCAGTGACAAATGCTATATTTTGATTTAGATTCAGCATTAAAATGGGCTTTGATTTAATTTCTAGCGAGAAATTTGTATTTTATTTACATAACTTTCATTCAGTGATTGTATAAGCTCTACAGGAAGTGATGCAAAGAATAGGTAACTTTGAGATCAAGGACAGTAACAAATGAGTTATAGACCCGGGGTCTCTTTTATATGAAAGAGGGTTTCAAAGGACATAAACGATCATCAATTTGGGGGCTCCAGCCCTAGAAGCAATGACTCACAAAGCCTCAGCTCCATATTTTTGGTGTTTTCTGACAAAGCCTCTCAGAAGTGTTGCCTGCAAGACCTAGCCGATCGGAATGTGGTGGAAAATGAAATTTTGGAGATAGGAAGGTCCTACCGCCCTGAGACATGACCTTATTCTAGGGCCTGACATGGATCCGACACTGAACCATGGTCCTCTCGGGGCCCCGGGGGTAGGGAGGGGAGGTCCCTTGTTTAGTTAGGGTCCGCCTTTTTGCTAAGCAACCCACAATTTTTACAGAGCGATCCAAAGAGGCCTCCTGGTTGAAGGTCTAAGGGCTGAGTTTCTATCTCTTGTCTACGAATTTAGATTAATTTCTAGCAATGGTTTCCATTGTGTTTCAATGGAGCGTTTGATGAGGCTGTATGAGCCAGAGCCCCCCAATTTATATGCAGACTCTAATGCCCTGATTCATATAAAATAGACAGATAATTGTGTGTTTTTTAACATCTTCGTATGATCTCTCAGGGAGGAAATCTTTTTTATAAAAGTGTTCAATATGAGTACAACGGGGGCCGCACCCTACAATTTGTGACTATAATGGGGGGCCTGGCAGTCACCCGTGGGCTGCGGTAACTTAACCATGACCTTGACCTACACACACAATAGGGGAACACACACACACACAATTTAAGAGCGTACAAGACTATACCATCCTTCCTTCAATATTGAGTTGAAGACATTCATTGACACAAGGCTCATTTGTTCACGTTCAGACTGCAAAGTGTTTCAGGTGTAAGGTGCAAGTGCATCCTAGACAAGACGGTGAAAGATGGAGAGATGGAAAAGCCCTGGGTTTAATATGGAAAATATTTGTAGTTAAGGTGGTTGACTCCCAGGCATAAGGTGCTTGGTTTGAACACCATTGTCAGCATTCATAGGCATGCTGAGGGAAAATCACTGCTGCTTTGGATAAAACCATGTGTATCGTTACTAAAGAGTTCCCTGCTTTCCGACTGGTCTGCCTAATTACATGTCTATATTCAGCCAGGTTTGGATAATTAATTGATTATGTAGAGATGGGATTTAATGAAAATTCATCACCATAGTGACATCGGAAAGGATTTGGTGCCTTTTTGTCATGACAACAGGTGTTTAAAAGAGGAAAACCGAAAAAAAACGAACCTATTGTTTTATTATTATATAATTCCCATGAAGAAGGAAGTTAATGATATAGCACACGCACACAAACACAAATGGCTGATCGTAAAGCACAATATTGAAACTTATAAGTATCATTCTCTCTCTCTCTCTCTCTCTCTCTCTCTCTATCACTCTATTACTTCGAAGTATGGGTAATTTAAGCATTTGCATTACAGGAAGTCTTCTGTAGGAGAAGGGGCGGGACACGTTGAAGAACCTCGATCTCATTAAAAGATACAATGGGACCAATGGGAGGGACGGAGGGAGAGAGAGAGAGAGAGAGAGAGAGAGAGAGAGAGAGAGAGAGAGAGAGAGAGAGAGAGAGAGAGAGAGAGAGAGAGAGAGAGAGAGAAAGAGATAGAGAGAGAGAGAGAGAGAGAGAGAGAGAGAGAGAGAGAGAGAGAGAGAGACATAGGGCTAGTGAGAGAGAGAGAGAGAGAGAGAAAATGAGGGCTAGAAAGGGATAGAGAGAGAAAATGAGGGCTAGTGTGAGAGAGAGAAAATGAGGGCTAGTGAGAGAGAGAGAGAGAGAGAGAGAAAATGAGGGCTAGTGAGGGAGAGAGAGAAAAACGAGGGCTAGTGAGGGAGAGAGAGAGAGAGAGAGAGAGAGAGAGAGAGAGAGAGAGAGAGAGAGAGAGAGAGAGAAAATGAGGGCTAGTGAGGGAGAGAGAGAAAAACGAGGGCTAGTGAGGGAGAGAGAGAAAATGAGGGCGAGTGAGAGAGAGAGAGAGAGAGAGAGAGAGAGAGAGAGAGAGAGAGAGAGAGAGAAAATGAGGGCTAGTGAGGGAGAGAGAGAAAAACGAGGGCTAGTGAGGGAGAGAGAGAAAATGAGGGTGAGTGAGAGAGAGAGAAAATGAGGGCTAGTGAGTGAGAGAGAAAAGGAGGGCTAGTGACAGATGGAGAAAATGAGGGCTAGTGTGAGAGAGAGAGAGAGAGAGAGAGAGAGAGAGAGAGAGAGAGAGAGAGAGAGAGAGAGAGAGAGAGAAAGAGAAAGAGAGGGAGAGAAAATTAGGGCTTGTGAGAGAGATACAGAGAGAGAGAGAGAGAGAGAGAGAGAAAATTAGGGCTAGTGAGAGTGCCAGCAGGTGCATTGCTACTCTCATCCTGGCCAGGACACTGCTCACCATGCATGCCGCATCAAAAGCAAAAATGAGAAATATGTGTTAGAACAGGTATTTCTATTCTATTCAACTTTCTCTATGGATTCATTTGGTGAGTGGACGAAACCCCCACCAACACCACCACCCCCCACTCAGAACATTTCTGGCATGGTTGTCATGGAAATACATCTACCATGGAGTGACCTATGCACGTTAAGCTCACTTGTTACCATGGCACTTTCAAATGAGATTTGTATCCTAGAATATGTGTTTCAAATGGACAACTCATTCAAATTTACAAAGAGCAAAATGTATGGAAGGATCCAAGCGGTATATGCCCTCCCCCCCTCCCCCATGCATCTTCATACTTACAAAGGGAATCACAGATAATGTAATTATTATAAAGTTTTAAGGGGCACAGATTAATCCTACCATCTGCCTTGACAAGATTTATTTAAAGTCTAAACATTTAAATGTACGTTTTGATGCCCAACAGCTGGAAAAGTATTGCTTGCAGGCCATTCTGTGCAGTTGAAGTGATTCATATGAGCAATTTCAGCAAATGGATCTATTAAATACAAAAACATGTCCATTCTGAATGTCAACTGTGTATTCCTTCTTAAAAACAACATGAAATGGGTTTTAGAGCACAGCTTACTTCCACACCATGACACAACTCCAAGTAAGGGACATCTCCCCAAAGCAAATGTCATTTGATCAGATGTGTAACAAAATCAAAATCAGCATCAATACGTATAAAGCCTGAACAAATTTTGTAAAAGATATTCACATTTTAATTTCTCGGCCTGTGTCTTCCCGTTCACAAGAAGATAAAATTGTATTAAAGCACAGATGTTAAGTAATACCTTGGAAATAACTGGTTCACTGAATCTGCAGACCAATTGGACACTGAAGCACTTAGAGCAAGTTTGAACTCTGCATAAACCTTAGAACCAAACAGAAAGGGCATAAGAAACATAGAACAAAGTGTATTAAAAGCAGCCCTGAGCAAGTGGGCAGAGTTTAGACAATACTGTGAGTTCAAGGTGAAATCAAATTATCGTGGTGTTTCTTCTTCAGTTTCCCCCGCCTTCTCACTTGGTACACCTCTCTCTGGCTCTGGCTCTCTCTCATTCACAAAGAATTCCCTGCTTGACCATAGCTGTTGTTCCTTCGTTGGTAAAGAATGGCACAAAGGCATTCTTTGTTTTTCATCAAAAGTCAAGAAGGTTTGAATCAAGAGATTAGCATCGGGGTTGTTGTGTTTGGCTATGTGTGTCTCACAGTTTCTGAACTGGATGTAGCTGGATGTATAAAAAGGCAGGATAGTGGGCTGGGAAGCGTAGTGACTTGTGATACAGTGGGTTTGATCCCCAGTGTCCACAGCCTTTCTCTATGTACCCTTGAGCAATACGCCCTACCTGCTCCTTATTGACATTTATTACACACCTTTTTTCTTAATGCCGTTGAACGCTCCGTTCACTTGCATGGGCCCTTCACAACTTCCGGCGGTTAATTATATTCGATAATTCAACGTTGCTAGGTATATTTGACGGCTGTCAAGGAAAGTGGACTTTTTTGCCGTCTTTCGTATCTGTCATGGTCCGCCCCTGGTTTTCCCATTCACCTGCCTGCCACCCTGATCTGTCCTAATTAACCCAACCACCTTCACCTGTGTACCCCCTATACCAGCCCAGATGGACAACCGCTTCTCCCGGACGGAGAGCACGCTACAGCGATTGATGGCCGCCAAGCAAGACCTGGTACAACTCCCCAAAGCAGTACCCCCTGTCTTCTTCTCGTCTGTTCCAACCGCTCCCGTAGGATTTGGCGGCCCCGAGCCGATACAATTGGTCCGCACCCCCCTTACATCGGAAGAGAAGGATAAGAGGCTAACACTGAACCTCTGCTTGTACTGCGGCCAGCGTGGTCACTTCGTCAACCGGTGTCCAGCAAAGGGGCAGAGCCCCCAAGTGAGCAGGAACATGCTTGTGAGTTCCGCCACAGTCACTGCACCCCCTACAAGACCCCTTCTCTCCGGCGAGTTCCTGTTACCCTCCGGTCCCCATCCCATAACCGCCCTTGTCGATTCAGGAGCCGACGAGAGCATCATGGATCGGTCCCTCGCTCTTCGGCTGGGGCTCCATCCCGAGAAGCTGCCATCGTCGATCTCTGCCAGAGCAGAGATATTGACTACTGCGGTCTAAACGATATCACCGTGAAGAACCGCTACCCCCTTCCACTACTCTCTACTGCCTTTGAGCTGCTCCAGGGGGCAACTGTATTCACCAAGCTCAACTTGAGGAATGCTTACCACCTGGTCCGCATCAGAGAAGGAGACGAGTGGAAGACGGCCTTCAACACCCCAACGGGCCATTACGAATATCTTGTGATGCCCTTCGGCTTGACCAACGCCCCGGCAGTCATTCAAGCGCTGGTCAACGACCTGCTGCGGGACATGTTAAACAGGTTTGTCTTTGTTTACTTAGACGACATCCTGATTTTTTCCCGCAATCCTCAGGAACACGTTTCCCACGTCCGGTCGGTCCTCCGCCGCCTTCTGGAAAACCCCTTGTATGCCAAGGCAGAGAAGTGCAAGTTCCATGCACCATCTTCCTCTTTCCTGGGATATATCATTGCGAAGGACAGCCTGCGGATGGATCCAGCCAAGGTCTCTGCTGTGACCTCTTGGCCGGCCCTGGAAACACGGAAGCAGCTACAGCGTTTCCTGGGGTTGGCCAACTTCTATAGGCAGTTTATCCGAGGCTTTAGTTCCATCGTCTCCCCCTTCTCGGCCCTCACCTCAACCAAGATCCCCTTCCGCTGGTCAGTCGAGGCACAGGACTCCTTCGACACCCTCAAGACTTCTCCACGGTGGACGCATCCGGTGTGGGAGTAGGGGCGATCCTTTCCCAGCATTCATCCGTCGACCAGAAGGTCGACGGATGAATGCCTTTTTCTCTCGTCGCCTAACCCGCTCAGAGAGAAATTATGACATTGGCAATCGGGAGCTTCTGGCTGTGAAGTTGGACTTGGAGGAGTGGTGGCACTGGCTAGAGGGGACCAGTGTTCCGTTCGTGGTCTGGACTGATCCTCGGTCCGCTAGTCACTGTTTTTCGACCGCTTTAATTTCACTTTGTCCTATCGCCCTGGATCTCGTAATACTATAATGAATGCTCTCTCCTGACAGTTCCCCGAGTGCCCCGACGAGACAGTTGAAACTTCCACCATAGTTCCAGCCTTGTGCCTTGTCGCCTCTGTGCGGGCTCCCACTTTGAATCAGCCTGCCCCCAGCTCCTGTCCCCCTGACCGCCTGTTCGTTCCGGCTCCCCTCCTCTCCAATGTGCTCCAGTGGGGGCATGATTTCCGACTCACCTGCCATCCCGGCATCCAGCGGACCCGGGACTTCCTGCAGCGACGGTTCTGGTGGTCAAGTTGGCCCATTTCGTTCCACCTGCTAAACTCCCCTCTGCCAGGGAGACTGCGGAACTGGTCCTCCACCACGTCTTCTGTCTCCACAAACTTCCCACAGATGTCTTCTCTGACTGGGTGCCCCAATTCACGTTGGTCTTCTGGAGGGAGTTTTGCCCTTCTAGTTGGGGCTTCCGTCAGCCTGTCTTCCGGCATCCATCCCCAGTCCAATGGCCAGACCGAGAGGGTAAACCAAGACCTGGAGACCACCCTTCGATGCCTGGTGAACCGCAACCTGGCTTCCTGGTCCGACCAACTGATATGGGTAGAATATGCACATAACACCCTCACCTGTTCATCCACTGGTCCTTCTCCCTTTCAGTGCGCCTCCAGGCCCCCTCCACCCACCCTGTGTGATTTAGGACGTCTGGAGCCGTCCCTTGCCGGGGAGGGTACTGTTATGGTCCGCCCCTGGTTTTCCCATTCACCTGCCTGCCACCCTGATCTCTCCTAATTAACCCAACCACCTTCACTGTGCTCCCCCTATATCAGTCCTCTCCTTCCAAACATTCCCTGCCAGATTGTCTCCCGAGTTTCTCAGAGCTTTCCCGCGACTTGACTCCTGATTCTTCTCCGATCCTGCCTGTTGCCGATTCCTGCCTGTCTGACTACCTTGCCTGCCACCCAGCCCTCGCTGGTCTATCTGCTCTTCTGTCCCCGGCTCCTGATCCGCCTGTCTGCCTCCCGTTGCCGATCCCTGCCTGTCTGACTATCCCGCCTGCCGTCGAGTCCCTGACGGTTTGTCTGCTTACCCGTTCCCTATTCCTGGTCTGTCCATCTGCCTTCCCGTTGACAACCTCTGCCTGCCGACTACCCTCTGCCTGACGATCCTGTCCCCAAAAAAACCCTTGTACTCATCCTGCGCCAGTCGTCTGTCTGTGCACTTGGGTTCTGCTAAACGCCCCCATTACAGTATCACTCCGCAAGTCGTCCGGTAACTTATCAACCCCAGCGTACTTGGTTTTTAAGCGACGTCAACGTTTTTGGCAGACTATTTCTCTGCTTATCAACACTGCTGGTAACAAATAAATTGTAACGAGACACACTGTGTGAAATATTTTTTTTCGTTTTGGCAAGTAGCCATGTAATAAGTGGGATAATGTATAGAACGTTGCCGGCCATTATTGAAAATGAGCCCCTTCTGTCGTGGCTTATTTTCCCAATAATTACTGGCAATCTATACATTATTGCTTACGTATTTAAGACAAATGGACAAACACATAGACAGACAGGCTAAAATAGAGAGAGTGATAGAGTGATAAAGACATGCAGAGATAGACATGGCTGTAACGATTTTAGTCTGTTTTGGCATTTTGCGCCATGTGTTACCAATCCTAGCGTGGCGTCTGTGACCCTCTGCATCACCGCCAACAGCACCTCCCTACCCTGGTTGGACCAAGTGCTCACACATTCCATCCTTGACTTGTCAGCGGGACTGACACATGATCCTAATTGGTCAACTACTGCGAGGGCGGGTCACTCTCTCAGCTCTCAGCCAGCAAAGTGTTTTAAAGGCCCCGGCCGGTGAAACCCGAGCAGGCGGACCCAAGAGGGCCAAACCTCCATGGGTGGGAAATGGAGAACGTCACACGCAAAACAGCGCCAGTTCCTGTTGTTGGATCTCTGGAACGCAGGCTATTGGCGGAAACATCAAACAGTGTCACCCCCCCCCCCCCCCCCCCCCCCCCCAAACCCACCCACACACACACAGACACACAGACACACAGACACACACACACCCAACCCCTCCAGGACTGGACTGGGTCCCTGGCGGGGGTCAAAGGTGAACCCTATTTGATTCATCATGTGTCACCCCCGTTCCGGCCTGTCAATGGATTTGGCAAACGAGTTGCAGTTTGTGTCCCCACATAAATGCTCGCGCTTGCAGGGACATGGCTCAGCAAATGTTAACAGGCTGTCACCTTTTCGTCCAATAATCCATTGATATTGATTGTGTCTAGCTCGGGGAATTAGTAGTAAGCCCAGAGTTTATGGCTGGAGAGTGTTAAATGGCTCCCCTTAGAAAAGCTGACTTTAGGTTGTGTCCAAAATGGCTTAGTGCTTCCTCCAAGGGTAATCCACAGTTAAGTGCAAAGGGTAAGTCATAGCGTAAACATTGAATTTGAACAGCAAACACTGTTGTTTGATGTCGTTTTTTGGGGGGCTATCTGGGTGAATACAGCCCTATCATCTAAAACTGTTATTTGCAATGCATTGCGGCTATCTTCTTCTTCTCTAGACAATATAGTGAGTGTGGTATTTCATTCGACATAGATGCAATGAGTGTGTTTTTTAGAACCAAAACCAGGTTGTTGAACCTCATCTAAGATGTAGGACGCTACACCAAGATTTCTGACACCCCAAAATAAAAAAAATAAAATGTAGTGTGGGATATGGGGATATGGATCCAGCTTGTGTTGTTGCGGGAGTTTGCTTTGCCAGCTGAGTATTTTCTCCAGCACACTTGGACTAGAGGCCATTTTTCATGTAACAGGGAACCTGATGTGGCCTTGAGGAAGCCGGTTTTTAAAAAACATCTGTCCATTAAAGGCTCACAAAGAGCGAGTCACACAGCGGTTTATCTTCCACATGTATGCTAAACCTATTTACGTTTGGTGCATCGGAAAGCGTATTTCATTTGTTTACATGATACATGAGACGGTTCTCCATAATCTATTACAATTTCAGAACCATATGTTTCAATTGTGTCCATTTATCCATCAGAAGCTTATCAGCATACAATAATACACTGTGTAGACAATGCAAACGGGGTGAAGTGTCGGACGGGAGCATCCGCGTGGCCGTTTAACAGTGGTTTAACTAGCAGCTTGAGCTCTGTGCGTCACGCCCTGATAGTACCAAACATAGGACGCCTCCTGGCCGGTGGACAGAGAACAACAGACTGTGGCAACTTCAGGAAGTGAAGCTGACCTTGGGGTGGCCTATATTAGCGTGGGAGCAAATTGCTATATATTACAGGTGGCAGCTGGTAATTTAGGACTCAAAGAGACATGGGGCCGGACGCAGACATGAACACTCTACTTTTGGGGAAATGGCCCGAGGCCCTCGGAGGCCCCTGAACAGTGTCTCTGTGTTTTCTCAACCTGCTAATTTTGTCTCATTATCACACAAGGTGTGAAGGTAAGTTGTTATTTTGTTTACATCCAGGGGGAGCAGACAGCTCTCTCCAATACGCAAACGGGTCTGGGTTCTGCGGAAACTCGGCCCAAGTTCACAGTCTGAGGAAAATCAGGCTAGGTTTACGATATCTGTTTGCGTTATAGATAGATTCATTTTTTGTATTTATTTATTTACTTCATTGAAAGATTTGCAAATCACACATGCGTTGTTTCATTTTGACATTGGTTGGTGAATCACCGTCAAACAAACATACATCCCCCACTGAGGCCAAAGGCAGTTGACGTCCAAGCTATATTAAGCTAATGTTTATGTTCACAATCATACCAACGAAGGAGTGTAACGCGGTGTGTGTGCACTCAGGAATGGCAACATACCGTACACAGGTTTCCCTCAGCACTGCTGTCACTGCTGCACATCTGCACCTCCCCTTCCCCCTCCGACCATTTCATCCCATCGCCCACCTACTTCCCCCCCCCCAACAGAATGGAGTGCCCTAAAGAAGTCCAGCATCCTTCAGTGCCAGTCAATCAGGAGCATCCATGGTGACAAGCGATAAATTAAACATTGACCCTAATGGATGCAGAGGGAGGGGCGTGGTGGGTGGTGGGCGGACTGGTGATGTTGACTCACATCCAAACGTTCTAGAACCCTTGTCAACAATTCCAGAATAATGTGCACACTCCAGGCAACATGGATCATGGAGCAGCGTCAGCAAGATCTAATTGAAAATGGTAAATAGACACGTAAAGGAAATGGAATCATTTGAAGAATGTTTGCCATAAAGGGTCTTTAGTTCGCTTTCTGAAAGGCTTGTGTGCCACAGAAGCAACTCAAGGACACGAGCGGGTACATGACAGATGTACCCATTGAGGAAGACCTAGCACGGATGAATAATGCAAAGAAGATTAATAATTGAATAATGTGTCCTGGTTTGGTGGTTGTTCGATGTTTTCTTCTTTTATTTTGAGTACATCTTCTCATGGGAAGGGATTTGCAACTTCAGTTGGGCCACATCGTGAGTGCATAATCCATGCTGTTCATAGGTGATGCTATGGAACACCGATCTGTAGTTATTTGGGTTTCTTCGTTCCCACTTTTCCCCTTCTCTGTAAAAAAAATGCATAGAGGATGTGTAGTTTTCGATATTTCTTTATCTCAGTTGGAGCTCCCTGAGATTCACAAGCAAAATGATGGGTGGTTCATGGATGGGTTTAATACATTTAGAAGCACAAACTTTAACTGAGGGCAATGACACTGAATGACATGTATATTTTACGGTTGTCATTAATTGATGGTTGTTCATATGTCCTAAATGTTTTTGTTTTTTAAATACTATGATGTTTTGTTGAGTTTTTATTAAAGTAACTTTGTTTGACCTTTTTGAATCTCTTCCCTGACAAATTCCCCATATGACAAAAAAGCACTAATCTACGGAGCCCCCCAAGGGACATGGAGGAAAAAAAAAAAATTGGTTGAAAATAAATAAATAAATAATGGTTTGCGAGATCTCGCAAATGGTTTGCGATATCTCGCAAAGACATTGCGAGATCTCGCAAAAGACTTTGCGAGATCTCGCAAACCATTTGCGAGATCTCGCAAAACTTTTCCGAGATATCTCCTACATTCACCATTCATAAAATTCCCCCTGCGCGCTCGCGCTCTGCCCTGTCTGTTACGAAGCGCGAAGCTGCCCCTGCATCTCTCTGCACGTTAGTTGGCGGGCCGAGCCCCTCCAACACACACACACACACACACACACACGCACACGCACACGCACACACACACACACACACACACACACACACACACACACACACACACACACACACACACACACGCGAGAAGGAGGGGCTCGGCCCGCCAACTAACGTGCAGAGAGATGCAGGGGCAGCTTCGCGCTTCGTAACAGACAGGGCAGAGCGCGAGCGCGCAGGGGGAATTTTATGAATGGTGAATGTAGGAGATATCTCGCAGTCTTTTGCGAGATCTCGCAAAGTCTTTGCGATATCTCGCAAAGTCTTTTGCGGGATTCGCAAAGTCTTTGCGATATCTCGCAAAGTCTTTTGCGAGATCTCGCAAAATATTTGCGAGATCTCGCAAACCATTATTTATTTATTTATTTTCAACCAATTTTTTTTTTTTCCTCCATGTCCCTTGGGGGGCTCCGTACTAATCTCTGATCTATAGCAGTGCATTTTCAAAAAATAGAAACTAAACTAACAAACCAGGCTTAAAAACAAATACAAACATGGAAATTTAAAAATAATGAATGCGAAAGTGAATTCTTTTTTTATTATTATTTTACATTTTTGTATAAAATGAGTTTTTAGAAAAACTATAATGCCCTTCCTGGGAACAAGGTTACCCCCTTGTGTTTATGCCATACTGGGTGCCCCGTCGCCGTGGCACCCAGTATTGCTGTGACAGAGTGAGGGGCCACAGAACCAAAATAGTGGAGCATTGAAAAGGGTCACTTTGACTGCCTAATGCCGACAGGTCTGTGCTCTGACACAACAGGGGGAAACATGTTTGTGGATGCTAAATCCGGATATCTACGGTCCCCAAAATGCAGTCTTTTTAAATTCAAACAGAGTTAGCCTTTCTTAACCAAAGAAACCTGCAAGGTAACTACTTCTTCTGACCGCTGACAAACCATTCGTCCATGTGTTTACCTGTTCGCTCTGGCTTGTTTCAGAGACACAGAGAACCCATGCTAATTTGTCTGGAAAGTGTTCATGGCCCCCAGAATCAACCTTGATGTGTTTTTTGAAAAATGAATGAAGTGAATTCATTTTTAAACACCCTCGATCCCCCTCAAGCTCATTCATATGGCTGTCGACAAGCATATAATATGGTGTGTGGGACAAACTGCGTTTTTTGGCTGAGTGGCTTGGTGTGTTTCTTCGGGGGGGCGAACATCAAAGTCCTTCAGCTCGCGGCAACACATTCAACTTTCATCGGTCGATCAGAAGGCATTGTTTGCGTTGCAGCAAGCAGCCGCATACATCAGCTGGGATCATTAGCGGCGACAGAAAAACACATCGCTGCCACTCACCGCTCTGCGCCCAGTTCCTTGACACCCCCTCTCCACCCTCCATCCTCTATGGCCGAGCCAAACCAAACCAAGCCCCACTAACGTCCTTGAAATGTGCAATACATTTACATTACTGACAATGTTTTTACAAATCACACAACATGACCCTGAGAATCTCTGCGCACCTTTTGGCCGCTATGCAGAGCACAAGCTTCAAGTGAGAACTATTGGCTTTTTGGTTTAGTTGTTGAACTCCACTTTTACGAAACACTCTCAATCCTGCTTTGGAGCAAAGGAAGTGCACTTAAAAAAACTGTTGACCATTATTTTTCAATCCCGCAAAGAACACCATAAGCGCTTTATACGACGGCTCTAGCCATTAAATCTCAATTGGACCAACTGGAAAAGTTACACTTCAGACCTCCGGATAAAACCAAGTGAAGCCTGACTCTGTGAGGAAGTCGTTAGTCGAGCTTCCTTACACGATGTCCCCCGCCCGTCTTAATGGGGCTCAGCACTCTTGATTCGGAAAGGGTGATTGGATTATTAGCCACAATTAAGGGCAATGCTCGCAAATGGCCTCCAATGAGGCATAAACTGTCTGTCGGAGTAGACAATGGCTTTTTCGTGAGAGATGAGGACACCAAACACCGTCTGGTAGAGATGAACTCACACGTGCACGCAAGCACACAGAAACACACAATGCGTAAAAACAAACCAAAACATCTACATAGGCAAACGGGAATGCACAAACACACACACACAGCACTAGTATATACACACAGTCACACAAAGATACACCCAGACAAAAACAAACAAACATCAACACACATTCACTGTGTACCACTCTAGCATACACACGGACACACAAAGATACAGACACATAAACAATTAACAGCACCGACATAGCAAGACAAACATACCAAGGCAGTGTTGCAAGACAGACAGTGAGCATTGGGAATGATTAATGATTAGTCCCACACCATGAGCCCCAGTATAACATTGTCTGTGTCCTTGTCCGTTATTTCTTAATCTGGGGTTGTCGTCGTCTCTGGCCCCTTCAACGCAGGACAAACACACAAACACAGTTCAGCATGCAGATAAACACTGCAGCTCCATGGCCAACCTGACACTGTTCAGATAGGAAGCCCACCATTCAAGCCTGGTGGCCTGATACAAGTGCACACACACAGTACACAAACCTTCAATAGCCTGTAGCTTAGCCTACCGTCAACTGGGACATGTATTTAGCCTGATGCATAGCAGGATGCATATCTGGGTCTTTATCTGCCTGTCCACATTTTTAACATTTTTTTTTGTCTATTTAAATCTGTTTTCATGTGTGTGTGTGTGTGTGTGTGTGTGTGTGTGTGTGTGTGTGTGTGTGTGTGTGTGTGTGTGTGTGTGTGCGCGCGCGTGTGTGTGTGTGTGTGTGTGTGTGTGTGTGTGTGTGTGTGTGTGTGTGTGTGTGTGTGTGTGTGTGTGTGTGTGTGTGTGTGTGTGTGTGTGTGTGTGTGAGAGTTTCCGTGTCAGTTTCTATGCCTGTATGTGTGTAAATGGATGTATGTGTCTCATTGCTGTTGCAGCTATGACTAATGAATTTCCCTCACAGGATTATTACAGGTTTATCTTACCTCATCATGTGCGTACATGTGTGCCTATTTGGCACATTTGTGTGTATTTTGTTGTGTGTATTCTGAAGTTTGGAAGTTCAGGGAGGGCAGGAAGGGGAAATCTGTTTTTTTATCTGTTTTTTTCTTTAATGATCTTTATTTGTTCCCCCCTCAGAGATCGATGACAGCTTGAAGTCCTGCCACTCAGCAGAAAGATTCTCCATTATGTGACAAACAATGAAGCTATTGTACGATGGGGGAGGGTGGGGGGGGAGAGAGAGGGTAAAGGGGTGACTCCCGGGGGCGAGCCAAAGAGACAGGTAAGACTGACACCCAAGGACCCGGTGTCTGCTGGAGAAGACAGGTAAGGAGAGAGAGATGGGCGAGAGAGAGCAGGAGAGGTGGTTAAAACTTCTGAGTGACAGACCAAAGAAGGATGAGAATAGAGCGGGCTGGTAAAAGGGTGCAGTGGGGCAAGTGGACTGCATATTTTATTGTGCTGTGCAGTTCAAAAGCCCCATTTTAACCTCAGTAAGGCTCAATGCGAAGCAAGGCTAAACCCTTCTGCCCTGCCGTACATAGTAAAGCTACCGGGGTTATTGGAAAGCTACTGGAGATTCAGTCTACTGCACATCGTACTCCTGTGTCATATTATACTATGTTCTGCATGCAGTACAGATACTTGTGAGAGCATATATATATATATATATATATATATATATATAATATATATATATTCCAAGTGAATGATGGAATAAAGGAAGAAAAAGGGAATGAATGAGCGACAGAATGAAAGGAATAAAGAGCAGAGGAATCAAAGACACTGAGCGAAATAAAGAGCGGCTGTACAAAAGAAAGAACAAACAAATTGAAGGGATTGATAAAAACACATGAACAGAGGCAGGAAGAAGAACAGAGAGTTATATAAAGGAAGCCGAGAAAGAGAGAAAGTCAGTTTGCGGTTGTGAGCCTCTTCCCCTGGCTGCTGGTGCTTTCTGTGGGCAGCGGCGTGGCAGCAGCCATTAGGATGAGGAACGACAGAGGAGTCAGGGCCAACCTTCAGGGCTCCCGCAGAGGACAGCCTCCACAGCCACACACACACACACGCGCCCGCACGCCCGCCCGCCCGCACGCACGCACGCACGCACGCACGCACGCACGCACGCACGCACGCACGCACGCACGCACGCACGCACGCACGCACGCACGCACATACACACACACACACACACACACACAGAGACAAACAGACAGGCGTGAATATACATACACAAAAAAAGCATTTATATATACTGTGTACACACACAAGCATACTTACACGTTAATACACAAACTAACATTCACACCCATATGCACATAAGTGAGAGTTTACACACACATACACTTGCATTTACACAGATCAAGTCACATTCTCATACACAAAAAACACAAGACATAAACAAACAAAACATGAAAAACAAAACCAAACATATTTAAAATAGGTACACAAACACAGACATAGATACCAGACCAAAACACAGATATATCAACACAAACACACAAAAACACGCACTCACACACACGCACAGGGGAAGCTGCTGTTCAACTCCTACACACACGCACGCACGGCGCACGCACGGCGCACGCACGCACGCACGCACGCACACACACACACACACACACACACACACACACACACACACACACACACACACACACACACACACACACACACACACACACACACACACACACACACAATCACACACAAACCAATCTCCCATGCTCCCCCTCTCCAAACATCAACACCATATTCATGTTTGATTAAAGCCTGTTTAAAATCACCTTCACCCAGTGCTGGTGACACGGGTCTGGGACAGAAACCACTGTGGCCAAGGGAACGAGAAATGGCTGACCTTTATTGGTTCTGAGGATGTGTTCTGCGGCTTGCTCCTCTCACCTTCCAGCTCGTGCCGTCCAATGAGACCAAGGCAGCGCAGGCTAAAAAGCAAGAGAGCACTTCAGGCTTACACGGAGGGCTTCACACACTCGGCCCGCTTTGAACCATGATTTCCCGACTTGAATCACCTCCCACTGAACAACCAGAGAGCTCAATGTTCCGTGGATCATAAGCCATGCCAGTGTGGGTGAATGACCAGCTATGAGTCATTGGGGCTTCATTTAGAGTGAGACTGGATAATCCGGTGACACCATGGTACTTTTAAACAACGTTCAAGAGATATATTTCCTGCTTTAGGTGTGAAAAACTATTTTGCGATGTGTCCCAGTGTACAGTGTACATATGTGTGTCCCTTTCTATGTGTGTGAGTTTGTTTGCTGGACTACACACATGTCTGTGCTTTGATCAGTCAATATGTACGTTCCTGTCAGTATATCCGTGTATCACGCATGCGTGTGTGTGTGTGCGTGTCCTGTCTACATGTTCATGTCCATTATTGTGTCCATCTATTTTTGTAGTTATTAAAATGTTAATATGACTTTTATATATTTGTGTAGTTTGTGTTTGTTGGTATATTGCAAAACAGTTTGTTATCTCACTGAATGAGCCCATACAATTTAAACCTCATCCTAGTCTCTCCTGTGCACTGGGCAGATTCCACTTGGATGACACTGTGTACACTGATGTTGCGAGGCACTATGAAAACAGGTATTTCTCTCCCTCACTGCACTATGGTTGACTCAACCACAGTTCATTGTACAGGGAGGTGTGCATGTCTATATAGAGGGTTGGTGTTTGTGTGTGTGCATGTTTAAGTGTGCACTCATGTGAGAGTGTGCGTGTCTGTGATTCTTGACGTGTTTGTGTGTAAGTGTGTGTAAGTGTGTGTAAGTGTGTGTGTGTGTGTGTGTGTGTGTGTGTAGTGTGTGTGTGTGTGTGTGTGTGTGTGTGTGTGTGTGTGTGTGTGTGTGTGTGTGTGTGTGTGTGTGTGTGTGTGTGTGTGCGTGCGTGCGTGCGTGCGTGCGTGCGTGCGTGCGTGCGTGCGTGCGTGCGTGCGCGTGTGTGTGTGTGTGTATACATCATTACGTGGGTGCTTATGCATGTGGATGTGTACGTGGAGATATGTGTGTATGGGTGTGTGAGCGCATATGTGTGTGTGCACACATGTATTTGTGTATATGTATGTGTGTGTGTTTATGTGAATGGGGGAGGCTAAGTGCATGTGACAGGTCAGTGTTACGTCAGCTGTAGCCGGGGAGCAGGGGAAGCCATCTCTGGGGAAACTCTGGAGGCCACAGGTGCAGAGGAAGGCAGGGGCCAGTCTCTCTCTGGGAACCCGTAGCCCTGCTCATGGTTCTGGGCTGCGGGGCTAACTCATTCTGGGACTCTGGGACTCTGGGACTCTGGGAGTCTGGGACTTGGAGGCTCAGCGGCAGCCAGGCTTCGAAGCGTTATAGAGTCAAGAGATGGTGTGATGGTGTGATGGGGCTTGTTAAATTCCGGTGGCTTTGTTCGTATGCCACCTAGTCATAATCATCAGCCCATTCTGGAAATGTCATAGACACATTGCCTCACCATTTTCTCTTTTTCCCTTAGTCTGTTTCTCACACACACACACACACACACACACACACACACACACACACACACACACACACACACACACACACACACACACACACACACACACACACACACACACACACAGACACTTGCATTCCCCCCAGACACTCACACACCTACAGTTTACCTACTTCAACTCTCTTTCCCTCCATACTCTCACTCTCTTTCTCTCATTCTCTCACACTATGCACACTCTATGCACACACAGGTGAAAACACACACACACACTTTCAAACTTCCCCTATATCTACTCTCTCCTCTTTCTTTCACCCTCTCTCTCTCTCTCAAGCACACACACAAACACATACACAAAGCTCAATGTGACTTCCTGCATAAAGGTTAAGGCGAGGTTAATGTGTCAACACAAGGCTGAAGGGGGTAAAGGTCACAGATGGGGTGTGAGTGAGTGTTTTTGTGTGTGTCTGCATGCATACACATGCGTACGTGCGGATGTGTGTATGTGTGCATAAGCACGCGTCTGCAAGCTACGGCTCAGTTGGCATGTTGAAGGCAGCATTGATGTAACTACTGTAGATGGAACCAACATCGCTGTAACTAGAGCATGAAAACATCAACATGTGCCTTCCAACGATGGTTCACTTCAACTTTAACACCTATAGACCCATTAAAACAAGGTTTTCTCTTTCTAAAGATTGTGCCATGTGATGGGAGTGTGTTCATTTCGTGTGTGATACTCAAAAGTCTTCTGAGAGCGCAGGTATTTGTATGTACGTACTGTTATTGACTTTAGTGTTTCATGTCTGACTATGCATTTGTTCAAACCTTTGATTTTCTGTTTGATGCATATCTTTGTTTTGTATAGATTCATGTTCACTAGTGTCTTTCTTTTTATTGTTATGCCTAACCCATGACTGGCCTTGAATCTTTGCAATCAATTTATTCATGTTCTAATTCATAATCTTATTTTGCTAGAAAATTTGGTTAGTTTGCCTTCATGCATCATTTTCGTGTGTGTATATTTATGATCACATCTCTTATCATTTTCAGATTTTCTAACAGTTTGGGGATTTTCCAATGTGGATGTGAGCTATTCATTCTGGAGAAAACATCTATAGTTCAGATATTCTTGTAGTGGAGCGAATAGCTGCAGTAGAAAAGTTAAATATAGGTTAAAGTTAGGAGACAAAAAAATAAAATATTGGATCCAACCTAACTCACACCTGCTGTGTTTACAGTGTCTTTGCAATAATAAATGTAATCAAGATAATTAAATTCCGGCCCACTAATTAGATGCAATTTTCACGGTTGCCTCATTTAGTTAACTTTCAAACATAATGCCATCTTGCACTCTCTTTAAAATGTGGTCTTGTGGGGAGTTAATTAAAATGGGGGAAACTTGTGATTTTAATCAGACTTTAGAGAGACGGGTGCGTCAAAAAAGACTAAACAATCATTTTCTTTCCGCTGTCCTCCACGATAGAATACGAGAATATTTAATTTCCTGAAAACAGTTCAAAGGAGGCCTTTTAAAGGACACACTCCCGCTACCTCTCTACTAGTTTTATCAGTAATGACGCTACTCTTCGCTGTACCACACTTCCATCATGCTTAATCAAGAGAAATTACGCTGTGCAAGGAAAAGATATATTATGCAAGGTGCCCTTTTCTGACAGATTGGTTAATTTATAAATACACAAGTGCCTGCACATCTCGAAACATGAAAGGCCCATTTTGCAATTTAGAAATTATTATTATTATTAGTACATCTTAAAAAGAAGTCATAAGAAGCTAAATGGATTTCTTTAAGACTGCAAGTATTTTCTCCTAAGATGAATCAACGGTAAAAATCAATCAAACTCCTTACAGCGCCAGAAACTCAGAAGCAACAGAAGTAAATAACATGAACTCATATTGTAGCTGGCGAACTTAACGTTGCACACAGCCACACAAAGCACAACAACTAAGAGCCTAACATGGTTAATAATTAAAGTATGACAACACCATTTACAGATTAAACTCACAAAAGTCATGAATGTAGATCAATTATGAGAAGCTATGCAGTAACTTGAGTGAAGTAACTTTCTCAAGTATCCTGAAGATGTTTTATAGGGGACACATCGAGACAAAGTGTCATTATCAAGAGTTAACAGGATCCCCTGCAGGCGTTAGATAGAGCACCCTTCACACCAAATAGATAGACCATCCAGACAGTCAGCTAGCAAGCTCGCCAAGCCGCCAGTCAGTCAGCCAACCACCACATCCTCCTGGCCGGCCAGTCACTGCCAGCTAGTCAGCCAGCATAAGAGAGTCAGGCTCTAAATACACCAGGGTGAAGAGGGAGCATTGCTGGCTCCCTGGCAACGAGTACCACTGCTGATAGGGGACTGAGGGTGGGGTGAGGGGATGGATTGCGTGGAGAAAGAAGGGAGCAGATCGCTCGACCACCAGAGTGGCACACTTCCTGGTCCGAGTGATGACTGGAGTGCCTCTCTGGGCTTCAAAGACCATTCAACAGTCCCCAGTCACACAGAGAGAGAGAGAGAGAGAGAGAGAGAGAGAGAGAGAGAGAGAGAGAGAGAGAGAGAGAGAGAGAGAGAGAGAGAGAGAGAGAGAGAGAGAGAGAGAGAGAGAGAGAGAGAGAGAGAGAGAGAGAGAGAGAGAGAGACTAGGAGTAAGGGAGGGAGGGACCAAAATAACATTTAAAATACGGACCCCCATCCTTTTTAACACACATATTTGCCAATTTTTTTTACCAGGCAGCAGAAGTGGCTTTCACCTCTTAGACATGCCAGGAAGAGGATTTTGTCATAATAATTTTTTGCCATTAATTACTAAAAGCCATCCACAAACACGAGATGGAATTCAAATATAGCAAATTAATCCTGACAGTAATTCATCCATTTAGCTGGTCCAAAGCCACACATTCGTCTCCATTGTCAACGTCCTGCAATCAAACACAGGTTCTGATGTGCGGCCCATTCAGTCTGTAGTGGGGCACTGCAACGGGCTTCCAAAGGTACAAAGAGATCGAGAAAGGCAGAAGGGAGAGGGAGAAACCGCTCTTCATTCACTAGTGCTCTTAGGTGCCCAAAATGACCATAGGGTAGGAACTGCAGCAACTGTAACTCGAGGTTTAAATATTTTTTTTTTTTCAAATGTTAGCATGAGTCTGGATTGCATTTGCATTGCATTGCAAAAGGAGGGTAGTCTGACAGGCGGGGTTTGACAACAGGAGGGTAGTCGGACAGGCGAGGCTTCAGCGACAGGAGGGTAGTCGGACAGGCGAGGCTTCAGCAACAGGAAGGTAGTCGGACAGGCGAGGCTTCAGCAACAGGAGGGTAGTCGGACAGGCGAGGGTTCGAAAACAGGAGGGTAGTCGGACAGGCGAGGGTTCGACAACAGGAGGGTAGTCGGACAGGCGAGGGTTTCGACAACAGGAGGGTAGTCGGACAGGCGAGGGTTCGACAACAGGAGGGTAGTCGGACAGGCGAGGGTTTCGACAACAGGAGGGTAGTCGGACAGGCGAGGGTTCGACAACAGGAGGGTAGTCGGACAGGCGAGGGTTCGACAACAGGGGGGTAGTCGGACAGGCGAGGGTTCGACAACAGGAGGGTAGTCGGACAGGCGAGGGGTCGGCAACAGGAGGGTAGTCGGACAGGCGAGGGTTCGACAACAGGAGGATAGTCGGACAGGCGAGGGTTCGACAACAGGAGGTTTGGCAGACACAGGGAGAAGAAAGTTTAGCGAAAGCGACAGAAAACTATTTCCAACAATCTTAACACGAGGAGGGGCCAGGAGTGAAACAATGATCTATCGATGATTGTCTGGAGAACCATATATTTGTATACTGTGACCTGATGAAGATTGCCGGCAGGTGTATAGAGCGGGGGAGATGAACGGATGATGAGATTGGTCCCCACTAGGTGGCAGAAGTTGACGACATGAGAATTTCTCTCATGTAGATACAAATGTATATTTAAACAACTAACCTTTTTTCACTGAAAGTGTCACAGAGGAAAAACAAATTGTGTTTTCTGAAGGTTTTTTCGCAACCGTCCCTACTCCTGGGTTTGCTAGATAAACCCTTTTTCTTATTTTTTCTTTACTTCTTTACTCCCCAAGGTTGACATGCAGTAGCGTGTCTTATTCCTTGGAAATCTGCATTTGTCCATTTCAATGATTGGGCAAGGTTGCAATTGGGCAAGGTTGCAATTGTAGGGAAGGACATGGAAGAAGATTGTTTTTCTGTCTCTCCTCCCTTACTGATGACCGTAAGACTGTGTTGAGATGTAGCTAAGAAAACCTCACAGAGTCTCAATATAAACAATCTGTTACGAACATCGATAGTGGTCAAGAGAAATTTTGGGGAAAATAGACCTGTCAAACGACCCGTTAACTGGATATGATGTAACATGACATTATGTAGGTAAGATAAGGTTATGTAAGGTATCATGGTGTGGTGTAATGAAACATTGACCGCCATCGCTAAGAGCAGTCGATCCTCAAAGTCACATCTCTTCTCTGTTTTGGCACCACAGTGGTGGAACGAGCTCCCTGCCGATGTAAGGACCGCAGAGTCACTCACCAGCTACAGAAAAAGACAGAGTTCACCTCAACTCTGCATAGCCACCCCCTCCTCCTTATTGTACGTTGTACGTCCTGGAACTTAATGTACGCACTTATTGTGTGTTGTACTTAGTTATAGTACTGAGTAGTGTAGAATCTTATCCTAGCCATCTTTGTTGTATAGGGGGAATGGGTAACCTAGCGATGTTAGTGCTTGCTCTTCTATGAACATCCGGACAAATGTAGTTATTGTAAGTTGCTTTGGATAAAAGTGTCTGCTAAATGCCTTAAATGTAAATGTAAATGTAAATGTTACTGTAAATATCATTACACACAAGAAGCTTCAAACATAACATGAAACAAGGTAATGCATTGACATAACAAGGCCATCACTTTTTTTAGTGATCCACAGTAATGACTCGATTTAGTAACGTTAACCACACTCATCATAGCATAATACGCAACACAGCATGGCATAAAATAGTGTAACCTAAGCACAACTTCCTTGTGCATTAGGGGCATTGCTCCTAAGTAGTGGCAGTGACATTCGCATACAAACTGCACTTACAGTAACATAATACATTGCTTCAATGAGCCCACCAAGTGGCATATGAAAGGTTTTTCTAATTAACATTACATCTCTCTCATTACCGTGAGCACAGTCCAAAAACCTGATCCTTTATACAAACACATTTTTTTGTGACTGAAGGAAATCCACCATGTTGCCACGCTCGCCCGGGCCTGCCGATGAGAACAGCTCGGTAAATGAATATTGATGAATGAAAGTAAAGGTCGCCCGGTCCGGTGCTAAACGTCTCCACGCTCGCATACATTTTCATTATCTCACGTACCAAACCTCTTAATTGAACAGGCACCCACTGCATTGAGACAGATGGGGGCGCGAGGGACACGGAGCACTTACAGTGTGCCCGCCCCTCCATCCATCCATCCTCCCCTCCAGCCCTGTGGCCCGGCCCCTGTGTCAGGGGCCCTGCGCTGGGAGAAGCCCACACATTCTCCCAGGCAGCCCCCCTGTTAGTTCACGCCTTCAGCTCCCTCTCAACAAGACCATTAACATGAAGCCCTTGTTTAGCATCCAGGGACTGGAGGTGGAGGTGGAGGCAGAAGGCTGGGGTGGTGGTGGGGGGTGAGGGTGGTGAGTGATAGGGGTGAGAGCCAGCGAGGGGGGAAGGAGGAGGATTGGGTAGATGAAGACAGCCCCGTCTGTTTGGGGGCAGTCCAAGCAGCCTCACACAGACCACGACCAAGGGCCCGAGAGGAAAGGACGAGAAAGAAAGAGAGACCGAATTGGTGTGTCTGTGTGTATGTGGGGGGGGGGGGGGGGGGGGGTCCTGGGTGCTGATGGATATCCAGGTGGCGCCCCCCCCCCGCCCCCCCCCCCCCCCACAAATGGGGATGAGAGACCCTTGGGTGGATGGGAGGAACATGAGACACAACACAGCTGACGCCGGGGCGGGAGGAGCTGTCATCAACAGCTCCTCCGCCCTGAGCGTGATGATAAAACCGCAACGCAAATAGTGATTCATAGACAGTGATGACTGCGTTGTTAATTTGGCTGTAATTTGGATTTACTCTCGTCATTTCACTTATGGTGCGGAAAAATGTATAAAATGAATACACAATGTGAACAAAAAACAGTGTTTCAACAACTAGGAAATCATTAATTGGATTGAATGGGAATCAACTATTATTTCTTTGTTATGAGTTCATTTGTAACCTTTATACAAATATTACGTTTTTTAAAAAACACATCTTTCTTTTATAAGATATAGATCTATCACATAGATAAATCCTAAACCCTAGCCTTTTGCAGTATGCAGTTGTTTATGCTGCATCATGTTATCATTAAAATCCCTGGTAACTTCCAAGTCAGCAGAAATTAGTAATATGTGTCCTGTGTAACATTATTTTAACTACCCGCTAACAAGTCTCGTAGGGTCTTTCCTCAAGATGCCTGACATGGGGGAAATAATAATACCATATAATAATAATAGATCACATTCTGTAACGAGAACCCAATTTCCCTGAGCAAGACCCCGGGCCCAGCCGGAGCACGGCACTATACTTCCCCGCTAAGCAGCAGTCCGTGGTGACAGGTCACGCAGCTCGCGACCCAACATCAACACATTTAAACTGAGTGACTCCCATCAGTAACGGGACACCAGCGAGAGACCACAGGGCCTCAGAGGAACTCCCCTCCACAGCTTCAAATCACCCACGCGGTGCCACTCGTTTCACACCTGCATGACATGAGCATGCTCCCCCACCCCACCCTCTCCACCCCTCTCCACCCCCGCCATGGCTCCACCATCCAAGGGGCTGCAGGAGTCGGTTTCAGGGCCACAGTTGGAGATCTGAGAGACAGTAAGGGGGGGTAGCCATCACTCAGGTCAAGTCAGGCTCCCTGGAGTTAAGACCACCATCAACCCCTGTCAGAGTTAAAGGTCTAACAATGTTGATATTATTAACATTATGATTTTGCTTGTTTTCTTCCACAATTTGTGAGTATATTCCTGTTTCATTCTTGTCTAGGCTACAAGGTGATGTTCCTTGTAAGAAACAAATAAATACTGAACAGACTTGCCACCAATAGTGACAAAGAACATATGCAGTTTGTCTCAATTTAAATGTTTTTGGAAAAATGTACACACAATTATATCTGAGCAGTAAAAATACAGTATGATGTTGGAAAAAACAGGCACGCTTTTGTCATTTTTGTGGTTGTTATGTCCTGGAAGCCTTTCATCAGCAGAGTTCTAGTATTGTTACCATGGCCAAACGTTTTTTGCAGACCTAAAATAGAGCACAAATTTTTTAAGTGACAAATTTCCCTCATGAAGTACTGCCGAAGCTTGTTTCCATAGAAACAGTGTTTTCCATTTCCTTCAAAAAATAAAATGTTGGTAATAAAGAAGTGGAACTAACAGTGGAGGAGCCCTCATCAGATATGGCTCCCAAGCCACAGGGCTTTTTCATTATCCACCAAGTTCCACACAAAGGCTAAATGCATCCAAAAATCCCCTCTTCCGTACAAAAAAAGACAAAACTATGAGGAAAAAAAACACCAAACAACTTACTACAGATACAGAACAAGAGTGCATTTCATTTCCCTTTAATTACGCTAATGGAGGCCCTTTTGTCCTTCCCCCTGATTCCAAAGGGCGGAGCTAAAAGCGGACCGCCACTCGGCTAAAGGCTCCATTGTGCTCACTAAGCTCCTGGCTTACAGAGGGAGAGGGAGAGGGAGAGGGAGATGGGGTGGGCAGTAATTAGTTTAGCCAGCTCTGTGCTTCGCAGGCTGCCAGGAGAGGGCTTTGCCCGGTGAAATGTGTCTCTGCGGGGCCTCGGACGGCTCGAATGGAGGGCGGTTCCCTCCGACTGAAGGTCCGGCATAGCACAGGCAGGGGACCCTTAACCTAGAAACTCGCTATAAAGCAGCTAAATTAGTAGAGGCAGAGACATGAAATAACGCCGGTTACATGAGAATAGAGAGCCAATTTGCAAAAGGAGAGAATGCGGTGTGGGCAGTGAGGCGTTATACATCCGGAGACTAGCCACCCACTTGTGTAACTGTTTGGAAAAAAGGTCAAGAGTCCTTCAACTAGAAGCTACATTTCAGGCAGACTTGGATAATCACTGTTTGAAAATACACTGTTTATGCTAGAATTAACTTATGTTTGTTTTAATGACATCCAGATTTCTAGAATCAGAATCGGAATCAGAATCAGAATAACTTGTATTTTATCTTATTCTACAAAAGTACAAAAGAGTAATTATCAGGCTTTGTTCCTCAACAGCCAAATAGCAGCAACAATACACGATAAAATAAATAAGATAAGAAAATAATATGTAAAAATAAGTAAGTAGTGGTACCAGCCATGGTTGATTCTAGTGCAAAAATGCTGTGCAAATAACAGAAATATGCATTAAAATAATCAGTTTTTGTAGTGTGCGTGGGGTTGCTTTGGGGGTAGTTTTTAGCAGCACGCTTTCCACAGAAGGATATAATATATGGCAATACATGCCGTCACACACGAGTGCATTACCATTGAATTGAATGAGTTTCTTCTGCACATTCTCAAAAAATTTTAAGAAACCTGGGATTCTTAGGAGAAGGTATTAGTCCTTGACAACACGGCGGAATGAGGGAGCATGATGGGAAAGAATACATGTGTATTTCAAGAAAATAAACTGTCTGCTTTGTGTGAACCCTCCGAACCACAACTTGCTACGATGGGAGAGCTCCAGACACTGGGTGGGAAGCTGGGAAGGTACATACAAATGGGAGGAAGACATTTTCCTGTCTTTCTTAAACCTGACTATCATGCCCTTCTTCCCCCCACTCCTCCATTTTCATTTAGATTTCCTCTCCCACTGTGGGTGTTGTCTGTAGGAGGCGGGCCCTTCACACCTCGCTGAGCGGTTTCAATGGTTCTCACCTCCGTGTCGGCCATTTTTTTCCGTGGTTCCTTTGCCCCGTTTTGAATGTGCCGGCTTCTCTTCTCTTTTCCCTGAAAGAGAAGGGGTCTAAATAATCTCCCTCTCCGGCTCTAATCAGGGGGGGTCAGGGGAGGACCTCGGTAAACGAAGAAGGGGAGCTTGTGCTTTTGTGTTTGGCCTCTCCGACGTCTTGATTCCGTTGGCATTTGGGTTTGGTTTGGCGCCTAGTGTGTGGGGGACGGAACAGGGGGCTTTTTCATTTGCTCTCCATTGACTCTTGGTTAATTGGGTTGGTTCAAGATGCATCCAGATTTCAACCCCAAGTTCAGTCACGTTAAACCCTGCATTGTGTTCCCACACGAACACACAAAAGATCCACCCAATCGCCCGGGATAAGTGGGAGAAAGGGGAAGGGGAGGGAAGAGGCTTTGAGCTTGAAGAATCAATTGAACTGCATTAGCTGGGAGCAAAATAGGTTCCAGTTATTTACTTGTTGTGTAATTCATAGACCAAGGTTTGACGAGAACATTTTTTTTGTTCTATTCACAGGGACAGATAATGTATAGATATTACCCATTAACATATTTACCAGCTAGTCCCTTGTGTATCAAATTATCTCCCTGCATGCACATATGTCTTGCTTCATGTATCAGTCTGGACCTCTGGCTGTCTGAGTACGTTCCTTGATTGACAAAATCCTTCAGCCAATCAGCAGTCGGAAGAAGAAGTTGAAATTGAGTATATTCCTGCAATAACTACACTCATGTCTGTGTTCACTCCACTATTATATATACTAGAGTTATCTTTAGTTGTAATTAAACCAATAGCAATAATGTGGAAACCCCCATCGATAATGTCACAAATTTCTGAGAGCAAAATATAATAACATTTTGCCTATAATGTTACAATGTAACATTTGTTCACCCCAAACGACTCTTAAAGCAGCGCCAACATTTTAATTTTTTTTTTTACCATTCAGCGAACAAAAGGCAACAGGCTGAGTATCATTAAGGGGGCCACTCAATGACATGCAGAAGCGACTTTCTACTCCTCATTCACATGTAAGGCATTTACATTTCCTACAGAGAAAATACTACCTCAGGGGTAGTATTATCTAGGAGATTTTCAGGGTACAAATGTCAGGTTATGTTATTCACACATACGGCCCATCAGGAGAATATCAGGACTTACACGTGTGTCTGAAAGCAGCTAATGTGTGAGCATTTGATTCCATTATAAAATTAGTCAAGTAATTGTTCAATGAAAAGTGTATACTACGCATGCAAACCAAGTATCAAATAGCTTTAACTGTTATGCAAGTGGATTGACATTTTAAAATGCAAGTCAACTACTATTGGTTAGTTGAAAATAATAATCATCATTGAGATTAAACATCTCTTCCAGTGTCCTGGCCAAGACAGTCAGCAGTAGCCTACAATCACACATATCATACACACAAAACATAATTAAAAAATATAACAACTAAAACAGTCCGCAGGGGGGAAGGGGGATATCAATATCGCAAGACAAGAGAGAATATTATTACATTTGAGCAACAAAGTGTAGTCTTGTGTTGGACTCTTTAGACATAATTCACCATACTGTGTTATTGACATGTTTTCGTTGTGTTATAGGGACACTGTCTCTTTAAGTTCACTTGACTTGTGTGTTGATATGCCGGTCGGCGCGATGCTTGATTTAACGTTTTTTATATGACAAAATGAACGACCCGCCGTTGCTTGTCGAGGTGAGATATTGTCTCTTTCCTTCTTTTATCGCTTACCTGGGAGAGTTTGACGACGGCGGAGCCGTTATGTTATGTAAACATAACGTCTTACCTTGGCGTGTGTCGCTGCGGTGTGTGCATGTGTGTTCTTACCAGGGCATGTGTGTCGATGGCGGAGCCGTTGTGTTTAAAAACATAACGTCTTACCTGGGCGAGTATCGCTGCGGTGTTTACATGTGCGTGTGTGTTCTTACCTGTGCGTTTGTTGACGGCGGAGCAGTTTTGTTTGAACGTCTTTCCTGGGCAAATGTGTTGCTGCCTTTGTCCTGACGTGTGGTGTGTGCGCGTTGTGGCATCCCGCCCCTGAAGCCTCGGCCTGAACGGGCCCGCGGAACCGTGAAGGACGGGGTGTACCACCCCCACCCACCAGCCGGCGACGGAGAGCACCGGGTCCTTCCCCCCAATCAGCGGGATGGGGGACACCTGGCGGCGGGGAGGAGAAAGGCCCGGAGCCACTACAAAAGAGGCAGAGACAAGCATGGACGGGAGAGGCAGAGAGACGCATGGACTGCAGAGGCTTGAGGCTCACGGAGACCCAAGCGCACCCTTATCCTCTTGGGCTATTGAAATAAACGCCGAAAGTCGGCTTAAACCATCCGTTGCCACGTGTTTCACTTACTCCCGGCGCATTCCTCACTCCCGGATACCACATATGGTGGAGAATGCAGGCAACTTGAGCGTTCCCACTACTACTACCCCACCATGCAGAACCCGGACGGAGCCGCGGCGCTGGCTGCCCAGCAACACCAGCAGGAGACCACCGAGAGCCTCGCCCTGCTCCGCGAAGCCGTTCTGCGGCTGACTCAGCACGCCGTCCGTGCGGCGCCGACCGCCGCCCCGACCAGCCGCCTCACGAAGCTGGGACCGGAAGACGACGTGGAGGCTTACCTCGAGGTCTTCGAGCGGACCGCACAGAGGGAAGGCTGGCCAGAGGAGCAGTGGGCGCACATTGTGGCGCCGTTCCTCACCGGACCCGCCCAGCAGGCGAGCCAGGACCTGCCGGCGGACGTCGCCCGCCAGTACCCGGCGCTCAAACAGGCCATACTGGCCTACTACGGCCACAACCTCGCGGCGCGCGCGCAACGCGCGCAGGATTGGCGGTTTGACGCGCAGGGAGCTGTGCGCACCCAGATCGCCCAGCACAGCCGGCTGGTGAAGCGGTGGCTGACAGCGGGAGAGGGCCCCGGCCCGATCGACCGGGTGATCATTGACCACACCCTGCGGCGACTCCCGCCGGACGCCCGCCGCGTGCTGGCCCACCATCACCCTGCCACCGTGGACGACCTGGTCCTCCAGCTGGAGAACTGGCAGGTGGCCCAGCTCCTGAACGCCGGGTCCGCCCCAGCCCCACGGCGCGCCGTGACCGGCCAAGCCCCGAGGGGACCCCCCAGCGGCAACCCGGCTCCCGGCGTCACCCCCCTGAGCGGAGTACCGGAGAACCGGGAGGTGCGGCGCTGCTTCGGGTGCGGCCAGTACGGCCACATCGCTCGCTACTGCCCGAGGGGACGTGATGTGTCGATGCCGTCGGCGTACGCGGACCCGGGGGCGGACCCCACGTGCATGTTGGCGACCTGCTGGACGCGGGGAACCTCGGGGAGTCCGACCATCCCGGCGCGGGTAATGAACCAGGACACGCAGGCCCTCTTGGACACCGGCAGTGCGGTTACCCTCCTTCGCCCCGACCTGGCGGGCGGGAAGGCCGGGGATCCGATGGAGGTGGCCTGCGTCCACGGGGACACCCGGACATACCCCACATGCCACGTGGTAGTCCGCACCACCCATGGGGTATTCACGATCCGGGCGGGGATTGTCCCCCACCTTCCGGTCCCCGTGTTAATCGGAAGGGACTGCCCGATTTTCCACCGGCTGTGGGACCCGACGCGGGAGCTACGGAGCTGGAGAGGCCCTCCCCGCAGAGGGGCGCGGGGGGTTCGGCAGGCCTACGGGGCCACCCGGCGCCCATCGTCCCCGGGGGAGCTGACGGCGGAGGACGAGGGATCGGAGGGGAACGGACCTTCCCCACCGGGGACCCCGGCGCGCTCGGCGAGAGGACCCGTCCGGAGCGAGACACTGGAACCTACCCCCGACACCCCGGAGACCCTCACAGCCTCCGAGCGACCAGACCCACCGGAAGACCCGGAGAGCTCCCCCCTTACTGAGTTCTCGGACTTCTTACCAGAGGGGGGGGGAGGCTCGTCCCGACCCGGCCAGTTCGCCACCGCACAGCTCCAGGATGAGGCCCTCAAGCACGCCTGGAGCCACGTCCTGGTCCATGACGGGCAGGCCCGAGACTCGGTGAGTCACACACCACACCCGCACTTCAGCACCAGGGGGGGTCTGTTATATCGGGTAGCCTCCGGGGAGGGGGGAGTGAGGGAACAGTTGGTGGTGCCCCGTTCCTACGTCAGTAAAGTGCTTTTTATGGCCCACACCCACCTCCTGGGGGCCCACCTGGGCATGGACAAGACCCGGGAGCGGGTCCTAGCCAGGTTCTATTGGCCGGGGGTTAAGCGGGATGTTGAGCGCCACTGCCAGGGATGCCCCGAGTGCCAGCGGGTAGCCCCCCGGGCCATCGCTAGACACCCCCTCATTCCCATGCCCATCATCGAGACCCCCTTCGAGCGTTTGGCCCTAGACATCGTGGGCCCCCTTCCCAAGACCAGCCGGGGCCACCGCTATATCCTGGTGCTAGTGGACTACGCCACCCGGTACCCCGAGGCCCTTCCCCTGCGCGCCGCCACCACCAAGGCGGTCGCCCGTGAACTTATGCTCCTCTTCAGCCGGGTGGGGATAGCAAAGGAGGTGCTCACCGATCAGGGGTCGTGCTTCATGTCACGGGTGATGAAGGAGGTCCTCAGGCTCCTGCAGGTGAAGCAGCTCCGGACCTCGGTGTACCACCCCCAGACGGACGGCCTGGTCGAGCGGTTCAACAAGACCCTTAAGCAGATGCTTAAGAAGACCATGCAGGCCGACGGGAAGAATTGGGACCAACTACTGCCCCACGTACTGTTCGCGGTACGGGAGGTCCCCCAGGCGTCCACCGGGTTCTCCCCCTTCGAGCTGCTGTACGGGCGGAGGCCCCGCGGGATCCTGGACATCGCCAAGGAGGCCTGGGAGAGCCAGCCGTCCCCCCACCGCACCACCGTGGACCACGTGGAGCAGGTGCGTGACCGCATGGCCCGGGTGTGGCCCATCGTCCGGAGGCACCTCCAGCAAGCGCAGCAGGCCCAGGCGAGGGTCTATAATCGAGGAGCCCAGCTGAGGACCTTTCAGCCAGGGGAACGGGTCCTGGTCCTGGTCCCCACGGCGGAGTGCCGGTTCCTGGCAAAGTGGCAGGGACCCTACGAGGTGGTGGAACGCGTGGGCGAGGTGAACTACCGGGTCCGCCAGCCAGGGAGGCGGAAGCCGACGAATCTATATCACATCAATCTCCTGAAGCAGTGGAGGGGGGGGGAGCCGACACCTGCCGACCCCGCTCCCTTGTCCCTGGCGGCCCGGCAGGAGATCCCGGAGGTGCCGGTGGGGGAGGACCTCAGCCCGGCCCAGAGACACGACCTGGACGAGATCGTCCTCCAGCACCGGGACGTGTTCTCCGACCTGCCGGGGAGGACTGCCGCCACCCACCACGACATCCGGACGGCACCAGGCATAAGGGTAAGGGTTCCGCCCTACAGGATCCCAGAGGCCCGGAGGGAGGCCATACGGGCCGAGGTGCGCCGAATGCTGCAGCTCGGCGTGATAGAGGAGTCACGCAGCGCCTGGTGCAGCCCGGTGGTCCTGGTGCCCAAGCCGGATGGAACCTTCAGGTTCTGTAATGACTTTAGGCGGCTGAACGAGGCATCGGAGTTCGACGCCTACCCCATGCCCCGGGTCGACGAACTTATCGAGCGTCTGGGCCCGGCACGGTACCTGTCGACCCTGGACCTGACCAAGGGGTACTGGCAGGTGCCGTTGACCCGGGCGGCCCGGGAAAAGACGGCGTTCTCCACCCCGGGGGGACTGTACCAGTACACCGTCCTCCCCTTCGGGGTACACGGCGCCCCAGCCACATTCCAGCGGATGATGGACCAGCTCCTGAGGCCCCACCAGGATTACGCGGCGGCATACATCGATGACATCATCATCTACAGCCCCAGCTGGGATATCCACGTCCGCCAGCTAAGGGCCGTGCTGGGAGAGCTGCGGAGGGCGGGCCTCACCGCTAACCCGGCCAAATGTCGCCTCAGGAGAGAGGAGACGACGTACCTGGGGTACCGGGTCGGGAGAGGGACAGTGCGGCCGCAGGAAGGCAAGGTAGCCGCCATACGGGCCTGGCCGCAACCCAGGACCAAGAAGCAGGTGAAGGCGTTCTTGGGGCTGGTGGGCTACTACCAGCGCTTCATTCCCGGGTACGCCACGCTGGCCAGCCCCATGAACGACCTAACCCGTAAGGCCTTACCAGACCGGGTTACCTGGTCTGAGGCGGCGGACCGGGCGTTCAAGACGCTCCGGGAGGCTCTGTGCTCAGAACCGGTACTAATCACACCTGACTTTAACCTCCCTGTGATTGTTCACACAGACGCCTCGGAGGTGGGACTTGGGGGGGTCTTGTCCCAGGTCCGGGCCGGAGAGGAGCACCCGATAACCTACGTCAGCCGGAAGCTCCTCCCCAACGAGCGCAATTACTCCACCGTGGAGAAGGAGGCCCTGGCCATTAAATGGTGCCTGGAAAAGTTGCGGTACTACCTCCTGGGGAGGGAGTTCACCTTGGTCACCGACCACGCCCCCCTGAAGTGGATGGCGGGGGCCAAGAACACCAACGCCCGGGTGACACGGTGGTTCCTGGCTCTCCAGGATTTCCGGTTCCGGGTGGACCACCGACCGGGCCGGGAGCATGCCAACGCCGACGCCCTGTCACGTCGGGATGCCTGTCTGGGCGGGTTCCCCGGAGACCAGGGGCTTGAGCAAACGGGGGGGGAGTGTGGCATCCCGCCCCTGAAGCCTCGGCCTGAACGGGCCCGCGGAACCGTGAAGGACGGGGTGTACCACCCCCACCCACCAGCCGGCGAAGGAGAGCACCGGGTCCTTCCCCCCAATCAGCGGGATGGGGGACACCTGGCGGCGGGGAGGAGAAAGGCCCGGAGCCACTACAAAAGAGGCAGAGACAAGCATGGACGGGAGAGGCAGAGAGACGCATGGACTGCAGAGGCTTGAGGCTCACGGAGACCCAAGCGCACCCTTATCCTCTTGGGCTATTGAAATAAACGCCGAAAGTCGGCTTAAACCATCCGTTGCCACGTGTTTCACTTACTCCCGGCGCATTCCTCACTCCCGGATACCACAGCGTGCATGTGTGTGTGTGTGTGTGTGTGTGTGGGTTTCCTTGTTTGTTCATGCGGTGTGTGTATACCATGTGCATGTGTGTGCTTGCGGTGGATGTATGCGTTTGTGCATGCTGTGTGTGTGTGTGAGCTGCAGGCAGCTTGGCACATGCGCACATGACTAACTTGCGTAACTGGTGCGACAGGCCTGCTGTTATAGTAGTAAGATATATGTTGCAGCTCGTTGTTTCCGGAGACGCCATAACTGTTTTGCCAGTGGCAGCCCATGTTTTAAGTCATCAACTAAAGCACAGTCCCTGATGGCTTAGTTACCCCATCAACTACGACGAAGTCCCTGATGGCTTGGTTACTCCTTCAACTTCGACACAGTCCCTTATTGGCCCCAATTGCATAGTATTCCCTGGAAATCTATGTGGGCGGCTAGAGGTCCAGACTAATCCGTGCTTCGAAACAGAATGTGAGGTCACATGATCAGGATGGTTTCTTGCACCACCAAATGTACATAGACTTTACATGTTCCTTACCCTGAACTTCTATTTGCAAGCAGCCTTCCAAACATCATATTGTTGTTGTTGTTTATATTTCCAACATTTCCTACAAATATTATATCCATGTGTGTGTATATATATATATATATATATATATATATATATATATATATATACACCGTAAGGCAGTGCATTCAGGGTTGACCCTTTGGGGGACTGCGGGGCCACATCTGTTTCTCTCTCTCTTCTCTTCCTCTAACTCTCTTTCTCTCTGTCTTTCCATTGGAAACGTGGCATAGATAGAGTGTCCCGGAGTGAGCACTGGGGTGTTTAAGTGTGGAATCATTTGTCCTACCCCACGGGACCCATTGGTCAGAGGAAAGGAACCTAATGCCTACAAATTCGAGAAATCCTAGCAATTGGAAAGCGAGCCCCGAGGAATCTCATTAAGGAGTTCCACACGTCGATGATGCAGCCCCTTTTTCTGCTATTTTCCAACAGAGCGGGAGCACTCTGTAGCGGATCTAAACTGGATAATGGTATTGGTTTTACATCAACCGGGGAGCACCGGAAGACGACAGAGCATAAGCAAAGAGGACAGCGTTCCCGCCGCACTCCCTCTCTCCCTCTACTCTCTCCTGCTTGCTCCCTCTCGTCCTTTTCCGAAACATCCTATTTGGGTAATTTATTCTTTAAGCCCTCCTACCTGTGAAACAAAAATAGAATTGATTTTCTATTATGGCCCGCAGTGGAGGTCCAGTCAGTGCAAGTCTACTGGGCATGTCCGATCTGGGACCCCATCGGCTCAATTTCCCTATACAAGGTGGACATGACAGCTCCTCAACCCCCTCCCCGCCCCACTGTAGCCTGGGATGATGAGACAACAGACAATAGAGTAAAGCATGTTCAAATATATGGGACTACCAAATGCACAGTATTTTAAATGATCATTCAATGGATTGATACATGAATGAGTCAATTAGGACACTTCAATATAAGCTTGCAAACCAACCTAGGGAAAGTCCCATAAAAAGGACATGCATATATGTGTATTTGATTTGTACTCTTTTTATATACTTTAAACTGTAAAAACCTTCCAATGGTAGTTACATATATTACATTTAACATGCAGACGGCTGGACGGCAAGATTTGTTGGCAGCACTGTGAAGCTCTCTCTGAACACGACCTCTATGCCGGACTGGCATCCCTCTGTGAGTCCGATTGGCAGTGGAGTAAATCCTCTGTTATCAACGATAAACATGCCTACACAGTGCGGGAGGAGCAATACAGAGGGTCAAAGGTTAGCTGCGCTTATCTAACATCAGTTACATCCCGCAGTCCGAGACAGTCCGTGGCCATTGATGGAGTTAATGCCTGTGAAATCTTTTCATGTCTAAGACTTCAAAAGATTGTTTTGCAACTTGAAGTTCTTCAAATGTCTCAAGAAGAACACAAGTGGAAACGACAAAAGTTATCATGCATCGGGAGGCTGTGTGAGAGAAGTAGCCTGTGTTTGTATTGAGAACACCAAGGCTTGATTAGATGAGACCAGAGAAGGCATGTCTGTTACCAGTGTTGCAGCCAAACAAAAATCGCTTTTTTAATGCTCTACCTTAGCCAAATTCTTCCACATCAAAGTTCCTCTTCAGCTGATTTCCTGGCAGCTAAGTATGACCTTGCTTCTCCTAATTTGACTGTCACAGAGAAAATTCCGCCTTGTTCATTCACTTACTGGCCTTGGAATTATTCTGTCCTACAGACTGCTTGTCCTCATAAGCAGCTGCCAATCACAGCGGGGCTTACTTAGCCAGCAGGTCCAAGCGGCTGGAACTCATTAGAAAGAAGCGGCTAGGCCATGTTGTGGTACCATTGCCCCCCCCCCCCCAGTATGAGATGCTCCCCGAGGCTGAGCGAACTTAATCAGCAGGCTGGAACACTGAGCTCAGGTCTGTGGAGGTATAAGGGTGGGGATGTAGAGCAGGGAAGGAGAGTGGGAGGAGAGGTGGTGTTGGAGGAGGAGAAGGGGGGGATGGGTATGGGGGGGGGGGGGTGCTGACGGTGGATGGCTGGGTCTGAGGGAGCGGGTAGGGAGACTGTGAAATGAGAAAAGCCATCAGGAAGTGAACAAGGACATCCGGGAGAGTAAGCTGCTTTGGGTTGAGCAGAGAAACACTTGAAAAGCATGCAGTCCAAGCGCTTTGAACGTGTTGCCTGGTGAAGTAGACCTGATCCCATACACCAGTGATCCTAAACTCCCCACAAGTCGACAGGAATGTTAAAGTGTAACCTAGGCCTCAAGTCCAATAAAGTCATAAAATAACGAAAGATGGTATTCATTTGGGCCAGCTATCGGATCCCTCGACGGGGATTCGCCTCCACAAATTTCCATTTCAGCCTTTTGTATTTGAAGGCTATCATTAGGCGGGGCAACGAATCTGCTTGGAGAAAACTCACAGTGCACAATCCGTACACGCTGCCAGGTCGTAAGGGCACAGAGAACAGATGTGCCTCTGCACAGGAAAATAAATTGATACGGCTGCGGCGTATATTCTGCTAAATATTTGCGAAAAGATGAAATGAGTCAGGGAGGATAATGAGAGAAAAAGCATCATGAGAGGATTAAAAAAAGAGCTTTATCAATCCTTTGTGTTCTTGTCTCTCTTTCTGTGCAGTTTTAGGTTTGCTCCATATTCCAGTGGGAGCGACATTCGTGAAATATGGGAACAGATCTGGAGCATAATGGATGGAACTGGAGAGATGCATGTGTGGATATGAACACCACAGGTCATTTATAACCGCCGACGAAAGTCCTGGGCCGGAATAGTCTGGACCCAAGACCCAGTCCAGCTGTCAGACCCACTGTGGTCAGCATGTGGTTGGCATTTTCTACGACATATTTAGTGGACATGGCCTTTGGCCCTGGGGCCCCTACCAGAATCATAGCATTTCCGAGCATCTGTAGTCGTAGTTAAACACAGGACAGAAATATATTGAGCGGCAACACGTTTATGTCAATTCTTTACTGCAACGGGACACTTGTGACTAACTGCAACCTTTTTTTTCTGATACTCATGGGGAAAAACATTTCTTTCTGCAAACTTATGGATAATGTTGTTAAACATAAGACTGTGTTCATTTAAAAGCAGAAGGGAACACAAATCTGCAGACTCCTTTTAACATGTTTTTTGGTCATCTGTACAACTTCCTCTTGCAGTAATTAATTCAGACACATCATTCTCTTATCTCGTGCAATTCCGCTACTGGGAAAGCTGCCTTCCATGTTTGTCTGATTATTTCACTCTTCTCTTAAAGGGTTGTCCTTCTGTCAATGTTATTACCCTGCTATGGATGCTGTGAAGGTTATGGGATGTGTCAAAATGGATCCTACTCAAACTCCATGTGTTCGCTTACTCATCCTCACCTTCATTGATAACAGCTTGTGCGTGTGCATGCACAGGCCTGTGTGTGTGAATGGGTGTGTGCATGTGTGTGTGTTAATGTGCACTCAAAAGCAGCCCTATAAATATTGGCTGAAAGATGAGGATTGTGGGCTGAAAGATATTGGTGAAGCTTAAACTTTAACACTTTGTTTTACATCCACTGCTAGCTGTGTCCCTCATTTGCATCTTAACATGATGCCTCATGTTTTTATCTTATGGTCTCTCTTTCAGTACCTTTTCATTTCAGTTTTTGGAACAGCTTAATTTTTTTATTTCAGCTCCTTTTGGACCATCCTCAACCCCACACACATTTTTAATCAACATTGCAGTTTTAGTAGAATTCAGGAGACTCTCAAGTCTCTTTCATGTTTATGTGTTGATAACTACTGTCTGATCACCGGCCACTCCCTCCACAGCCTCAGGAGTCAATCACCACGTCGGGAACGATGACTGAGATCAACTTCTGAGCAGTTAGCTTCCGAAACACTGAGATAAAAGTCAAGCAAAAACAAGGTGCTCAGGTTTCCCAAACACCAGGGCAGCATCATGTGGCTCAGGAGGCAAAGCGGGTTGGCTGGAAGGCTGCTTGTTCGATACCCTGCTCCTGACGAGCTGGCTGTCGCTCTGCGTGGTTGACACCGCCGTTGGTGTGTGAATTTTGTACAGCAAATCAGGCCACTGGTTAAAAAAGCACTATAAAAATGCAGTCCATTTACCATTTACTAGGCCTTTGCATGACACAACACATTCACAGCACTGTTACACCTCCCCGCCTGCAGATGGTAGTAGAGTGCTCTACTCAGCAGTGACGAGACTTGGCTACAATTGAGATCACCTGCAGGAGCTAGGCAAACTCAAACAAAGCCATCATTTATAATAAAGAACAGGGTGGGGGGGGGGGGGAGGTTACCCAGCCAGGATGCTTGGACGTAGGCCAGGCGCACAAGCTGTGAAAAGGTCCTGCGGCCTCCCTCACATATTGCCGGCATTACGTTTGTTCCTCTCTCTGCCCCCCCATGCCACCATCTGCGGTCTTAATGAAGCCGTCCAGAAGCTGTCATTCATTCGTGAACGACAACGCCCCTCGGTGTGATCACGATGGTCGCTCGTTCCTCCGCCAAAATGGGAAACAAACCATGGAGCCTTCAGCGAAAGTTGCCCAGCCACTGCGTTAGCACCTTTTGTGATGTTGAAACTTTGCCTCACTTTTCTTTTTCAACTGCCACCATCGTCATCGTCCACATCACTTGAGGTTGACAATATAAACCTGTTGCTGATTTCTTTAAAGTAAATGAGACAGAGAGAGAGAGAGAGAGAGAGAGAGAGAGAGAGAGAGAGAGAGAGAGAGAGAGAGAGAGAGAGAGAGAGAGAGAGAGAGAGAGAGAGAGAGAGAGAGAGACCTGCAATATATTCATAGATTCTGACAGGGTCCAGTTCTGCAAATAAATAGGGGCCACATTAATAGAATGAGTCATGACCGACCCCAGCATGCCACAGTCTCTTATTGAAACAAAAGCCAAACGCCGACGAAAAAGGCTCCAACTTTTGTTAGCGTTGCCGTCATGGCAACGGCTAACTTATTCAAGTTCACTTACATGGCTCTCTTCCAAACTGATGGTCTTATGGTGTTTTGTGTGTGAACATCTTCATGATGTTTGACTCCAAAAGCTCATTGTTATCCAATAGCCCCCCACGTCCTCCCTGGTCCTCCCCTCTGGGGTGGCCCAGGGAGCTAATACAGTCTTAAATATAGAGAGGTGCATGGGATCATGAGTTAATTTGACTGGAAATGTTCCCCCTTCTTTTGTGTGTTCTTTGAATTTGTATAGGGGCCCTGTCACTTCTTGTAAAAAGAAGTGTTAATCTTCTCTTTTTACACTGCAATTTCGTCAGCTCATAAGAAACTATTATTTCTCTGAGCCGGCTGCATTAGTGGGGGTTTTCATCCAGCAGCGTTTGGATCTTCAGCAACAACGGCCAGAGCCTGGGAATCAGTGAGCGATGACTTGAATTAAAAAAATACCAAATGAACATGAGCAGTAGAACACGGAATACTAATTGCACCGGAATTAAGCTTTTGTCTGTCATTGGTAATAAACTTGCAGGCATTAGCAATCTATGTCTGAACATGTCCTCATAAAAGACCCTCAATGTTAATTACAGTTCCTTGGGTTTTTATCTCTGGTGACCATAATTTCCACACCAATGTCATGAACCGCCCGAGGCTTAAAGGTTTTCAATCACGGCCGGCGCTGAGGTGAATGAAAAACTAAATGACAAACACGCTGGGAGGAGATGGGAGGGAGGCGCTAGAGGGGGTTCAAAGGCAGCTTTGATGGGTGCAGATTTTTCACCACTACAGTTGGAGGAGGTATGGATTCTGTGGTGCCATGAGTGAGGATGGGGTGGAGGGGGAGGTGCTGGTGTGGTTCAGGGCCTCGAAAACTAAGAGTGTTGATGATGATGACGTGGGCCTGTTTGGAGGAGCAGAGCCGCGCCAAACCAGAGAGCCGGGCCGAACCGGCCAAAGCTAGCAGCCGGTCCAAGCGGCTGTGGTCCTGCTCCCTTCAACAGTCCCTCGCTCACCATGAGCAGACTCCCACAACCACAGAGCTTGAAGGGAGAGCCTGCCCTCGGTCCCTATCATATAGCCAATCTCTCCTTCATTCTTTCTCTCTCTCTCTGTCTCTCTCTCTCGCTCTCTCTCTCTCTCCCCCCTGCTTGTCGTCTTTCTGTCAGTTGCAATAACCCCCTTTGCTCTGTATTCTGTGCTTGTTATCCATCTTAACCCATTAAAAACGACAAGTATTACAAGATTTCCTGTTGTATGAAAAAAAATGGAGACATCGATAAAACAGTCTGTTTATACGTGCTGGAAAAATAGCATGCCGCTGAGGCAAGTCTGGATTATTTTAGCTGAGGACCACTGACAGGGTCTACTTTTGACAATGGTCCGAGCACCCAAACAGCGAACCCTGCAATCTTTCACTATTCTATGGCTGTCATTACTTTTGTTCCAAATTATTCATGATTTTCCACTGTAAACACCCCTTCTGTTCCTAATTGTTTGGAAATTTTCCACTGTGGGAAGATCCATTTTATTATATAATGGTTATAATTCTCTTTAATGCTGCCTCTTTCGTTCCAAATTATTAGCACATTTTCCTTTCTAACCACACAAAAACAACGATTATTTTATTATTGCTGGGGGTAATATTTGAGTATATTTTCTCTCTGAATTGATTTTCTGTGCAAATGTTGAGAAATTGCTTGATTGTGTTCTGGCATAACCTTGTGGAGGGGAAGTGACGTGAAGCTCGCACCCTTTCAAAATAACCCAAGGCTTTGAATGTGTAGACAGCTTTTAATTATCGTTAAACATCCTTTAAAATAACAGATGACTTCAGCGAATTGCGAGTTGCAAAGTGTGAGCTTAGCGTTCACTAAACACGCTATCTCCGGCCGTGTGTGCTTGCTTCAGCATCTGTTTATTTGGGCAAGGGTTGTGATGGAAGTGTGTACTTTTACCCAGCTGCACATCGCTTTCCTGTTGACAGGGTTGCTCACATCAGCAGATGGGAATAGACTCAAAACCCTATTTTTCTACATTTAAAGATATATATAGAATTGTTTTCACTGCAATGTACACAATCTGACCCCAGCCTGCCTTACCCCAGTATTCCTACCCCAAATCTGGAGGAGGGCAGTGTTTCTGCGCCTTGTTTCAATGTGAATTTGTTCCACACAGAGACACAGACCAGAGGAATAACGTAGCTGTGTTCTAACAAGTAAAGCCATGGGAAAGGACAATGACATGAGATGCATTTCGTTGGGTTATGCACAGAGCTTGGAAGTGCCAGATACTGTCACAGTCCTCTGCAGCAAATTCAATTTGAGATGCCTTGCCTATGGGCATGTAAACTGCAGTTGATGCAGACATCACTCATTCCCCAAACAGTAGGTCCACTTCTCTCACTGTTTGTTCAGATCCAGTCCATCCATGACTTTTAGGACCACAAACCAAATCGTGTTGGACTCAGAACTCCAAATTATCGATGCATCATACCGCTTTGTAAGACCACTATCCTTCTCTTTCAGTTATTTGTTTTGCTATCTATCACGTACCACACAATGTGCAAGTATGTCTTCAGCTAGCCTTGGGACGCAAGAGTTGTGTCTCGCAGCGCAGCACTTCATGTCAGGCCGAGCCGCTCAGGTGATAAGGCTGCGTGAGAGAAGTGTACTGCAGCCGGGAAGTTTGAGACAGATTGATCCAGTATGGCCGCCCCCCACCCCAAAAGGATAACCCTCTGCCATGCCAAGGACAGGCCGGGCCAAGGACACCCTGGGGCCCTGGCGATTGCAAAATGTAAGCTCAGCATTGCAGTGCTGCCATGCACAGAGACATCGCTCTATACTCCTATACCTCCTCCTCCTCCTCCTCCTCCTCTTCTCTGCCCACTTTTTTGTTATCCAGCGCCCTTACTTACCCTCTGAGGACAATTCTTTTGTCTGCGCCTCTCTCCCTCTCTCTCTTTCTCTCCCTCTCTCTCTTTCTCTCCCTCCCTCTCTCTCCTATGTTGCACATTTTTCTCTCTGCCTCCATCGCCATCTCTGTCTTTCGTCCTCTTATAGCCATCTTCCTCCCTTTCTTCTCTCTGTCACCTAACTACTATCGCTGTCTCGCCCTCTTTCCTTCTCTATATCATCCTTTGTGTCTCTCTTTCTCTGTCCTCTCTTTCTCTTTCTGCTTCTCCTTCTTTCTATCACATATGTTGTTTAGCTCTCTCTCTCTCTCTCTCTCTCTCTCTCTCTCTCTCTCTCTCTCTCTCTCTCCATCTCTTCTCCCAAGGGAGTACAGGAGAGGGAGAGAGCCCAATCATCCATGAAGATTACAACACCCACTGAGACAGCCGTGTGGAACGGGTCCCTGCACAACACCAGGAATAGCGTGCACAACACCGCTCTCTATCATAGTGCCTTTCCTAAAACACCTTTGGCTGACCAGAGCCAGGGGTGTCTCATAGTGCACGCCTCGTCTAACAGAAGGTTTAACTCACTGTCAGCATGTAGGGTTGGAAACCCAGGGCACACTCCCACACACACCGTGGCTCTGGTTTACCTTGTGGGATGACAGGAATTAGCAAAACAATTTGTAGTTTGAATAACTTTTGAGTATTTTGTATTATTAACTGTACTGTACAATTGTTGGATATGTTCTATATGATCAATGACTTATCTTCAGTATCTTTTGTCTTGAGACCATTGGTTTTATTTAGTCTGTAAAATAAAGTGTATTAGTATTTATTGGTATTTTTGTTGTTATTATTAGTTAATAGTCATTATTATTATCATATGACTCTACAGTTTGAGTGTCATGTCTCATTTGCACATTTCATCATACAATAACATTTGAGTCTTCACATTTTGGTTTAACTGCCACATCAGTAACCTGTTTTCTGTAATTCTTGGACTGGGCTCTTGTTAGCTCTACTTTACTTTACACAAGTACTTAAGTTACATGTAATCCAAGTAGAAGTACTGGTGTTGAATCTGTTTTGAAGTCTCTGTTTATCTTTGCGATGCCGCTCATCTGGCTCCCGCTTTCTTTACATATCCATGCTGATCACCCACACTTGCCCAGACTTCCTCAAACTTTCTGGCAGGCAAACCGAATTGACAGCCAGAAGAGTCGTCTGCAATAAATGCTATAAATCCATTAACAAATCCATTTGCATTATTTTTATGGTTGATGGCAAGCCTGTTGGCTAATTTCACGATTACATTTTTCTCTCAGGGAGATAAATGCTTATGTAGGGAATGAATAGGGTTGGACTGTGCGACCGTGCGACTAACCGTGCGACCAATTGGAAAAATTGTCTGGATTTCTATACATATATATATATATGTATAGAAATCCAGACAATTTTTCCAAAGGTCTCAAAACCATTGGATGTGCCAGAGGCCTGATCCTGAAGACCTAAACTGTGAGACGGTGCCCTCTGTCTTGAATAACAAATGGAAAGATTGAAGTTAAATTATAGAAATGACAAAAACTAATAAAAAAAGAACAATTAATTCAACAAACAACCATGTAGTGTGAAGCTAAGCGACAAGATTTAGAGAGACTTCTGTACTCTGGCGTCTCACAAGAACCCATGTGGCGCAACAGATGGTCAACTCTAAGCCCCGACCTCCAACATGTGTGGAGCTCTACTGACACCTGCTGGTCAGAGGTAGAATTAAGTTAGGGAGGAACCCAACTTGTTACACAATGAGGAAGGCGAGGGAGTAGGCACTTAAAGATTTTTCATTACTTGTAGAGACAATAAAACGGAAAACGAGCGTTGCATTTCAGTTGTACCACAACGATATCCCCTTCCTCTTCAATTAGAAGAACGTAATCTGAGAAATTGTATAATCGATCATTTTATGCTATTTATTGTGAAAGTTATATTGGAAGTTTTGGCATCTATTATAATGCATGATAAAGAGATCAGTGCTCTATAGGCAGGCTCTAAAATGATAAACACATGTGACGATTCCCACCGACTGCTGGAGGCTAATTATAGACAGCAGACAAGAACAATCAATCAAATAACTGGAAAAAATGAGCCATCTCACACAGAATAAATGAGAAAATATAGATAGAATGTGTGGAGGTGCGACCAGATGGATTATGAACTATAAATGTATAACAAATGAACCGGGCAGGGGGTCTCTGGCCTGCCAGAGAAGCTCAATCAATCACTGCTCTAACAAGACAGCAGGAGACGCCAGCAGACCGCAACACTTCCTGATTTCACAAAGATAGCAGGAAACGAGGAGGGCAGAAATTGGTACAAGTCAGACGTTCAGAAACACACAAACACACATACAGACACACAATGCATTCAGCTGACCTTAGATACTATACCTAGTGGGAACTCTTCTACTCTCTCTCTGTCTCAGGACAGTGTTCTTAAATATCTCTCTGTAACAGCCCCTGGTTAATATTCCCTTCACATCGCCTGTATTGCATTCCGCCTCTGTTTTCCCCCTGGTAATCTTTGCTTGGTTTTCATAAGAATAATTCTTAATCCAATCTTTATTCAGCACATATTAAACTTCTGCAGGGGCACCTAAGTCAACTGCCCACCCACTTAGTTGCAAAAGCATTGTACACATGCGTTGTAATTAAATGAATCCACAATGTTATTAATATCTTTAATACAAGGACTTGACCCAAGATCAAACCAATAAAAAATGTTAATGGGGACTTTTGGAAAAACAATTAAACCAGTCAATTCCAAAAGGACTTTTACATGCCAGGAGGATGTGTATTCTACTTTTGTATTATTCTTGATATGCCAGCAATGTGTTGTTATCTGTTGCATATATCATGTGTTTTTGGCAGAAAGATAACCATGCAGCTCTATAACCATCACCACCAACCCTTCATTCCTGGACCCCCTCCTGCCCAGTCGGGACATCCCGGCCTGGCCTGGCAGACCTTACCCCTGCCCTGGCCTCTGGCCTCCAGAGCTCTGGGTGGTGGCTGCAGCTGTGTGGCCATTAAACATGCTGTCAGCATCCAGTCCGCTCCTTTAACAATGTGCCAACAGCATGGCTCTATAGAACCCCCCAGGCCACGGCCTTCACCCCGGCCAGGGGACCGGGGTCCCCAAAGATGAGGAGGGTGTGCGTGGGGATGGAGAGAAAGAGATACTGTTAGGGTTCTGTTCTGTAGGATTCAGTTGTTTTTTTTACGCATCAACATTTTTCACATTCAACACAGAGGACAAAACAAAGCAATAAAATGAAAACAGGAAAATTCAAATAGTAAACAATCTAAAGTAAAGTAAATTCAAAACAACATCGTCTCGAAAATAAAAGGTCAGATATGAAACATACATCAAACATACGTCAAATTTGATGAATAAATACTACATTTTTCCAACCTTCCTTCTCCCAGCTCTTTTTGGAGCCATATGGAGTGGAGTGGGTCATCTGTTCTAAGAGATGTAGGTGATTAACAATATTGACAAGGAGGCCAGCAGTAGGCCCATTTTCTGAAGCCAGTATTCTGTAATGGCCTTTTTGCTTGCTGCCAACAATATCTTCTCTTTACTAAGCCCATCATGGTATGTCCAGGACATAGGGATGTCAAAGTTGTACTGGTGCCAAAACCTTCTGTAGCATTCTTTGGAAAACCATAGCGGTATGGAGGGGTGAATAATGTCTCTCAGCGAGAGTAAACTCCCATGCCACGCAAACACACACACACCCCCTCTGACATTGAAACATGGATATTCCTCTGGTCTCAATCCTTCTTGACATGAACAGCATCCCGATACTTGGATAAAACTATCTCCTAAACTACATATCAACAGCATCGTCAGTCAATATTTGCAGTTGTTGAGAGTGTGCTACGTGTCATCACCATACCTGATCTGTGACCTCAGGTCCTGACACACACACACACACACACACACACACACACACACACACACACACACACACACACACACACACACACACACACACACACACACACACACACACACACACACACACACACACACACAGACCAACACAGCTTTTTTTTCGCTCTTTCACAATCATGCTCTCTGTCCGGTCAGTTACATGACCTCTCAGACGGTATGGCAAAATTACCATTATTTCAAGGTTTTTTTTAAACACTGTCTCGGATTTCATTATTTTTTATGTTTTGATTTAAATGTCAAGTTGAGGCCAGCCGTGTATCTCCAACGGCCCTTCCAGCAGCCGAAGTGGAAAAGCATGATTCACATGGCACCTCCCACGCTCTCAGAAAAGAACGAAAAGAAAGGCATTACTCAAAGAGGCCTCGCACTGTATAGACTTCCACCGTCACACCACCACCACCACCACCATTAAAGCACGACCCTGGAAACAGAGCCGCCTTGGCAGATCCATCATGGCCGACGCAGCTCCCGCTCTCCTCCAGACACACGCTAATTCTTGCCACTTTTTGGAGTTAAGGAAGCAGGAATAGGGAAATATTGAGGTTGTGGATGTTTTTTTACCCATGATGCATTGGAAATGGTTCAGCATGTTTAAGATGCCTATTAGAGGTTAAGTTGAGGTATGATATTATTGTACTGCTTTACATTGTGCTGTATTATTGATTAATGAATGGTTAGATATATAAATTTAGACATTCTTCTGAATCAGGGGTCACCAACACAGTGCCCGTGGGCACCAGGGCGCCCGCAAGGACCATGTGAGGCGCCCGCAGGCCTGTTCTAAACATAGCACTACTCATTCTTGAACAACTCTTTCCCACCTTATTTAAGTCATTGTTGATAATTATTATGAGAAATCATTAACATGAATTAATTAATTAACATGTTTCACATAGATGAGTATCATTAATCATCATTAAAAGTAATATATAACTAAAGGCAAACTGAGCAAATTTGTTATTTCAGAAGAGTGTATCAAACGGGGTGCCCTTCGTATGACTCAGTACCCATGAAGTAGCTCTCAGGTTCAAAAAGGTTGGTGACCCCTGTTCTGAAATAT
>NC_079431.1:19230520-19277703 GCF_026213295.1 Gadus chalcogrammus
CCCCTTTTTAGCACAGAGTGTACGTTCATGTCGGCAGCCTGTGTTTGCGGGAGGCATCACAACCAACGCTTTGACCTCCGGGCTTTTGATAGACCGCTCCCCCTCTAACTTCTGCACCCGGGGGAGACAAAAGCAATGGAGAGGCCGCGCACGAGCGATGGTATTCCTGCAGCGTTCCTACCCATTGTGACCTTGTCTCATCAAGCTGGGGTGTAAAAAGGGGGACGGGCGGGGTATGGTTAACATGCAAATGAATGTGGTGATAGGTCTGGCAAGGTCGCCCATTGGGGGGTCAAACGGCATGATAATTCAGTGTCAGATGAATGTGGCGTCAATTCTCAGGGGGGGGCAGAGGGGTACGGGCGTGTGTGGGTGTGCAAGTGAACGCCTGGTCGTCCTCAGCAGCTGGATGAGTTAAAGGGGAGACATTACACTGAAACATGGCTGACAGGCAAACAAGGCACAAAGGGGACAGAGACAGAGTGACAGAGAGAGACAAAGAGAGGGAAAGAAGAGAAGAGGGGACAGGATTCAGCGGGAAAGGACAGATGAAAAACAGGTGGGAAGGCAGGCTTCAAACCTATGGGCTGACAGACTCTTTAGGGACAATCCATATTTCATCATTCCTTTCTTTTATTTTTATTGATGGGCAGCCGGAAGATAAAGGCCAACGTGACACACACAGTATAGATGTCCGGTGGGAGTGGAGGAGAATTGATCGGTCTGACATTTGATCCTCTGGTTCACTGTTAAGGATGAGACGGAGAGACTCACTCCCTTCCCCCACCAACCCAACCACCCACCCACCTCCACCCCTGATTGCATCACCCTACTCCACCCCACAGTGCATCACTCTCTGTCCAGTTTCCCCAGAATGAGAGCCCCTAAGCTTCACCCAAACCCTGGGAATGTGTGTGTTTCTGTGGAAGGTGAGATGATTCCACACCACTCTCAATTGTGTTAAAAATCATGCAAAACACCCCGCTGGTGTAATGCTGTAGGCCAGTCAGTAGAAACAGCTAGCAATCTGTGGTGGTAACTGTTGCTAGGGTGTGATGTGGTTTGGGGCCCTCATCTCCATCTCGGGAAATAATAAAATAATGATGTAATGCAGCTGTCACAATCTCATCCGCTAAGTAATCCTCCGGGGGTAGGATGGGTCGTGCAATGGCTCCATCTACGGCGTTTAGCTAATCAACGTCATATTGAATCAACACAGTCTCACTCCGAGAACGTCAAATACCGACTGTTGGCAAAGGCCCTTTAGCGTCGGTGACTGACGGGAAAGGTACCCTTTTTATTCGCTCGGTGACGGTAAAGGTACCCTTCGGCGTCTTCTGCATACGGAATGGGGGGTGCCTCACTACGTCTCTAATAGACGATGTGAGCATCTTTCCTATTGGATAGTTTTTTAGGATATTCTTCTGTGAAAATGGCGGACATACTTTTTATCCTGGGTGGAAAATATGATATTTTAGAATAGTTACACCATTAAAAGTGTTTATGTAAACATTTTTAGCGAGAAATGTGCATTTTACTTTCATAATCGTCGTTCGGCGAATGTGAAGGATGTTTGGTTTGATAGATATGACGAAGAATATTTCATCGGGCGATAATGGCCGGCGTACAGGCATCCCGGGCTCACGAAAATAGGTGACACTGTCACGTTATTTAATCTATTGAAACGTGATCAGGTACACGTATTTTCTAAATGTTCGTGTCAAAAAGCACATTTTTCAAACTCATGCATATCAATTGGAAGTATTTGTCGTGATTTGTCACTAAGCACGACTTCCATCTAAGGTTCTGTCCGGGAGCTTTCTCCCTATTGTCCCTTAAGGAGCTCCGTACAGAACATTTATTGTTAAAAATTGTCTGTGATAACTAAGAATATGACAGCTTTTCCAGTCTCACCAATATGCGCACAGATCGCACGGTTTGACACTTTCAAGATGCGTGCAGTAGCCTACATACGCCAAATGACCATTTCGTGTGCATACGATACGCAAAACCCAGCATTAACTACTGTGGAGGGCGGATACGTCCATTTCGCGTGCATATGTGCATATGATACGAAAAACCCAGCATTAACTGAATGGGAGATGCAATATTTTAGGACAGATTCACCATTTAACGTGTTTCTAATGACATTTCTAGCGAGAAATGTACTTTTCCCTTGAATAATCCTCAGTCAGTGAATGTGTATGATCTTTATTAATCTTTATTATCTGAATGGGAAATGCAGCTCACGTGTTTCCTGCTTTTGTGTTATTAAACCGTTACTTTATGTAACTTTTAATGATATCATCTTGTTAGAAACACGTACGTTTTCGTGAACACTGGATTACGTCGCATTTCAACATAAAATAGCGTGTTATACACACACACACACACACACACACACACACACACACACACACACACACACACACACACACACACACACTGCATTTCGCTGCCAAATAAATAAATACTAAGGCAGAATAAAGAATAAATTAATTCATTATCATTCAACTTCAACATGCGTTATTACAGTATAGTGGTGGAGGGATGACGTGTGTTGGCCAACCCGGAAGTGAGCGTCGCCCTGGGTTCCCTTGACAAAAAGCCAACGGGTTTTTCCATTTGATTTTGGATTATTGCAGAAAAATTAGCATCTTTGAAGCACCTCCTCAAAAACTGAAAATAAATAAAAATAACTGTGCTCCAAAGAAAGAAATGTAAACCAATGCATTCCGAATGGGAGTGTTTCTCCGATTTTTCCATGCTACACAGAACGAAATGTAAACCCATGCAAATAAAGACTTCATGGTCATAATCATTTAAATATCATTAATCTCCTGAGGGTGGTATTCTATTTTTTTCAACGGGGCTGAATCCAGTCACTTGACCGTCATGGTTGCTATGGTGGTTGCTATCCACCAGCCCCTCTAATCCTTACATGGCTCTAAAAACCACGCGGCAAATGAGCTGCCGTAATTTGTGTTGTTTTTGTCGTAAACTAGTGTCCGATGGTTAAAAAATAGACGGATATTCCAAGGTATCCTTAAAAGGCAGCTTGGATGTTTTTATTTTCTGCAGTTTAGACTTCTTCTATAACCTATTTTTGAAAGCAAAACACCAAGCTCATTGATTTAACGAGGCAGGGTTATTTGAAACAATTTATTAAATAAATATTTATGAGAGGTCATTCCTTCTCCTGAGTTTTCTTCCTATTTATGTCTAGTGTACAACCCTACTGTCCACAAGCATCACCCCCCCCCCTCCCCATATGGATTTGGAGAATTGTTGCCACGTCCCAGTGGTGGAGGTATCATATATATGAAAGAGGGCATTCAATTACTACAATGATCAATTAGGAGGCCGAAGCCCTAAAGGAAGTGATGCAATAGGTGACTGGGTCGACGACATTTAAGTAAGCTTTACTTTGAGGTCTCTTATATATCAAAGGGGGTCTCAAAGGACGCATACGCTTCAACCTGTGGCTCTGGTCCTACAGGAAATGACTCAGCAAGTGCTCCATCTCGTTGCACCTGCACCCAGCGGCTCGCTTGCAAGATTTTGGCCTGAAGTTATTCCCAGACCTACACCGTAGCCATCCAACCTGCATATCTGAGAATCAGGCCTCTCTTTAATAATGACAAAATGTATGAGAGAAATACACATTAACTTTTGACTCATAAGCGGCGTGGTGCCGGCTCCTTTTGACCTTTTGACCCCAGACTTCTGGGGGAATAGCTGAATCAATTCATTAGTCAATCAAAAGCATGTAAAGAGGGAGAACAAGGTGTCCTTCAACATCTACGCTTCCAGGCGATTGCAACGGTGCCACACATGAGCATATTCGAACATGTTTAATGGTAGTAATTAGCTGTCGAAATTGGAGGCCTTAATCAATAATGAGCAGCTATTGATTTGCTTCCCGATATAAATTTGTGACAAATTACATGTTATTTAGCCTCTACACGTTGAGTTGAGTCCAATGACACCAAGCATGACACTCTAGAAAATGGTAACATGTATTTTACATGGTACACCTAGGTCTAGGACATGATCTCGGTGTAGCAAGAGGGCGAGCTTGATCTCATTGGACTCAGCTTAACGTGTAGATGCTAAATAACATGTAATTTGTCAAAAATCTCCATCGGGAAGCAAATCTATAGCTGGTCATTATTGATAAAGGCCTCCAAAATCGACAGCTAATTACTACCCCGAAACATATTCAAATATGATCATGTGTGGCACTGTTGCAATCGCCTCGAAACGTAGATGTCAAAGGACACCTTGTTTGCCCCGTTACGTAACCGGGAAGATATTTTCATACTTCTAATGAATTGATTCATATTTTAAGGTTCTCGGAGTGAGACTTTAAGCGGCTGCAGCAGAAGTGTTGAGACGAAAGATGATATCAAGACATTTATAGAATATTCACATTCACATTATGATTCTTCGTCATAACATCCGACCAAACATCCTTTACAGTCACCAAGCGAGGATTATGAAAGTCCAGGCCCCCCCTTCCGGCACTCAAGGTCCGACTGGGCCAAGTTTAGGGCAGGAAGGGCCCCCCATTCCGGCCCTCGGGGTCCGACCGGGCCAAGTTTCGGTGCGGGGATCCCAGTTAGGCCTTAGAATAAGGTATTCAAATTTCAGGGCGGTAGGACCTTCCTATCTCAAAAACTGTTTTTCCACCACATTCTGAACCATTAGGTCTTGCAGGTAACACATCTGAGGGGCTTTGTCCTTTAGGCTGAAGCCCTAAAGGAAGTGATGCAATAGGTGACTGGGTCGACAACATTTAAGTATGCTTTACTTTGAGGTCTCTTATATATATCAAAGGGGGTCTCAAAGGACGCATACGCTTCAACCTGTGGCTCCAGCCCTACAGGAAATGACTCAGCAAGTGCTCCATCTCGTTGCACCTGCACCCAGCGGCTCGCTTGCAAGATTTTGGCCTGAAGTTCTTCCCAGACCTACACCCTAGCCATCCAACACGCATATCTTAGAATCAGGCTTCTCTTTAATAATGACAAAAAGCTATTAGAGAAATACACATTCACTTTTTGTTATCTCATAAGCGGCGTGGTGCCGGCTCCTTTTGACCTTTTGACCCCAGACTTCAAAAACGTGGCCACAGGCCAGCTGTGACTACACACCTTAAGCCATAAATGTACACCTCCATCCCACAAAAAATGGGGACTAGAAACTAACCTCTGTCTTATGTACATTTACCGTACTGTGGGAGGTCACGCCCCTTTTCCGGCCTTTTCGAGATAGCTAGGGATGCTAAAATGTTTACACACATTTCCCGGGGCCCCGAGAACGACATATCCGAGATTTGGAGTTCTAGCCCTTAGAGAAAAAAAGTTTTCCCAAATGGACTGTAATTTGGACAAAGCCCCTCAGATGTGTTACCTGCAAGACCTAATGGTTCAGAATGTGGTGGAAAAAACAGTTTTTGAGATAGGAAGGTCCTACCGCCCTGAAATTTGAATACCTTATTCTAAGGCCTAACTGGGATCCCCGCACCGAAACTTGGCCCGGTCGGACCCCGAGGGCCGGAATGGGGGGCCCTTCCTGCCCTAAACTTGGCCCAGTCGGACCTTGAGTGCCGGAAGGGGGGGCCTGGACTTTCATAATCCTCGCTTGGTGACTGTAAAGGATGTTTGGTCGGATGTTATGACGAAGAATCATAATGTGAATGTGAATATTCTATAAATGTCTTGATATCATCTTTCGTCTCAACACTTCTGCTGCAGCCGCTTAAAGTCTCACTCCGAGAACCTTAAAATATGAATCAATTCATTAGAAGTATGAAAATATCTTCCCGGTTACGTAACGGGGCAAACAAGGTGTCCTTTGACATCTACGTTTCGAGGCGATTGCAACAGTGCCACACATGATCATATTTGAATATGTTTCGGGGTAGTAATTAGCTGTCGATTTTGGAGGCCTTTATCAATAATGACCAGCTATAGATTTGCTTCCCGATGGAGATTTTTGACAAATTACATGTTATTTAGCATCTACACGTTAAGCTGAGTCCAATGAGATCAAGCTCGCCCTCTTGCTACACCGAGATCATGTCCTAGACCTAGGTGTACCATGTAAAATACATGTTACCATTTTCTAGAGTGTCATGCTTGGTGTCATTGGACTCAACTCAACGTGTAGAGGCTAAATAACATGTAATTTGTCACAAATTTATATCGGGAAGCAAATCAATAGCTGCTCATTATTGATTAAGGCCTCCAATTTCGACAGCTAATTACTACCATTAAACATGTTCGAATATGCTCATGTGTGGCACCGTTGCAATCGCCTGGAAGCGTAGATGTTGAAGGACACCTTGTTCTCCCTCTTTACATGCTTTTGATTGACTAATGAATTGATTCAGCTATTCCCCCAGAAGTCTGGGGTCAAAAGGTCAAAAGGAGCCGGCACCACGCCGCTTATGAGTCAAAAGTTAATGTGTATTTCTCTCATACATTTTGTCATTATTAAAGAGAGGCCTGATTCTCAGATATGCAGGTTGGATGGCTACGGTGTAGGTCTGGGAATAACTTCAGGCCAAAATCTTGCAAGCGAGCCGCTGGGTGCAGGTGCAACGAGATGGAGCACTTGCTGAGTCATTTCCTGTAGGACCAGAGCCACAGGTTGAAGCGTATGCGTCCTTTGAGACCCCCTTTGATATATAAGAGACCTCAAAGTAAAGCTTACTTAAATGTCGTCGACCCAGTCACCTATTGCATCACTTCCTTTAGGGCTTCGGCCTCCTAATTGATCATTGTAGTAATTGAATGCCCTCTTTCATATATATGATACCTCCACCACTGGGACGTGGCAACAATTCTCCAAATCCATATGGGGAGGGGGGGGGGTGATGCTTGTGGACAGTAGGGTTGTACACTAGACATAAATAGGAAGAAAACTCAGGAGAAGGAATGACCTCTCATAAATATTTATTTAATAAATTGTTTCAAATAACCCTGCCTCGTTAAATCAATGAGCTTGGTGTTTTGCTTTCAAAAATAGGTTATAGAAGAAGTCTAAACTGCAGAAAATAAAAACATCCAAGCTGCCTTTTAAGGATACCTTGGAATATCCGTCTATTTTTTAACCATCGGACACTAGTTTACGACAAAAACAACACAAATTACGGCAGCTCATTTGCCGCGTGGTTTTTAGAGCCATGTAAGGATTAGAGGGGCTGGTGGATAGCAACCACCATAGCAACCATGACGGTCAAGTGACTGGATTCAGCCCCGTTGAAAAAAATAGAATACCACCCTCAGGAGATTAATGATATTTAAATGATTATGACCATGAAGTCTTTATTTGCATGGGTTTACATTTCGTTCTGTGTAGCATGGAAAAATCGGAGAAACACTCCCATTCGGAATGCATTGGTTTACATTTCTTTCTTTGGAGCACAGTTATTTTTATTTATTTTCAGTTTTTGAGGAGGTGCTTCAAAGATGCTAATTTTTCTGCAATAATCCAAAATCAAATGGAAAAACCCGTTGGCTTTTTGTCAAGGGAACCCAGGGCGACGCTCACTTCCGGGTTGGCCAACACACGTCATCCCTCCACCACTATACTGTAATAACGCATGTTGAAGTTGAATGATAATGAATTAATTTATTCTTTATTCTGCCTTAGTATTTATTTATTTGGCAGCGAAATGCAGTGTGTGTGTGTGTGTGTGTGTGTGTGTGTGTGTGTGTGTGTGTGTGTGTGTGTGTGTGTGTGTGTGTGTGTGTGTGTGTGTGTGTGTATAACACGCTATTTTATGTTGAAATGCGACGTAATCCAGTGTTCACGAAAACGTACGTGTTTCTAACAAGATGATATCATTAAAAGTTACATAAAGTAACGGTTTAATAACACAAAAGCAGGAAACACGTGAGCTGCATTTCCCATTCAGATAATAAAGATTAATAAAGATCATACACATTCACTGACTGAGGATTATTCAAGGGAAAAGTACATTTCTCGCTAGAAATGTCATTAGAAACACGTTAAATGGTGAATCTGTCCTAAAATATTGCATCTCCCATTCAGTTAATGCTGGGTTTTTCGTATCATATGCACATATGCACGCGAAATGGACGTATCCGCCCTCCACAGTAGTTAATGCTGGGTTTTGCGTATCGTATGCACACGAAATGGTCATTTGGCGTATGTAGGCTACTGCACGCATCTTGAAAGTGTCAAACCGTGCGATCTGTGCGCATATTGGTGAGACTGGAAAAGCTGTCATATTCTTAGTTATCACAGACAATTTTTAACAATAAATGTTCTGTACGGAGCTCCTTAAGGGACAATAGGGAGAAAGCTCCCGGACAGAACCTTAGATGGAAGTCGTGCTTAGTGACAAATCACGACAAATACTTCCAATTGATATGCATGAGTTTGAAAAATGTGCTTTTTGACACGAACATTTAGAAAATACGTGTACCTGATCACGTTTCAATAGATTAAATAACGTGACAGTGTCACCTATTTTCGTGAGCCCGGGATGCCTGTACGCCGGCCATTATCGCCCGATGAAATATTCTTCGTCATATCTATCAAACCAAACATCCTTCACATTCGCCGAACGACGATTATGAAAGTAAAATGCACATTTCTCGCTAAAAATGTTTACATAAACACTTTTAATGGTGTAACTATTCTAAAATATCATATTTTCCACCCAGGATAAAAAGTATGTCCGCCATTTTCACAGAAGAATATCCTAAAAAACTATCCAATAGGAAAGATGCTCACATCGTCTATTAGAGACGTAGTGAGGCACCCCCCATTCCGTATGCAGAAGACGCCGAAGGGTACCTTTACCGTCACCGAGCGAATAAAAAGGGTACCTTTCCCGTCAGTCACCGACGCTAAAGGGCCTTTGCCAACAGTCGGTATTTGACGTTCTCGGAGTGAGACTGTGTTGATTGAATGTAGCGAGGAATTCATGCAAAGCATTAATTCAATCGCTGGCTTGATCAAATACGGAGATGAATCAATTTAATGTGGAATTGTCCACAGAGTGCACGCAACAGTCGTTTAATGGCACAGTGGGTACACATGTAACTCCCCATTCCCTTAAGTGTGTGACGATTGAAACAATGATCCCTAATGCTGGGCATTAGAGACAGCGCGGAGCAAATGGATGGGAGAAACATGAGCGCAGTAATGGGATTTTACTGGATTAATATGTTCAGTGAACATACACTGTATTACATCAAGTTATAAACCCATAGAAACTGGGTGGTGGTGGTGGTGGGCGGTTGGGGGGTTGCTCAAGGGATTTAGTGTAAAACTGGCAATGAGAACATTCTTACCCAGATGGTCTTCATCGCCACCTTGTGGAGAAATATATATACTCAAACTCAAATGTTCTGTTATACACAATTAGAAAATATTATTTATGTAACCTTTATTTAAATAGATATGACAATTGGAACTTCTAACAAATACATTGCAGATATTAAGGAAACGATGGAACTTTACCACCATACATGAACGTCTTTCCCATCATAGGGTCCTCAATGTAAAGCAATGCACAGTGGGAGAAACAATGGGGCAGAGAAATATATATATATATATATATATATATATATATATATATATATATATATATAGAGAGAGAGAGAGAGAGAGAGAGAGAGAGAGAGAGAGAGAGAGAGAGAGAGAGAGAGAGAGAGAGAGAGAGAGAGAGAGAGAGAGAGAGAGAGAGAGAGAGAGAGAGAGAGAGAGAGAGAGAGAGAGAGAGAGAGGGGGGGGGGGATAGAGTCTCTCTCACAGTTCCACAGTCTCTCCCTGATATCACCACCACCTCCAATAACCTAATTTATGAAGACGTGTCTTTGGCTTGCATATGTGCAGACGTCAGTATGGTAATCCTAGGTAATCCTGGCCGAGAGGGTGCTTTGAGATGGATGTGGCAGCTAGATGGACCTCGCCCGTGGAAACTACCATTTCCTCCCGGAGCAAGAACACAGGAATGTGATCCTGTGTTATTTCTGCTTCCACACATCGATTTGAGGAATGCAGGCTAATCTAAACAGAGGATTAATGCTCATAAATAACGCAGTGACCCGTGTTATTTTATAGTTTTACATGCACGATAAAGGTACATTTCTTAGGCCCAATCTCAATACTTCCCCTTACCCCTTATCTTCCCCCTTACCCTTGAAGTTGCGCGTTCATGTGAGAGCTAGTGGTGTCTCAATACCCAATTTGATCAAGATTAAGGGATAAGATTGAGTGCTATGTACCCCTTATTTTTAAGATGATTTGAGAGCTCACTTGCTCCTCCAAGGGCTATCCCAGAGCACATAGCGAAACCGGGAATTTTCAAAAAAAACATGGCTGCTTGAAGCGAGGAATATTTTACAGCTATCTACACAACTTTTTATATGTTTATAATGACTCGGTTTGATCTGAAATGTGCTACACGAATGATGCATAGTATTGTAGGTCTTAACTGAAGCTTTCAAACGGTAGCTTTAGGATACAATTAGCGCGTATACCACCACTCCATTGGCTTATATGGTAGTTTGCCAGCTAGATCAGGCCTGCAGCGGATTCGAATTGTATCCGAATCCGTTCGGTTCGTTTACCACAGTTCGGAGCATTCTGGAGATCCGCGGATTTCGGTTTCATGAAGACATTGCCTTGTGTAGCGTATTTTGCCTACTGTAGCCTACGTCCGATACAACAGGGTGTTTAGGACCCAGCGGAATGCATTCTCTCCAGTGCTGCCCGAGCCAATGAGACTTTTCCCGCCCCTCCCTTCAGCCTGTCAGCGTTCAAAACAAACTGGGCTTTAAACTTCGTTGCGCTCGTCGCCAGAGTTCTAAGCCTCGTCGGCCGTTATCCCTTACATGTTACACTCAGTGCACCATGTTTTCAAATGCATTTAGGGGAACATTTATTGCACAAAAAAGCCTTGCAAGTTGTCTGATTGCAGTCAATTAACACATTGCAAATAGCCTGTGGGTAGGGTTGCCAACTATCAGAAATTAAAATAAGGGACGCTCACCACGGGCCCGACTCCTGTGGGGCGGGGCACCCGCAGCAGTGGTATGTTTTATTTTGTGCTGGTGTTTTTAGTAAAGGGTTGATCAAGAAAGGAATTAGTCATACTTAAAGCTTGAAATGCTTTATTATCACATAACATTCTCTTATAAAGTGCAGTCAATTAAATCTTGAATGAAATCTCTTTGTGTGGCGTGTGCAGCAATGAACTTTTAAAATATAAACTAAATAAACGGAGAACTTCATGTTACTTTTTAAGTGCATAACTATAGGGACTCTCTTTGAACATTTTTACAAAAAAAAACAGTACAAATAAACAACAAAAACACTTACAAACTTATGTAAAAAAAGAAAGTGCAAAACATTACTCCTTCCCTCAACATTACTCCTCCCCTCAAAACTGTTACTTCTTTTTCCAGGTGTACTTCTTGTTACTCCTTGCAGCACTGAGTAACTCTTTGTCTTTCAAAGCGCTGTTGTAAAACTCTGAACAGGACTGCTCAAAGTTGAGAGTGATCAGCAGCTCACTTCTCATGAGCTCTGTGGAGCACCTATTCCTGCAGTCACTCCATTTGTTGGCCATTCTGGAGAAGATCCTTTCCACACATCCAGTGGATGCTGGGATGCTCAGGATGTGTCTGGTGATAGACAGCATGTTTGGCAGGTCAGCTACTCGAAAGAGAGCCACCAACCTGGCAGCCACACCTTTGGACTTCCATTCATCTTCAGCATCTTCTTTGAGCTTCTTCAGAATGGGTTTTGCTGTGGAGCATTCATCATAAAGTTCATCCATGTTGACTTTATGGATGACGTAGAGCTTGGTGGTCACCCTCTCAATGTCAGTAAAGGTCATGGTGCCATGGTGCAGAGAGAGAGGTTGCAGTGAGAACAACCAGTAGTCTTCCGAAAAGTTGAACCATTTCTCAACATATGAGAGTGCTGTGTTGAGGAATACAGTAAAATCTGCCCTTGCCATGTCAGCATCAAGTGGACGGAGACGCTGCAGCTTCAATTTAGTTAAGTAGCCATAGAACTGTTAATCTCGTCTCTGTGTGAGCTTTTGCTTGAAGTTTTCCATGATGGAATATAACTCAACACAGGTGGTTTCATCACTCTCCAGCTTCTTTACAACTTCCTCAAAGAGAGAGAGGATATTATTGCAGAAAAGAAGGTAAACCTCCACAATGTCTCCATCTTCCTCAGTTGAGTCCTCACTGAAATTGAACAATGCTCGAAGTTGTTTGGGACACTCCTCCCCCCAGGCTGATGAAGTACGATTTCAGTGCAATCCAGGTTTGCATTAGCCGGGTGATGGCTGGATCAAGGGAGAGCCACCTGGTTGTGACATGTCGCAGAATTTCCTGGAACGCAACATCACAAAACCTACAAAACTCTTTGAGTGATTCTCTTCGTTTGGCAGATGTGGAAAAGAAGGCATAGACCTTCAGCACAACATTTTCCACATCTACAGTGAGCTGGTCAAGAGCATGCTTCACTGTGTTGTGCACAATATGGGCATGGCAGTTTCCTTGCAGCAGATCTTTTTATTACTTCTTCCAGTTGGTGAAGACAGTCTTGAATTCCATAATTCACATTTGTGTTGTCTGCAGTGCACTAAATGCTGTCACATGATCCAACGATAAGCCAAATTTGTCAAGCGACTGCTCAATGAGAGCTACAATCCCAGCAGCGGACTCATCTGCATTTTCAATGAAATCCAGCATTTTGTTGGTGACCCCGCATTCTGGACTGAAGTATTGAACAGCAAGGGGGAACATCTTCCTGTTGCCTTTATTTGATGCATCTGTCTGAATGGAAAATGGGAGGGGTTTATCTGATGTTAGGGCCTTGAGAACATCAGCCACTGCCTTTGGAGCAAGGACATCTTTAACCACTGCCTCTGCCTTTGTTCTCCCTATACATTTTTTTTTACAATTTTTGAATCCAGGAGAACCTTTTGATTCAGTTTATGTGCACAGTCAACACTGTTGTAGCTGAGGTTGTGTCTGACTGTGTGGTACACCTGTGTCACCTCAGCTGCGGTAATATAGAGAGGAAGAGTGGGATGACATATTGTTGATTAAATTGAACATTTGTCTGCTCCCTGTCTTATGACTTGAAAAGAAGTCAGGTCATCCAAACAGTTAAACCACACTAATAATATAATTGATGTAATGATCACTGAACACTGCATTCCTCAAAAATATAAAAATTGTGACACGGAATACACAGAAAGCTCTACAAACATTTTTAATCTAGGAAATGTATGTATATTAAAGAATAAAGGTTTTCTTTTAACAAATGTATTTTTTTTTTTATTAACTGTTAATCCATTAGTATGATTTGTTCTTTAAATGGCCATATATAATATTTATATACTTCTGTATATTAAATAAATGGTCGTTCATTCGACTTTTAAAACTCAACATCCTAAACAATCAATCAAACCACAACAGTTTACTAAAATAGGCTCTGCCCATGCACTGCGATGTTCTGGCAAAAGCACAACCAGATAGGAAATCAATCACAACATAATGTCCCATACCGTATCAACCTCAGGAGATGATTGGGGTATGAAGAACTGTGACACTGACGCTTGGGTCTTCTGTGATCTTTCGTGTCTGCAGTGTTGCTCTCCTGTTGCATGCTGTCTGATGTCAGACAGCCCACCGTGCGCCACTGAAAACACTCGTCGACATATTTTACAACTTGCCTTGTAAACATCTCCATTGACGCTGTCCAGCCAAGGATGTGCGTCTTCCCACTCACGTCCGTACTTCTGCAAGCGTTTACGCTTTTGAGGACGTGGTGGAGTACCGGGTGTAGCGGGCATTTTTAAAAGGCGCGGGTTTTGTGAGCAGCGCCGGTGTGTGGTGTCTGTCGCTAGGCAACCGCGACCACCACACGCATGCGCAGACACACAGATGACCGGAGCGGGTCTTGCGTAGATCCCGCCGCGACAATTTTGCTGACCGTAGTATTCCCTGTGTTTTGTTTTGATCATTATTGTTAGATTTAGTATTTGTGTGTGTGACAGACATGTGTATTGGACATTTATGGAAATACGGAACAAATTGCGTCCCGTATTGGTTCAATACGGGACGCAACATTTAATTGCCAAATAAGGGACGATTCCGTATTTTACGGGACGGTTGGCAACCCTACCTGTGGGTCTCATTCATTTTTGTGTTTCTCCCCCAAACCCTCCGTCAAAAAAAAGTCCGCCTTTTTACTATCACGGACATGATCCTAATCCGAACCGTATCCGAAACCGAGGCCCAAAACGGTTATCTGAACCGAACCGTGGACACACTGATCCGTTTCACCACACACACCCTCAACTCTTCAACGATGGCGGCAGCATCTAAGATATATATATCGCTCTTCTTCTCTGGCTTTTATTTTTATTGGCGTTTCGGCGCTCTGGTGACGGGGCAGCCAGCTGGCGACGATGAATGATGACGTACCTGAAACCGAGTGGCGTCTCATTTCATAGGGGAAAGATCTCAGCCCTTGGCCCTTACACTTGCAAGTGCTAGGGTTAAGACAAAGACAAAGACAAAGACAAAGCAAAAGGGGCAAGGGGAAGAATCGAGATTCGGCCATAGTTTTGGAGAGGTTATACCCCAAACATATAAAACTAAACGATCCTTCCATTTCATATGAATACAGCATCAACTATAAACCTCTTTATGTAATGATCTGTCTACTAAATATTCTTAGAAGATTGGACCAATTATTTGTGTTTATATTATTACGTTATATCTATCACTCTGTATTGGTGAAACTTGCTGCCTATGGTGAATGAGATGATGTAGGTGTGTTTATAAATGCAACAGATAATAATTATTAAAACATATCCAATAATAACCGCTACTAAATATTTTTCTTTATTTCGAAAACTTTGTTTTGTTTTGTTGCATAATTATGACCTAACCGACTATTATACATGCGGAACAATCCATGGGTGGTTGTTTGGGTAGGGACTCGTTTGGCTGCTGCACACAACACACAGCATGGAGGACGTATGAGGATGTCCCACAACGGTTCATGGTATACCCCACTCAAGAAGCATCAGGGATCCGTTATCATAAACGGATGGCATTGACACTATAGTGTAAGCTATACGATCCTTCTGTTTTGAATTCACTCCATAACTTGCATTTATTAAAAGGAACTAAAAAAAAAAACAATCTTATGTCGTAATAGATTGTTGCATTTCTCTCACAATGAGAAATGGTTTGCTGGAGATGGCTGACTTCATCTGTCTATGGTGGACCTGTGTATACGATCAGACTGAGTAATTGTATCACCAAGGGAGAACTATCATAAACTAAAGATCGTTATGATCTTAATGTGTAGCTCGTTATTCTGATCAACCTGACTTAGTTGAGAAATTCCTTCCTGTGGAAAACTTCCAAAGAAAGTCAATCAATAATCATATGAATGTGCACACACTGTATGTGTGAATTCAATATTCAATCATTTTGTATTCGACAGGTCTTGATTCAGAGGGGTGTGAAGATGTGGTGTCTGAGGCTGGGCATATTGTTGCCTGGACCGCTGTTCCACGCTGCCCCACGTCATGGCCTCCATAAACTGGCCTCGGTCCAGTCTGCCTCAATGCTGCCAAAGCGCAAGTTTCAAGGCCTGCTGTACCCCTTCAGTGTGCTGGACCCCTACCTCGACAGGTTGGCTTTATTTAAATGTCCCATGGCATGCTACTTTATGGATGCTTTAATATGGATAGTAGTGGGCCCCTAACACAGTATTTGTAAACGTTCCCGAAATTCAGCCGTGGTGCAGAATTATAGCCACTACGAGCCAGTCGCACATTGAGCTTTCCCCAAACGCGCCGTTTCAGTGTCTGTAGCTTTAATGCATTGCAAATGAGGAGGAGAGGTGCAGGGCAAGGAGGAGAGTTGGGGTGTGGCCCTGAGCAGCCTGCGGCCATGGTACCATGCGCTCTGTTTACAGTGGATGTATCGCAATGGCGAGGCGCACACAGCCTTTGGCCGTGTTCTGTAAATATTCTAGAACACTGGTGCTCCGGCGGGAGTCCTGGAGCTCTGTATCTAAATAATATCATATTATACATTAGATATCTATGCAGGGGTTGACACTAACGGTTGCCCGCTTGCCCGGGGCAAGTAAAAAAAATGTTTGGGCAAGTTGAGATTTTTTCTGGTTGCCCGAACGGGCAAGTGGATTTTGGGTGGATGTTAATATAAAAGCTATTTATTCAAATGTTTTTAGAAACTGCAGAACAACCTTTTGTTCCGCAAAACCACACAAAATAGAAGTATTTGCAATTGATCAGCGCGCTGTCTTCTCTTCTCTCGGAAAGCGAGTTAACAGACACGCATCGCTTCAGTGCGAATATAGCCCCGCCTTCTGTCACTCACTCGCAGTGCGGTCTCTGGCAGTGATTCGCTAAAGGTTAGCCAACACATCTAGCATCTCAAGCATCTCAAGAGGCAACCGTCCTCCGCTGCGCGTCGGACGTTTCACGTCTCCGCATCGTCCTTTAATTCCTGATAATGGACACCTCGTCGGGCATTATCCCGCTTATACCACGGTCACTTGCCAAAGAACACAAATTAAAACCATTCATTTATATATTCATGCGTTTTACAATCCAAATATAAAGTTTTTCTCAAGCCATAACTTTGTTTCCCTTGTAACGCCTGAGGGTTTGACTAATTCCTGGAGCAACCATTACCCTCCCATACGCCTCGTTTCCACATATGTACATTATCGTATGCGATCCAACCGTCTCCGAACGAAAGTCCATTCATTCCTATGTGATTCTCCGTAATGTCCGTTTTTCCTCCGAGACTCCTCCCCTCCGTAAAATTTCTGTCCGGTATGTCCGTAATATAGGCCTACGTTCCAAAAATTTAACTTTCGCCGCTGTTTTACGGAGATACCGTATGAAAGTTTTTATGTTTTTCACAAAACATGTAAGTACCTGGCAGGCCAAACTCCTCGCCGATCTCTTTCCAAGCCTGGTTGGTTTTGTTTTTATCTCTGTATATGTCGATCCTCATGTTCCAAAGTACCGGTCTCCTAAAAACGGCCATTATCATACGTTCCCCCATATTTTTGGCTGGCGTAAATAAATTCATGTCCGTACGTATAACACTAGCGACCCCTTCCGTAAATTTACGGAAGCACGGATACGAAAAACATCCGTATGTGGAAACGAGGCGTTAAGGTTCTTATGCAACGGATTGTTGTTCACTACTCCAGTACTTAGGACGGACCTTAGCTACGACTTGGCAACGGGAGATATTCTAGTCCGCTCAGCAATGAGCCAGAGAGCTAACGTTATGCATTGTACATATTTATAATTTGAAATTCATCCCAGCCTTTCTACCATAGATACGGTAGAAAGGCTGGGATGAATTTCAAATTATAAATATGTACAATGCATAACGTTAGCTCTCTGGCTCATTGCTGAGCGGGCAGTGATTTTCTACGAGTGTGACGAGTGATCGTCAGGTATGCCGTGGGAAATTTTCTAATATCACCTAATTAACCATTGTCGGGTGTCTGTGCGGTAATAAAGTGTCGCAGATAATGTACCGTAATTTTCGGACTATAAGCCGCGCCTTTTTTCCCATTTTTCGATTCTGCGGCTTACATAACGGTGCGGCTAATCTATGCATTTTTACAGCTAAAGGCTACTCGGAAAATGAGTATTCGAAGCTTAAATCAGTATTCAGAGCTTTTTTTTTTTTTTTTCACATACCCACGTGACGTTACAAGAGCGAGGGAGGCAAACTAAGCGCCAGCGACACCAAGCAGAGAAGCGAGAGAGGTGGAGGAAGAATAGATATCTTGTTTCCCTTTACTTTATAACACAACATTAGCGGGATCTCGGGAGGAAAAGTAATACTTGACGAAATGCTAACCGTAGTTGTTTATTTCCGTTCGCTGTACAGCGCCGCGCCAATCAACTGTGACTGGCTTGCTGCAGAGCGTGAGCGTCAGCTTATTTGGAACGGAACAACAGCTGTTCACTTTCACAGGGAAAAACTAAGGAACTTCAACCTACTTAGGCCTACTAATTAACATTAAAAAGCTATTAAATCTTCAACAAAATATGCAGATACTGTCAAAATCGGTTCCAGGGAGTATATAGGGATTATTAATGTTGTTTTTGATGGTGTTTTTTTCTGGAACAAGCATTCGAATATTCGCTCGGAAAAACCAACGAGTATTCGAAGCCTGAAAAATGGCATTCGGGCCAGCCCTAATGGTAATTAATTAAACTGTTTAATTAAGTAAACTAATTAAACATTAAAACAGAGAGAGACTGAGAGCTGTTGAGGAAGAGCTTCGTGTGTGTCCTACCATTCCTGCCAGGATATCCATTTTGTGTTAATCGAAACAGGCCCAGGTTTCACACTTAGTGAGTATAAATACATTTAGAAACTATTATTAACTATATGTGTTGGAGCTATGCAGTTCTTAGATTTAATTGTAAAACATTTATTTAGTTTGTTTTCTTAATATAAAATTACATGACTTTTATGTTTATTTTCTCGTTTGTATTATAAATTAGTTAATTTGAGTTTGTTTATGCTTTTGTTTTGAAGTTATTACTAGGTGGTGGCGGGCATAGGTGGCGGGCATAGGTAAGACAGGCACTTGGAAGGGTCATGGTTTTTTAACAGCTGTACGAGAGAGACAAAGGAGTGAGGCTGCTGGTTCACACTGTTGCACATTTGTTTTGTTTGCTTGGAAGATCGGAAAATAAACCTGCAGAAATCTAAATTCACGACTTGACAGTTGACTCTTTCCCCTACACTGCGTAAGATTCGTCCCCCCTGGTGCCTCAGTGGCTATTTTGATTACGTTGCTTTGTTTGATTTCTTAATTTTTAAGTTATTGTTTTATTGAGGACAAATCGCCACTACAATATGTATTATATGTACTGTGTTAGAGTTTCATTTTGGTTGGTGGTGTGCCCCAGGATTTTGTAAATGTAAAAAGTGTGCCGCGGCTCAAAAAAGGTTGAAAATCACTGCTCTAGGGTCTATAGCATATAACCGCCATGTCTGATTACAGTTTAATTCATTTTTATAATTTACCAGCTCTCGTTTTGAAGACTGAATCACCGCGCCATTCGTTTCAATGGGAAACGTGACGGTCTATACATTCAACATAAAGTATACATATTTATAATTTGATATTCGTCCCAGCCTTTATACCACAGATATTAGGGTCTATAGCATATAACCGCGTTTTCTGATTACAGTTTCATGCATTTTTCACAATTTACCAGCTTTCGCTTTGACGGCCGAACCGACAATTTGACTGGAACTACTTAGCAGTTGTCCGTATATCAGGAGTTAATACACACCCTGCAGCCAATCAGAATTGCGCATTCCCCCAGACCGTGGTATAAATCATATTATACATATTATCACGGCCAAAAGCTGTGTGCACCTCCAGACGATATTATGAATCACAAACGACTGCAACACTTGCGTTACAGTGTGTGGAATCACACACACACACACACACACACACACACACACACACACACACACACACACACACACACACACACACACACACACACACACACACACACACACACACACACACACACACACACACACACAGCGCTCGCACGGTCGTAGCTCATTGGCGGGCCAAATTCTTTGGGCTGATAAGGCAGAGAAAGGGGAGGTGGCATCTCCCCTTTTGACGACATACGTGGTAAATTCCAAAACGGCCCGTCTGAGCTTCGTTTTTTCAAAGGCGGAGAAGAATGCCTAGTGCTCGTCATAATTATGCAACAAAACAAAACAAAGTTTTCGAAATTTGTAGCTACTGGGGGACCATAGGTAGATTAGGGGAACTCATATTAATGTTAGAAAAGCTCAGAAAGTGACATTTTCATGCCAGGGGATCTTTAAGTATATAAGCCTGTGTTTTTGTGCCGGCTCACCTGGAGTTTTTTTTTTAAGACATTGTTTTTGTTTACGGAAACCCAAACTTTGGGTCAGGACCCCACTTGTGATCGCCTGATTTGCACGTTGTGAGAGAAATGGGTTGTTGGAGATGGCTGATTGCACCTGTCTATTGTGGCCCTACAAACAGAGTATTTGTATCAAAAGTGGTGTGTCATGCGCTGTGGATGTTGATAACACAGGCAGTCATTGATTTGGATGAGTGAACACTGTTGGCCATTCATCTCTACCACCAGCATTATCTGGTCTTCCAATTGCAGATTAGCTTTACGATAAATCAGCAGTACAAGGCATCTAATGCAGTCTTTTAATTGTGTTTAAATTGTGTGTTTTGTTTGTATGAAACATATGTGCAGTTATCTTCAGTACTATGCTGCCCATTGGGCCAGGTCTTTTATCTGGTTAAATAAAGGTTAAATAAAATAAAATAAACTGTAATTCTGAACCCTAACCGATCCACAGGTCGGTGGACAGGACTAACTTCCAGTTGTTTCAGCCCTGCTTGGAGGACATAGTGAAAGCTGAGCAGCTGTTCAACCCAAGCCGGTCTAATCAAATCGATTACCTGAGTTCTGCAGTGAGGATGGACCATGTGCCTGCCCTAACACAACCAGAGGTCAGGACAGATCATTTAGAGTTTGAAGAAAGGTTATCAAATTATTTTTCACAATTCCCAAATGCTCCCTAGCAGTCCTAACACCTACCTGGGCATTGCTTAAAGGTCGTTGCTGTAGATGTAAGCGACTTAATAATGTTTAATCCATGTGTACGTATTGTTTTTCCTTGCTAGGTGTGCTTCATTGGGAGAAGCAATGTTGGCAAGTCATCTCTGATCAGAGCTCTGTTCTCCCTGAGCCCCGAGGTGGAGGTCAGAGTATCCAAGACACCAGTAAGTCCTCCCACAGGAGAGCCTATTCACAGGGGCTTCCTTGTAGGGTAAACCAGTGTTACACAAATTTTGAGAATTGAAGGTCGTTAGCGGATGATGTATTTGAGATTAGGTGGATAGCTCGATCCACAGCGGGACTCTTGTAAGGAATAGCGTAGGCAGAGATTGATGGTCCTCAAGGCAAAGGACTCCTCCTTGCCCCTGAGATTTAGATGCTGAGCTGCAACAGGCAAGATAATTGTACGCTCTGCACCGTCATCAAGGATGGCGTACGTATTAGGTGATCTTCCGTTCCTAACTAGGGCGGGCACTACTTTCAAGTACTCGTCTCCGCTGGTTGGGGTTGTTGAGTGTTGCCCTGTTCAGAGGGGTGACGAGGAAGAGGCTTGCACCTGGTTTGGCGACTCGATGCACTACCCCGAGATGTAGCTTGTTGCATTCCCCACGGGGCTTCTTCAAGGTGCATGCTTCTGGCCTATGGTTAGTGCGACCGCTCCTCCTGCAACGCTTATCATCCGTCAGCCATTTCTCCACTTGGTCAGAAGTGGGCTTAAAAGCCTACCACACACCTGCAGGTGTTTGATGAAGCTGTCCCTGTAATTCGGGAGCTTACTCAGAAGCTGATCTGCATGACCTGTGGATGTCAGTAGTTCTGTGCTGTTAGGGACTTCGAGAGACATCAGCACATACCTAATAAGAGGTTCACACTGAGGGCAAAGGTCTGAAACGCCTCTGAATTGCCAGCACTGACATCTGGGCTGTTCGGAATAGCCGCAATTTCGCTCTGCACCAGCTGGTGTGGTTGCCCATATTGCTGCTGCAGGGCCTGCATAGCTGCAGTATAAGGCTGGGGGTAATGATGACATGACTACGCTATCAGTTTAGCCTTGTCTATCTTCAAGTGTTCCATTAGTACCCTATATTTTTATAGTGCTCGGACAATTCAGCATGGGAATTTAAGAGATAGTCCAGAGCCATTTTCAGAACTGTGAACTCTCTCGCTGCCGTTTACCAGGTTAGGGAGAGCTGGCACAGGCACTGGTTGCCGTCGAGGGAGTTCATGATCGGCTGCAGGTGGCTGGGACATCCCAGGCATTAGCTGGAAAGCTGATGGCGTCGTGGGTAGCAGTTGATAGGCAGGCAGTATAGACGAGACTGGAGGGGGGGGTAATGCCTGTGCTGGACAGGTTCCGCTGGTGGCGTGTAGTAGGTTGGCTGAGCCACTGACTCAGGTGGAAGCTGATACAAATGCGGTGCGGGCACAAAAGGATGCTGATACCCTGGCGGTGGAAGCACCACTGGAGCATGTTGGTATTCCATGCTGGCACCGCAGGAGGAGGCTGTTGCAGGTGCTGGTGGGAAGGCTGCTGCAGAAGCTGTGGGAGTGCAGTAGGACCATACTGGTATACAGCGCCTGGGTCTGGTAGACCGGCTGTGGAGCTGCTGCAGGCATAGCAAGGGGGCGATAATACCTTGTCTGCGAGGTTCCAGCAGTTATCGCTGCAAGAGATTGGTACACTGAATGTGAGGGTGCCACGGACTTCTGCTGGTGCCCTGGCTGTACAGGGATGCCCGGTGGAGTATACGCCGTCTGCGGAGATGCAGCGATGCAATGCAGAGTCTGTTCATACACCGAGTGAGCAGGTGTCACAGGCGCAGGCTGAGATGGGGTCTGATGGGCTCGTGGATGCTGCGTTGCCTGAAATGGGATCCGTGTTTGCTGATGGACGGAACCAGATTGATGGGAGCTATTAGAGAGCCTGTTGGAATGATGCGTGATGCAATACGGGTGAGCAGCTGCCAATAACTACTGAGCTGCACTCTGAATGGTCGTGGTCATAATTCCCTGATTTTGGCTGTTTTGTGCTGCTTGCTGCTGATTTGGAGAAGTTGTCTAGCTGGATCTCTAGATGTTAAGGATGCAGCTGATATGTTGGTCAGTGGCTCTCCCCCTGTATATTCCCCTGCGCTCTATCGTGAGTGCCGAGGGGAATTGTGGATGCTAGCAATGATTTAGGGAGAGTCATTTCATATGCTTGAAGGTGGGATGGGAGCTGCCCTTCTCCTTTCTTGTCCTATCGTGATCCCATCTGGGGCTGCTTCTCCCTCCCTCTGGACCAATGTTGAGAAGGACGTTGATTGAAGGACGTTTGCGGATGATATCTGAGATTAGGTGGATTGCTCGATCCACAGCGGGACTCTTGTAAGGAGTACCGTAGGCAGAGATTGATAGGTTTAGTAATCACAAATGTGTGTGGTATCTGCAATGTAACCAAAATGCAACCACATATAAGTACATAAACAGGCTACAACAGTTAAATAATAATTGAATTCAAAGCTCAGAATGAGCGGGTGTGTAATAGACGTGATCCGAACGCAATCGCGGCAGCGACATGAATGCACGGTGAAGTTGCGCAACACTTGACAGGTCGAACTAGAATAATGTGTGAATGCTCGTCAATGTTTAACAAATTGAAAAGGACCCCACCTAGGGGTAAGGGCGCATTACTATCCTGACAGAATTACCAAATCAGACAAATGCATAGGGGAATTCAGAACAGCAACACTCTAAGGGTGTTATGGTGAACTGAACTAGGGGAAGATATGTCTATGCTCTGTTACATAAGAGTAGCAGACCTATAATTAGTATTATGGGCCGTGTTTGTCGTACGATGACCCCTCCCTGAAAAGGGTCTACAGTGCTATTTCCTGATAAAAATGTAATACCCAAATGCTTGCATATGCAGAAAGGGTTAGTTTGCATGATTGTCGTGTATTCATTTATTAGGATCATGGCAGGCTTTCTTTTTATTTATTTTAATGTGCCTATTAATGGCGATTTAACATGCATGTGGCTTTTGTGCCAGGGACACACCAAAAAGATGAACTTCTTCAAAGTGGGGAAGGCGTTCAGCATAGTGGACATGCCAGGCTACGGACACAGAGCTCCCACAGACTTTGTTGACATGGTGGAGCCCTACCTGGAAACAAGGAGCAAGTGGGTATTTTGATGTGATTTTAATTATTATTATTAGTGCACGTTTTAAAAAAACATGAAGCCCTATACCAGGGGTGCCCAACCTTTTTTGACCCAAGATCTACTTTTCAAGTAGCCAACCTCCGAGATCTACCAGCAACCTACCTTCACAGCCGGGGGGGGGGGGGGGGGGGGGTGGGGGGGGTAGGTATGAGAACAATTATTGAGGGGGTGGGGGGGGGGGGGTTGTATCGTGAACCTCCAGACTTCCAGTGGGGGTTTCATTTCGTCTCCTGCCGCCCGGCACCTGCTCAACGGTAATCAACTACTCTTCTCCCAGGGGTGAAATGGTAGGTCTTAGGCTTGTTTCCTCAGCCATGCCCAACCGTCTTAGGATGTGTTGTAACTACCTGTTTGACGGCCCATCTTTCAATGCTGTTAACAGCAATGCGGCACCTGCACTGTATCTGTACCCGCGCCCAAATTTCATTTTATTACAAAACAAAAATAATATAAAAAAAAACTTTTTTTTTTTTTTTTCTTCACCCCTCGCGATCGACTTTGGGGATCTCGTCGGCGATCTACTGGTAGACCGCGATCTGACTGGTCTGGGCACCCCCCCTGCACTATACTGTCAGTTGCTACACTGAATTGATCCCGGCGTCTGTCTCAATGCAACCAAATACTACAATCTGCAGGACCTAACCATTGCTTCTTTCATTTGGCTGTTTCAGTCTGGTGAGGACATTCCTATTGGTGGATGGTAGTATTGGTATCCAAAAGGCTGACTTATTGCATTGGAAATGTGCGAGGAGATGAGGCGGCCGTACGTGGTAAGTCCTCTACCGCTACCCCCTCTACCAGTATGCGTTCACTAACACCCTTCATCCACCCTCAATCCTGCCTTGTAGAAGGATGGCTGGATGGAGGGTTGGGTGGTTTATTGATCAATGCATGAATGGATGGGTGGATATGGATAGATGGTTGGAATGTTGCCTGGGTGGATGAACGAATGAATGTGTGGATGGTAGATAGACTCTTCCTGATAAGTAAGTTAATAAGTGGATAAAAAAGGTATGCATTAGGATATGACCACCTTCCTTTACCTATGCATACCACTAGTAGTTATGGTCAAGACCCCTTCCTTGTCTCTCTCTATCTCTCACCTCTCTCCCTCTCTTCTCTCTCCGAGTAGATCTTCGTCATGTGGTCGTAGGCTGTAGCAAGTTTGTCTCATTTCTCGTTATTATCTCTCTGAGTGTTTAAACTCCCAACTTACCTTGGGCTTTATCATCATTGCGCCCACCTGTTGATTAATCTGGAGCGCTCTCCTGTTTCAACTTGATATCACGCGTTAGAGCCCTAATGGAGGGAGCCAATCAATTATTCAACGCTGCTGGTTTATTCATCACTTTGACCGCTGCTAAATTGGGACTGTTGATTAATTATTTTTTCCATCTTTGCGAAATTGGGTGCAAGATAGTCTAGTGTTAGTAAAGACATTGAACGCTCTGGGTTTTAACCCCTATGTCCGCACCTGGCATCCCTGAGCTGATGTCTAAGGGCCAATTCCACCAAAAGCGGCACCGGCAGCGCACGGCAGCGGCACGGGCAGCGACGAGGGCTGTGTTCCGTACTGCAGTCCCCCACTGGAAGCGGTACGGACACCTGCTGGCTGATGCCTCAAGGCGTGCATAATTATAATAGGCCTATATGAATTATAAAAATAATTATGATTGGAATGACTCATACAATATTGTTCACCAGTTATAATCAACCCTTGCATCAATATCATACCCATTAAATACAGTATGATTTCTAGATGTCATGGCAACGTCGCGGTCAGCTTGCGACACTGACTGGCGAGTAGAGAATAGAAGAGGCATCGACGCAGACTTTAATTCTTCTTTGCCACTGATAGCTATTGATACCAAGATAGACTGATAATATACAATGCCCTGTGAATAGGGGGTCGATGTGAGCTCACGGATATTCATGAGCAAATGCACACTGATTGGCTGTAGAAGTGTTCTGAGACACGGCTGCTGAACCAGCAACTTACAAAATAGAAGAGGCAACGAATCGTAAACGAAGCTCCCGGTTTGGGACGTTGCTGTGCCGCGACCTTATCCAGTGGAATAGCCTACAGTGGTTTCTATTATTTTTGGCGCCGGCTTTACTTCCGTGGCGCTTTCCGTGCCGGTTCTGGTGGAAATTGGCCTTACCCTCTCTAAAAAGAAAGAAAGACAGACAGTTCCCTGCAAGTCACTTGGATAAGGTTTGATTGCAAAAATGACGATCAGTAAAATCAAATACTTTGTTTCATTTATTTTGTTCCACCAAATAATTGAAATATATACATAAAGTTTGGCCTTTAGATTACGGTAGTATATACCCAAAAGGTGGGCATGATTTATGTTCCACAATACACATATGACGGCTTTAGTATGATGTTGTGAATCTCACCTTTTGAGAGAAATAAATATTTTGTTCAATAGTATTACGTAATTGCATTCTATAATGCCTTTGAAGCCCCAAAGCACTTCACATTGTTTGTGTTTGGCTGAACGTGTGGGGGGGGGGGGGGGGATATGACCACTCATCCCAGTGTTCTGGGGGTTAAATCCCCCAAAATAGGGTTCTCTTTTAAAGGAAAATTCCCGGTCTCCATCCTGGGCATTGGGTATATTACGTAGGCCAGAGGGTTGAGCAACCCCTACTGGCCCAACAACACCTCTACCAGCATCATGGTCTCCCAACGGAGGGGGGGACCCTGCTCAGCTTCCAGAAAAAAAACGCTGGGCTAGACAGGTAGCATGGTGCTGTTGCCAATCAAAGTCAAATGCCACAATTGGGGGGAGGAGTGGGTTCAAGTGTTTTTGACTCTAAGCCAAAAGGTTCTTGGTCCAACCCCAATGTCTGCAGTCGACCTGTTGGAATCTCTTGAGCAAGGACGCCTAACTCTACCTGCTGATTTGTGTGCATATGAAACTCACAGCAGGTCAGGTGCTTTGTGAAAAGAAAAATATGCTGTATCTGCTAATTTACTGCAGGGTTGAGCAGACGTGACCAGTGAAGCCATTGTGTTGGTACCCAGTAGTGGTCCCCAAGATCGATAAGTGTGGCCACGGAGCCCTGCTGACCAACCTGTTGAGTCTCCAGGATGTTGTGAGGGACCGCACCTCCAGCGTGCTTCCCCCAGCCCATTCTGGTCAGGTGAGGCAGCGCACTCCCACGCGGCCGTTGCACACACAAAGTTTGCCTCCCTTATCGCACAGCTACCGGTTTTTATTGGCTAACCAATATTGATTCAAACACTGTTCAAGCTGTTGGCTGCCGTCCAACTCTACATATACCTTTTGAATAATATACAAACTGTCTTATCCCAGGATATCAGCTCTATGCTAATTTGGGCCAAAAAAACGATTCTCTGAAATTATTTGCATTATTATCTGTAGTAAATGAGGTCATTTGTTACATAGGAACTTTATTCATTGGTCACTCTTCTTTTCTATATCATTTTTTGATGTTGATCATTTCAACACCACATTAAGTCGCGTGTCTGGGTGTCAGCTTACCGGTCAGAGGGTTGTGCAATAAACCAAAGAACACACCCTGGCCTTGGATGGAACACATGACTGCCCAAGGTCAAATGTACTCTACGGCCTGTAACCTTAGAGCAATAAACAATCCCTCTACATTACTCTTTTAATGCAGGCATTTAGTTTGCTTAGTATATGCTTGCTTTTTTATACCTATATAAATACACATAAAAAGAAGCTACTATTACTGTTGTATGTGGTTGAATTTGGTACACTACTCCCTCATTACTCCAATTTTTCCAAGCTCAAATTCTACGTTGTAAGCTTCGACTGAAGGTCACTTTGGAACAATGAAATATGTCTGCTAAATTAGTACAATGTACATGATATTCTGCAAATTAACATAAATGTATGCTATTTATTATGCATGGTGGTGATAAAACAGGCCTAATTACTGGTCATAGAAATGTGGCTGATTTGGTTAGCTTCCAATTAGCAATGATTCATTGTATTTACAATGACATGGGAAATCTTATGTATTGCATCCAGAGTATATGTGGCATTTGAGTATGTTTGAGCACAGATGTGAACAGGTCTGAAAGGTTCCTTGAAATGTCAGAAAAAGAATAAATGAGTTTAAGGTAAATAGGCTTTACATTACACCATGACCTATTGTAATATGTCCTCTAGGTGGCAGGATAGGCCTTAAATAATTACAAAAATAAAATGACGGAGCCATATTCACTGGTCAAGTGGCCGCCAAACATCACTGCCACCAGTGAACCGAAAAACTATTTTTATTTATAGTTAACCTAGTAATATGATCGTCAACATAATATTCTTTGCCGTTTCACACTGTTACTTAAATAAGACCCTCATTTAGAGAATGCAGAAGTAAAATTGTATGTTTCTGCCAGTCTCTGCCAAACAGTTTGTGAACCTTCTCCTCTGCTCAGTTCGTTCTTTTAATTATGTCAAAATGCCTTTTAGTATACTCTTCAACGTCACAACCGAGGGACCCCTCGGAGGTCCCAGAGGAGTGTGCATTTGTGCAGCGGTTGATGTTGATGGCTGCATCTGAGAGAGGGTTAAGCTTCTAAGACGCTTGCAGTACAACATCATGTGATGATGTGGGGAGCTCCTTCTAATGAGCGTCGTATTTTGATGTCGTGTCCGAGAGAGAATTAATAATTCTTGGACACGGTGCGTAGCGCATTTCTTCTACAAACAGTATAGTAGAGTGTGTATATGATGTATTTTTGAACGTATGTCATATGATTCAAATAATTCCAACACACAAAGGCAAGCTTAAGAAAATGAATGAATTGAGAATCATAGAAGATAAAGAATCCAGACTACTTCATGAATCATTTTTTCACACACCCTTATTACACGCAAATGCTGAACAACATTTAGACTTGATTGAGAGAGTTGCATTAGTAAGATTGCATATCAGCATATGGAACATTTGATAGGGATACAATGCTTTGATATACGGGTACACCAAGTTACCTCAGGGAATCTTACACTATTTGTTAGGCATTGAGCTACTAGTTTGCAATAGATGGGGCCAGGTGCTATCCATACCACAAACCTGGAAATGCTCAGTAGTACAATGTTGTTTAATATGATGCAAATCTTGGATTGACAATTTGGAAACTATTTCCACATTTTAAGAGATAATTCATTTACAAACTATATTCCATAATTATTTTATTACAGTTCATTATGTACTGAATGTTCTTGGACGTGTCAGTTGTAACAGTGTCTTGTTAACTGAAAGGAAATGGACTGTACTTAAACGACTTCTCACAAAATAACCGTTCAAATGTTTTAAAGATAATGTACGGATGCAGTCCAAAGGCTAAACCTAGACTTTGGTTAATTGTTTTTTCCTTTTTCTCCACTTTGATAGTGAGTAACAGTATCTTGACAGAGTTTCCTTATGTGATGAGCAAGGACAATGTTTAATTGAAACCATTAACGTTAGATTACTATCTTCTATCAGATAAGATAACGATGAGGGAGGGTAGGGTTGGATTGCGTGTACATTCATAATCACGAATACACATGCACTTATTGCACAGCAGAATCCATTGTTTAGCTTTCTTTGTGTGGATTGTCAGGGATAAGATGGCCGACATGCTCAACGAATCACTCCTTCTTCAGCACACGCATATGCACACGCACACACAATGGTCATCATAAGATGGTCATCATAAGATCTTTTTTAAATCAACAAAATGATCCATGCAGCAAAAAAAATACCCATCTTGCAAGGAAGTAATTAACATATATTTTAAGGCATTTTATACAAATCAAAGGTTACATAGTTCTTTCTTGTCCTTCCCTCAGTTCCCACCACTTCTCGGGGATCTACCTGTTAAGGTGCTTCATCGCTCACGTCGCGGGGAAGGTTGAACTGTCCAACACCGCCGAGGGCCAAGCCAAACATCATTTGTGAAACCATGTGAACTAAGATATTGTATAAACACGCATTTTTTGATGTTTTTGTTCATAATATTAATTAAGTATGTCATGAACGCTCTCTCTCTTGCCTGTATTTTGTATCTCTCACACTCACTGATGTCTCTCATTCTATATTTTTCTCTAGTCTCACTCATACTCATCTCTTGCTTACACTATGATGAGGATCATTGTTAAAAAATCTAAAAGATGCAGTATACAGGATTTACATTTAAGCTATTTTGTAAACATGTTGGATTTGTTGAATAAATGAAAACTGTAAATACTGCAGCTTTATTTTTGTGTTGACTACTTTATATTTACTTTCAACATGAACAAAGTTTAAAAGCCCTAGTGTTTGCATTTGGACAATCTGTGCCAGGTCTGCTAAAGATGTTGAGCCCCCTTTCTTTTTCAGTGTCCTATTTCTAGAAAGACTCCACCTCTAGAGCCTATATTCCTTGTCTGGAGATGGAGGATCTTTATATGTGTTAACTCCAAGCTATTGATAAATGTGGGATAATGACACATGCATTCATGTCTTTTCCTGGACACAACTAACATCAGACCTGCACCGCATGTTCAGGTTTGGGGTATGTTAAATGTCTAAACATGTAAGCAATGCTGTGCTTTGTTTCCTGGTATTTTAATGAGCTTCATAGCAGTATTGAAATGGAATTTTGGAAAGATAAGCGTTTACAATCAGGGACGCTGTAGTTAGGCCTGATGTTAACAAAGAAAGGTTGGCATGCATAAGGCTATGGCAATGGGTTGGCTGCGGAGATTCATCTATACATACTATCTGTAGGACTCTGCACTTCAATGTTCGGAAACAACTCTCTTTTCTACAACCTGTCCATTATTACTGTGAGGGGAACAAGGGCATTCATTTCATTGTCATTGTCACATTAATTGAGTATGCAAAAGGCCAGACATTCATGATAGGCGTGTCAGACCGGCTTGCATGGAGTTTAGACTGATAACTCCCAATTTATAATTCTGCCTCTCAACCCTAATGTCATCACGGCATCCCTAAGCAATATGTCTAAACCCAACTTTCTCCAAAATAAGTGTTTGCAAATAAAAACTAGATTACATTTTCTACTATCTCTTCCAATGTCTCATCATGTTCACTGTAAGCTTTATGGAAAGCTGACAATACTGAATTAATAATCAATCATAAAATATACATCTGTATCATAGACATCTACTTGGGAGACCCGGTGGTTCACCGAGTAGAGCGGTCCTGATCGCAGAAGACCCGGGTTTGATTCTTGCCAGTGGTCCTTTGCTGTATGTCCTCCCCTCTCTCCTGTACCTTCCTGTCTATCTCACCCTATCATAAAGCATAAAAAGGCACAAGGCAAAACTCACTACTTATTTGCTTTATATTTATAATTTGGGACCAGTCCAAAGTATAAATATTTTGTTCATCATTTGTTTCTCCCTGCTTTATCAGGGTGTCCGCGGAGGGTCTTAAAAGTCTTAAAAGTCTTATAATTCATTCTTCTAAATAGCTAAGGCCTTAAAAAGTCTTAAATATATTTCGTCAAAAATGTCATATGCTGGTTCTAAATTTATAACTCCGGCAGGTCTTAAATTGTTCGGCAGGGCAGGGTTTATTTATTTATTTATTTTCTCGCGGCTGGACTGTTTCGGGAAGGAGGATGTACGAGGGGCTACTTATCTTGCTAGCCTGCATATATAACGGATCGCTGCGCGCTTGCTAGCTAGGTCTTGCCACAATGGGTAAATGCAAGTTCAACGTCAGTTGGCTGGAAGACGTCCGTTTCCGAGGTTGGCTAGCGTCCGTTGCCAACCCAGAACAGGCCAGATGCATTCCGTGCAAAAGTAAGCCTACATTCAAGCTCGGCACCATGGGGATTAGGCTGTCGTCAGCCATATGCAGAGCCAAAAACATAAAACCTCTGCCAGGAGCCACACACAGACCCCAGCCATTTCTACGTTTGCCATCTCTGCTGCGGCCGGTGGCGCCGCAGACGGTCCGCAGCTGCTAGCACTGACTCTGAGGGTAGCATTGGTGCGACACCAACACTGAAAGCGGAGGTGTCTTGTGGATTCTAAACACAGTGTCAAGCACCAGTCCTACAACTCAAATGAGGGGATAGGAGATCTCTTCGGTATTTGATGTTCCCTGACTCTCAAATCGCGAGCACCTTTACTGCTGGAAGGGACAAAACGGCGTATATTAACTCGCTTCGGACCAGCCCCTTTCATCCGAAACGAGGCGAAATTGCAGCGCACAAGGCCACAAGCACGCCACCCTAGCCATATTATGGGCAACCGTGTTCCTGGCTGTGATTTGAACTTTGTGATTCCTCGTAGGGAGTTCATAATAATACATTGCTCGCCTTGGATGACAATACACCCGCTCTCCGTGCTTTGGGGGGCGGCGAATTATATATATGCATAAGGGTGGAGGGGGGGTCCAATGACGCGAGGAACATCGCCATGCGCCAGCCTAAAAGCCAGCTTTATGTGGAACGCGGCATTATCGTGTGAACCTAGGGCAGGCAGGGACACACCACACTGTGTTCCCACTAATTGAATCCTAAAGGAGCGTCGTTGGTGGACATTAACTTGTGTCTGAGAGTTGCGGCTCGTCGCCAGTGCTTTCCCAAGAAACAGCCTGGGTATGATTCAACGCGGTCGTGCTGTATACCCCCCAGGTCTTACTGAAGGCAATTAACTACCATAATACGTGCATGGTGCACACCCAAATTAACATAATGTAGGCACGCACCAGTGCACCTCCAAGGGAAAAAGTTAGTCCTGGAAGCCCACTGTGGACTATCACTTTATGTTTCAATGAACAGACAGAAGTCAAACTTGAATGAGTCTCATTGAGTTGACACCCATGCTATGCTTGGGTTGTAATACACGCGGGATCCCCCCCACCATTGCGTGTTTATGGTCCTTAATTTTCATTCATTCAAGGGGGTATAAAAAAAGGTTCTTAAAAAGTCTAAATTTGACTTGCTGCAACTGCAGATACCCTGCTTTATGGTGAATGGGGCGGTGCACTCGGTGCACTCGTTCTCCAGAACACCTCCCAACCACATGACGGTGATGATGGCGATACCTGGATTGGAAGGGATGAGTCCAATAAAAAAGGTTTTTAAGAGCACATAAAATAAACAATAAAGTAAGAATATGGTGCAATGTCCTTTATCAGAACAAAGTTGAAACGTCAATGCTGCTCTTTTAATGAATGACCCTGTTGGACTGACCCCATAAAAACTAGCAGGTTATGGTTAATTTTTGATTTTTCTCGCTTCTTCTGTCAATTGGAAGCGGTTGTGGGAAAGTCGTTAAATACCCACAGAGAGAGGGTTCTTTCCTCATTGTCTCTTGTGGTGCTTCGGCTTCAGGGAGATAAGAACTAACTTGAAACAAAGAAACCTACGAGCTGTTTTAAGGACCCGCTACTTTTTACCATCAAACCACTTTTTTAGGATGGCCGCCGCTGTCGAGTGCCTGCGAAATGCCACAAGATGTTCGGGCACAGACTGTCTTGTTCCCCCCAGTAACTTCAATGACATCCTGAGCCTTGTGCTTAGCGTGGTGCTCACGATCATGCTGGCCATGGTGATGTTTTCCATGGGCTGCACGGTGGACTCTACCAAGCTGTGGGGACACATCAGGAGGCCCTGGGGCATCTTCATTGGCTTCCTCTGCCAGTTTGGCATCATGCCCTTCACTGCCTTCGCCCTATCCTTTGCATTCAACGTTTTGCCTGTGCAGGCCATAGCCATCATCATCATGGGCTGCTGCCCCGGTGGCGCCAATTCCAATATCATCTGCTACTGGCTGGATGGAGACATGGACCTCAGGTGAGATATCCACATTGGAGTGTTGGCTGTTTGGGTGGGTGGTTGGTTGGTTGGTTGATGGTTGGTTGTTTGGTTGGTTGCCTGGATGGGTGGGTAGGTGGTTGGTTGGTTTGTTGCGTGGTTAATGATTGGATGGTTGGTTGGTTGGTTGGTTGGTTGGTTGGTTGGTTGGTTGGTTTGTTGCGTGGTTAATGATCGGATGGTGGTGGTTGGTAGGAGTGTTGTGTGGTTGGTTGGTTGGTTGGTTTGTTACGTGGTTAATGATTGGATGGTTGGTTGGTTGGAGTGGTGCGTGGTTGGTTGGTTGGTTTGTTTGTTGCGTGGTTAATGATTGGTTGGTTGGTTGGTTGGTTGGAGTATTGCGTGATTGGTTGGTTGGTTTGTTGCGTGGTTATTGATTGGATGGTTGGTTGGTTGAAGTGGTGTGGTTGGTTGGTTGGTTGGTTGGTTGGTTTGTTGCATGGTTACAATTAGAAGGTTGTTTGGTTGGAGCCGGCGTGGTTGGTTGGTTTGCTGCGTGGTTAATGATTGGATGGTTGGTTGGTTGGAGTGGTGCGTGGTTGGTTGGTTGGTTGGTTGATTGGATATGTGGGTGGGTTGGTTGCTGGGCTGTTTGTTGGAGGGATGGATCATGGTGGGTTGGGTTTGTGGGTGGGAGGGTGGTTAATGATTGGTTGGTTGGTTGGTTGGTTGGTTGATGTTGTTTTGTTGGGGTGTTTGTATGATTGGTTTAACGGTTGTTTGGATGCATGGTTGGTCGGTTTATTTAGAAATTAACCAAAGGACAAATACTTATTTACCTCAGTGCTGTAATATAATGCAGAAATAGCATCATTCCCTGATCAAATGCGCGTAACAACTTTTACAAGCATTTGTTACTGGCACTGGTTGGCTCACTGACTGCCCGTTGCCCAATGTTCCCAGTGGTTGCTTCATTTCTGACTATATAAATCCTATTCCAGTATAAGCATGACGGCCTGCTCCTCCATCTTGGCAATGGGTATGATGCCCCTCTGCCTCCTCATCTACACGTCAGTGTGGACTTCCTCAGACAGCATCCAGATCCCCTACGACAGCATCGGTAAGCATGCAGACGCCACCGTTCTGACTGGACTGTCATTCTCCCTGGTCCAGCTCCTCTCGTTCAATTACTGTGACACCAATAAAGTCAAATGTTACCATAAGCATCAAAACCGATGCTTTGTGTTCGTTACATTCTTTATCAAATTATGAATTAAATAATGGCGAGTGTGTGATCCAAATCCTTTTGCTCAAATAACTTAACTTTACTGTTATTAAAATGTTTTAATATTAATTTATTGTTGTTAACTTTTGCCTTTTGGAGTGCTTAGGGGGTTTATCAGAGGACCTTATATGGGTCTCTGACTGTTCTCTGCCATCTTTCAGGTATCACCCTGGTGGCTCTGCTCATCCCTGTGACTCTGGGCATGTACCTCAAGCACAAAAAACCTGTGCTGGCCAAAAAGATCCTCAAGGTGACCATACTTTCCTATTTATGTTGAATTTTGACCCATTGTACAATATTGAAATACCCATTCAACTGTCATTAAACATATCAATTAAATGGTGTTATTCAATATCTGACCCTGTTCAAACATTCAAATACTGAACTGTAAAAATACATACATATATTGCCTTCTGCTGGCCGTATGCTTGTACTGCAGTTCTCATAAACCCAGAGTGTGATTAGCCTTACAAGCCGTTTTGGCTTGTAAGGCTAATCATACTAACACCTGGTGGTATAATATGTCCCGTTTAAGAGTTTCCCATTTCAAACTCTCATGTTCACATTGAACCCTGAATCATTAGCAATTGAGCAACATATTCCACTATTGTTATAAGAATTTAATGGATTTCATTAATATATGACACTGTTTGCAGGGGCTTGTGTGAGTTAGGTTTTGTGAACTATATTGCTGCTAAAAATTACAGTTATTTTTTTCAGATTGCTGCTATTATCTTAAATAAACATTTGAGTAATGCGTTTTCTATCCATCTTCGGGCTAAATCTTTGAAATGTTGGTGAGTGGCCAAATGTGACGGTTGTGATTGTGGTTCTTCTGTCCAGGTGGGATCCATCTTGGGCTTCATTCTTATCATCATCATCGCCGTGGTGGGGGGCGTTCTTTACCAGTCGTCCTGGACCATATCCCCCTCGCTTTGGATCATCGGGACCATCTACCCTTTCATCGGCTGTGGCATGGGCTTCGCCATGGCCCGATTTGTTGGTCAGCCCTGGTTCAGGTACGGCGGTCATCGCTTCCCGGTTGAATTGACTAGGGGCCAAGACCTTCCCTAAAGTACTGTTTAGTAAAATATACTTTTATCTTTGCTATGGGTTGCTATGTGTGTGTGTGTGTGTGTGTGTGTGTGTGTGTGTGGGGGGGGGGGGGGGGGGTTGGTGTGTACAAGGCCACCTGCAGATCAACCTAACCCTAACCCTAGTGAGGGGTTTAATGCCTTGCTCAGCGACCCAAGGGCAGGGCACTAATTAACAGAACAACAAATGTGCATCGTATTTAGTCTTTGCCTCTTGGCGCCCCTCATGTTTTAGATGTCGAACCATCGCCCTGGAGACAGGCTTCCAGAACGCCCAGCTGTGCAGCACCATCGTCCAGCTGTCGTTCGCACCCGAGGAACTTGAAGTCATGTTCGCCTTCCCACTCATCTATAGCATATTCCAGCTCGTGGTCGCAGTGATGTTCGTAGGAGGTGAGAGTAAAACATTATTTCATTGCCCTCAATAAAAAATCCAGTCTTATTGATTTGACTAATTAATCAGGTTCATCTCGAAATGTATTTTGGTAGGTTATTTAAAAAAAATTCCTATTTTGATGGCATATTTTTTTATTTATTGTACTTTTGCTGTCATGCTCCTTAAGGGCTAGCTGGTTGTCCATAAAGGACAATTTACAAGCTAGTATTCATCTAGGTAAATGTTAGTCCAACAATCCAACAGGTATTTATTTCAAATATTGATCATATGCTTCCCCCCAAAACAGGCTATCAGGGATACAAGAGGATGATTGGCCGAGGGTCTGATAAGGATGGCGAAGCTCCAGCGTCGTGGGAAGATGGAGAGTCTAAGAATACAGAAGAAAAACAAGAATACTCTATGAATAATGGCGGATTTGAGCATGATGCGAATGACAAATCGAATGAAGCAGCAAAGGCTGTATACACGATGACTGACTTGTGAGACAACTCCCCCATCCCCCCCAAACCTTTCCAAAGGACTAAAACCTCTTTCTACAGCTGTAAACATGCAAACACTCAACAGTAGACTGAACTAAAAACATAAAAAAATACTGCACTCTCCTGGCCTCATGGGCATACTGCAGTAGTAATGAACGCAATCAATTTGATAGTTTCTAATTACAGTGGGTGTGTAGGTGTATTCTGTGTTACAAAATAAGAAAGGAAGAAGGTCAGTTAGTTTAATCTAAAATGGGCAACTTTTTGTATACCACGCTACCAGAGTACCTCATATGGAAATTGTTGAAACATATCATAACATGGAGGGAGAATGACACTGAGGATTTGCTGAACATATGCAAATGCTTCTATTTTTTTCAATAGAGATTATCCAATGCATCTATTATTTATAGTACTATCGTTATATATCAATTCACTAATTTATTATTCAATTATATCGGGCACTGATGACAAAAAAGAGTGAACAGCCTTTTATTTTACTTATTTAGCATTTTCTTGATTTTTTTCCAAACCTAAGATAGCCCTTGTTTGTTTTTATATTACAAGTTGTAAAAATGTAACGAGTTCCATAAACGATACATGTATTGTTGTCAATAAACCATGAACATTAAGTAATGTCTTTATTCAATATTGGCAAACAATTCCTTGGCCTAACTCTGTGAAACATTTGAGCAGCTCATTAGCCAATATACCGTCACAAATAAGCAAGTTGTGCATTAACAAACGTCAGTTTAACCCACATATCCTTTTCATACTGATGATTGAATGACAAGTGTGCAAAAAAACTTTTGCCATTTTGGACACATTTGAACTGTCTCAACATGTGAAAGAGGCTACTCATTGTAAGGGGCACACTCTAGACCTGGTTATCACAAAGGGCCTCAATGTTTCTGATCTCTCTGTGACTTATCCTTCCTTGTCTGACCACGTTTGTGTTTTCTTTAACATATCTTTTATTCCCGACATACAGACAAAATCAAACACTGTCAAAAAACGGTATATCAATGAAGATTCTAATGTACTTTTAAAAAGGCCATCTCCTTGCTACCACCTCTAACCCATGTTCTGCTGATGATCTTGTAGAAAACTTTAATTTGAAAATTTTGAAAGTCATAGATGTCATTGCACCTTATAAGGTTAAAACGATTTCTGGAAAGCAAAAGGCCCCCTGTTGAAAAGCTGCTTCTGTAACAGCACAGAAAAAGGAATGCAGGAAGGTTGAACGCATCTGGCGTAAAACAAAACTTCATATTCACCATGATATCTATAAAGAGAGCCTCCGTGACTACAATTTAGACTTAAAAATGCTAGAGAATTTTTTTTCCTCCAATATCATTAAAACCAACACTAATACTGCAAAAACCCTTTTTGCAACTGTTGACAGACTGACCAACCCCCCACAGAAATTCCACCTGATCTCCATTCCACGCGAAATGCAATGAGTTGCAGCTTTTTATATTGATAAAATTGAAGGTATCAGACGCGCGATCAATATCTCCACGTCAAAAAAAATGTGGACTACCACCCTGTTCAGGCAAAATTACGTGGCAAGGATGGCATGCTTTAATGTTATAGACTCTCAAAGCTTGTGGAAACTGTGACACAACTAAAGCCATCCACCTGTTGCCTTGATACTATACCTACCAACCTCTTTAAGAATGTTTTCGACTGCCTAGCAGTAGACATATTGCAGATAGTTAAAAGCTCTCTCCAGTCAGGCAATTTCCCAAAAGCTTTGAAAACTGTAGTTATTAAACCCCTTTTAAAAAGCGGAGCCTAGATGCCTCTATTATTAACAACTACAGACCAATATCAAATCTACCCTTCATAAGTAAAATCATTGAGAAAGTTGTCCTCCAGCAACTAAATCACTTCCTGGCATCAACTGGTTGCTATGACACCTTCCAATCAGGATTTCGACCCCTGCACAGCACTGAGACCGCCCTTATTAAAGTTGTAAACGACATCCGTCTTAACACAGATTCTGGCAAAACCTCAATACTAATGCTACTTGACCTCAGTGCTGCATTCGACACTGTAGACCATACATTACTTCTGGAAAGGTTAGAAAACTGGGTGGGGCTTTCAAGCACCATCTTAAATGGTTCAGGTCCTACCTACAAAATAGGAACTAATTTGTTTCCATTGGCGACTTTGTATCAGAATCAACCAACGTGACATGTTGAGTCCCACAAGGTTCGATCTTAGGACCCTCTTTATTCAACATCTACATGATCCCACTAGGGCAAATCATGCAAAATAACAATATTGACCATCATTGCTATGCTGATGACACGCATATCTATGTATCGCTATCACCAACTGACTATCGGCCCATAGATCTGCTGTGCCAGTGCATTGAGCAAGTCAAAGACTGGATGTGCAGAAATGTCCTTCAACTAAATGAGGACAAAACTGAGATAATTGTATCACTAAAACGGAAAGGCTTAAAGTAACCAAACACCTTCACTCTCTGTCCCTGAAAACCTCAATCAAAGCCAGAAATCTAGGGGTTATCATGGATTCATATTTACATTTTGACAGTCACATCAATCAGTTACAAAATCGGCATATTATCACCTTAAAAATGTAGCAAGACTTAGAGGCCTCATGTCCACCGAAGACTTACAAAAACTTGTACATGCCTTTATCACTAGTAAGCTTGATGACTGCAATGGTCTCCTTACAGGTGTCCAAAAACAAACTCTGAGGAAGCTTCAACTTGTTCAGAATGCTGCTGCTAGCGTTCTAACAAAGACCAACAAATTTGAACATATTACACAAATTCTTAAATCGTTACATTGGCCTCCTGTAGGTCAGATAATTGATTTTAAAATCATGTTACAATGCTAACCTATAAATCCCTACATGGTTTTGGGCCAAAATATTTAACTGATGATTCCACTACATAAGCCTTCTAGAACACTAAGATCTTCTGAGACCAATCTGTTAATTATCCCCAGAGTAAAAACGAACCATGGGAAAGGATGATTTATTTACCATGCAACAAATAGCTGGAACAAACTCCCTGACTTGCCCCAACTCTGACCACTTTTAAAACAAAACTGAAAACTTTTATATTTGCTTTAGCTTTTTGCTAAATCTTAAATACTTTGCCTTTATTTTACATAAAAATGCCTTTTTAACTTTCCCTTTATTTTCTATTTTTACCAGAAAAATACATGATCTGATACCAGAGAGAAACGATAAGGGTTTGAGACCAATAATCACTGAATATATGAAGAATTGTGTTTAACTCTTTTGAGAAGAGGTGTATAAGGGTTAGAGTCCTGAGTTTGTATTTGCATCAGGGTTAGAGTCCTGAGTTTGTATTTGTGTAAGGGTTAGAGTCCTGAGTTTGTATTTGTATAAGGGTTAGAGTCCTGAGTTTGTTTGTATAAGGGTTAGAGTCCTGAGTTTGTATTTGTATAAGGGTTAGAGTCCTGAGTTTGTATTTGTGTAAGGGTTAGAGTCCTGAGTTTGTATTTGTATAAGGGTTAGAGTCCTGAGTTTGTTTGTATAAGGGTTAGAGTCCTGAGTTTGTATTTGTATAAGGGTTAGAGTCCTGAGTTTGTGTGTGGTGGAATTCTGAGACCGAGCTCCGTGGGAGACGTTTCCAAGTTCTGTCTGGGTTAGAGTCCTATAATCTGGATTGGAGTTCCAGAGAAAGGACCAAGTTCCTTTAGGTCGGGTTGTAGTCCCGACTTGGGTTCCAGAGAGACTGTTGATCAGATCTTAAATACATTGCACTTTCAATTTTACTTACTAAAAAGCCTTTTTAACTTTCAATTACATTTTCTCTTAAATACATTGCACTTTATATTTTACTCATTTCTTTGCATATGTTTTCTTTTACTTATCTATTATTTTATTTTATTGTATGACAATGTTTATATGTGAAGCACTTTGAGTCTGCCTTGTTTATGAAAAGTGCTATATAAATAAAGTTGCCGTGCCTTGCCTTGCCTTGCCTTTAACACGTGGGTTATTGGATCACATGAGTTATAACCATACATTCTGGCTTGTAAAATAATATGACACATGCTGCTGTTGATTTGCTTTTGTCGTGTTTGATTGGGTTTTATAGATGGGATGATGTACTACATAATTCACAGGGGGGCAAACTGACTTTGGGCTATACTTGTAATTAATACAATTGACAGGATATGTGGGATTATTACATTGTTTTATGGCTAGTGGCTACTGTGTACTGTGCAGCAAGAATATAAGTATCCTAACATGGAAACAGAATCATCTGCCTAGCCCCGACCAACTCCTTATTAGCATGTATCTGAAGGAATTCCCTGTCGCATGTCTCCCCCTGTCCCCTTTATGCTCTTACATGCTCTGTGAATCATCTGACCTGGAATAATCGATGTTAAACCAGTCAGTTTGCTATGCTGATGGGAAAAATGAATGAAGATTCATTATTGTTGACATGTTTGTGGGCTTATTTATCCTATCGAAAAGGTTGCAATTTAGAAAGAAAGAATTGAAGAAAGAAAAGAAAGACGAGAGACGTACAACCAGAAAAATAAAGAAAGGAAAACAAAAATAAAGGGAAATTATGTACCGTCTCTAGGTAAAACGTACTTCAAGAGAACCTACCTGTCCGCCAAGTGCCTCGTGGCACATAGGGCCTTAAGTGTGGAGTGCAGAGAACACTTTCTACATTTAATTATATATTATGTATTATGTCCGCGTGGTCCTTTCACATGTTCTCAGGTCGCAGCAGCAAACAAGTTGAGGCTGCGGCTGTTGTCGCTATAAGTCATAACACCTCTTTTTACATTACAGTTATGGTTGTAATCTTTAATTTCATTTAGCGACATCATTTCCCTTCAGGCCTGATTTATTTTCATGAAAACCTTCATTGTGTCCAAACTGGTTGTAACAGCTTAGTAACCTGAAGTAACAAATATATTTTCTGCAATGATAATAGTAGGCTACATGTGTTTTAACACGATAAGCTATTTATCGAATTGCAGGAAATTCAACAGGATTCAGAATCTAAGAGCATGTAAGAGCATAAAGGGGACAGGGGGAGACATGCGACAGGGAATTCCTTCAGATACATGCTAATAAGGAGTTGGTCGGGACTAGGCAGATGATTCTGTTTCCATGTTAGGATACTTAAACTTTTTTTTGTAATTATGAGTTGACTGATGTTGTGTCATGTATTCGGTTGCCAAGCCCTTCCTTCTTTCCTTCCTTCCTTAAACATGGACAATCGAGGCTGTGGTTGTTGTCGCTATATAAGTCATAACACCTCTTTTTATAGGTAAATATGAGATGACTGATGAAATGTAACGTGTGCTGTAGTCAAGCCATACCTCTTTACCTTCATCCTTTCCTTCCTTCCTTCCTTCCTTAGACCTTAGCCCACACTGGCTCCTCCTCTGAGAGACGATCAGAAAAACGGAATTCAGAAAGCAGCAACTACCACCAGATCAGTTGGTTAGTGGATTTGTACCGCTTTCTTCCTCACTACCTCTTCTATGGCTTGACGTCAATACATCAGGATTACATGTAGCCATATGTGGGACGTTTCTACGGTAGGCCTAATATATATTATTATCTCTAAAGAGGGGTAGTGGTTTATTCACAAAGTTTCTCACGCATCTCTTCATAGCTTCGAGCAACTCGTCAATAACTTTCGCGTTCAACCAAATGTTCACCAGTGTTCACGTAAGCTTATCAATATAAACTATTTACTAAATTCGGTCAAACGTTTTCGTCATAGTTTTGAACATTACAGTGGATAACGGAGCACACTCTTCTGAAGCGGCTCACATCCTAATAGAGATAGGGTTGGGCTGAGACAGGTTCTGGGATTGTAGCGTTATTTCCGGTTTACCGTAACGTCATTTCCTTCTCTTACTTGAGTTATGAGTTATTTACTCGAGTGAACCATCTACTGAGAGAGAAGAATGCATCAACGTGTTAATAATAACAATAGCAACGACAATGACAATATGTACGGAGTTTTACGAAAATTTTAAGAAAGCAATGTCCAAAACATGGAGCGAATGTGGCTGTATCAGAAGTACCGCCCTCTCTCTAGCTCCCATAACCATGTATCTGAATGTCCCGTGTGCTCTCTTTCCAATAACGCTAATTTGAAGCATCCCTTTCCGGGCGTTCCGTCTTGAGACGCGAACGCCTGGGAACCAGGTTAAGTAGGACCTATACACTCGATACACACGATCAAATTGATTTCATATATGAAGAGAAAATTCAGATTCAGAAGACTTTATTTGCCATGACATTTAAACATGTTTGGAATTTGTTTTGGTACAGTGGAGTTTACAACAGGACAGACAAGACAGGACAAGACAGTGCAAAACCAACATAAATAGTGCAAAATGAGTGAGTAAATAAATAATATAATAAATATAGACTGCCAAATTGCAGAGAGCTCACATGATTGGGTTCAACAGACCATTAGATCACTGAGTGGGGAGACTGGTCAGGGGGGGGGGGGGGCAGTGCATTTAGGAGTCGGATGGCCGTGGGGAAGAAGCTGTGCGATGTGCGAATGTCTAGTTTTTGAGTCTTTAGTTGTATAGCATCGGTTTTTTTGGTCACTTTAAAACACCATTATGCACTTCTAATTTTTTTCTCGGTGCCAGAAAATAATTAGGCAATAGCCTTAACAAAACACGTTTTGCATTTCCCCCCCTTTTATGTATATATTTTTCCCTTCTTAAATGTCAATACAAAGTGTGTTTGAAAAATGCTTAATCGCAGTTAAGAGTTTGAGGGTTTCTTTTGATCCAAGGTCCAGAAGTGTTTACTTATGTTACCACTTGATAAGTTGCAGGGGTCGTCAGTTGGTTGTTATGGTGAAGTGTAGATTCACCTATGTCACCACTTGATAAGATGCAGGGGTTGTCACGTGGTTGTCATGATGAAGTGTAGATCAATTCCAGTCAAGCCACAGTGTAGACAATGAGCCTCTCTGATAACTGTCAAGACAGGGATTTTGCTTTCTTTCTTTCTAAAGAGAAACCTTGTTTAGTTTTGTGGTAACCTTGAGGTAGGCCTACACCTCTTTTAATGTTTACTTTTAAAATGTGCAATCATGAACATGCTACAAGTAAAAGTAAAGTTACGATATGTTTCCTTATTATTCTTATTTGTCCACAGTCAATAGAATATGTTCAGAATATGCACCATGTTAAGTGGCATGAAAGGTAACAATTTGTATAGTCAAATCATTTCAATGATGAAATATTTGCATGAGGTAAATGTTAAACAGGTCGTTTAATATAGTTAGAGTTAAGTGTTGGGGGTAACGCATTACAAAGTAACGCGTTACAGTAACGACCTTACTGTTTTGGGTAACGAAGTAAAGTAACGCATTGCATTTAAAATATCGGTAACTACTACACTACTTTACCAGACTATAGTAACGCGCTTTCCTGCGTTACCCAAGCCGTGTTTGCCTGCCTGTAAAGTTCTGATCTGTTTCAGGTGCGTGCATGCGTGTGGCTGCAGCGTCTGTCTGTGTGTTATACCGTGTTATACCGACATGGAATCGAAGCTCAAAATATTTTTCGAGTCCTCCCCGGATCATGTGTCCACCACCGCAGACATTTGGTCCTCCAACAACAAAAGTTACTTAGGAATGACCGTTCACTGGATAGACAGCCTTTAAAACTTGAGAAGGCTGCTATTGCCTGCAAGAGGGTGAGAGATAGACACACTTACGAGCTTGCGAAATAGATCAGGTTCATTCAGCCTTTGGACCACATAAAGTAACAGCATGTGTCGCCGCCGCTTAAGTGCATTTCTGTTTTAATTGTATGGGATAAAGTGACCTTTTTATATGTTTCCTTGACCACTTCATTTTTGTTCTCATGTTCTCAAAGCCTGTGTTTTGAAACTTGTGTGTTGCTACTAGTGGTGAAACGGATCAGTGTGTCCACGGTTCGGTTCAGATAACCGTTTTGGGCCTCGGTTTCGGATACGGTTCGGATTAGGATCATGTCCGTGATAGTAAAAAGGCAGACTTTTTTTTGACGGTTGGGGGAGAAACACAAAAATGAATGAGACCCACAGGCTATTTGCAATGTGTTAATTGACTGCAATCAGACAACTTGCAAGGCTTTTTTGTGCAATAAATGTTCCCCTAAATGCATTTGAAAACATGGTGCATTGAGTGTAACATATAAGGGATAACGGCCGACGAGGCTTAGGCCCCGTTCACACGAAGCCGATTTCATGGCGAAACCGCAAAGGTCTTGTACGGTTCGGCCTTCCGTACGCACGAAGCCGGCGAATCCGCTGACCGAAACCGCAAACTTCTGAAACCACCCTCGGAGGTGGTTTCAAATCTACCCGGTTTCCTTTTGGATCCGTGTGTACGCCTGAAACCGCAAACCATGACGTCATCGCCCCACCCCTCGACCACCTAGCCAATGGCTCTTAAGCCCGCGGAGTCTCAGAAATCACATGCGAGCATGCGCATAAGGGCAGCCTTATGCGCATGCTCGCCTCTTCTTCTTATTTCATTTTTCTGGTTTTCTGTACCAGAAACAGCGCCCCTTATGGGCCTGGAATGTGCACTACAGCGTTTCTACAGATCTACCCGGTTTCGCTTGGCTTCGTCTTTACGGAGATACTCCGAAACCGGATAGATCGAAACCGTAACGGTTTCGCCCGTTTCGGCTTCGTGTGAACGGGGCCTTAGAACTCTGGCGACGAGCGCAGCATGAAGCCAGAGTTGCCTCTACCTGTCCATTATTTCCATCGAACCGGTCGACCTCGAATGCCGTTATCCCGCTTATCACCCATTTGTATTTATCTCCCGTATATTTAGAATATAATTGTATCAATTACTTTCTTTAAATTTAGGAATCGTGCGCTTGAACTTCGGACCGCTTAAAGTTTAAAGCCCAGTTTGTTTTGAACGCTGACAGGCTGAAGGGAGGGGCGGGAAAAGTCTCATTGGCTCGGGCAGCACTGGAGAGAATGCATTCCGCTGGGTCCTAAACACCCTTTTGTATTGGACGTAGGCTACAGTAGGCAAAATACGCTACATAAGGCAATGCCTTCATGAAACCGAAATCCGCGGATCTCCAGAATGCTCCGAACTGTGGTAAACGAACCGAACGGATTCGGATACAATTCGAATCCGCTGCAGGCCTAGTTGCTACTAGGGCTGGCCCGAATTATTCGAATATTCGAATACTCGTTCGGAAAATTAGTATTCGAAGCTTAAATCAGTATTCGGAGCTTCGTTTTTTTTTTTCACGTACGTTCCAGGATGAATTGAAAAGCTCCCGTAAGGGCTGAGATGGCAGAGGACAGCTGATTTGGAACGGAACAACAGCTGTTCGCTTTCACGGGGAAAACTAAAGAACTTCAACCTACTTAGGCCTACTAATTAACATTCAAAAGCTATCAAATTAAGGCTGTGTTCACATCTAGCGTTTTTTTATAGGGAAAAGTTGAGCCGACCGTTTAAACAAAAAAAAAAGCTGGCAGAGTTTTTTGTCCTAAAAGTGCAGAGAGCGTTTTTTCTATCGCCTAGCAACGAACCCATTCTAGACCCGACGTTACTCACCTACAGGGGCGGACTGGCCATCGGAGGTTCGGGAGATTTCCCGAACGGCCCGGACGATTTCAGGCCGGAGCCGGCCGGCCCGTAATTATTTTTAGATTTATATTTTATTTATTTTTTTGTAAACGATGTAAAAAAAATGAAAAAGTTAAGTAAGCCCTGATTTGGGGTGGCCTGCTGCCGGATATTTACTTACAGCACGAAACGGAGCTCTTGCCTGACGGTGAAACGGGGCCGATGTATTACTGTCAATTTAGAGGGGGGAGCACCCCACAGTGTATGGGGGCAAAGCGAGCGGCCGAAGCGAGCGGCGAAGGTGCACTAGCGAGCATGTTTGGCAATATAATAATGACCTTAAACTAATTATGGAAGTACCAGAGACGTCGGAGAACAATTCATAATATTGTAATGCCCACGGAAGAGGCAGTGAATGAAGTATTGATTAGAGAGCGATTTATTAGATACCACCGCTAATAAACCATTGGAACACTTCAACACCGGTAACCACAGCAACGCACAACAAACCCCGGCCCGCCCCCATCTCCCAAACCCTGTGTATGTGTATGACAATTTTTTCCACTAAAATAATTGTATCTTGCACTATTTAGATCATTTTCAGCCTTGATTTA
>NC_079431.1:19277803-19337803 GCF_026213295.1 Gadus chalcogrammus
TACAGACTTCAGTGGGGGTTTCATTCCGTCTGCGCACGGCACCTTCTCAACGGTAATCAATAATCTTCCTCCAGGGTGAAAATGGTAGGTCTTAGCTTGTTTCCCCTCAGCCATGCCAACGTTTAGGAGTGTGTAACTACTGTTGACGGCTTTCAACTGCTGTTAACAGCACATGCGCTACCGCACGTATATGTCCCGCGCAAATTTAATTTTATTAAAAAAAAAAAAAAAAAAAAAAACTTTTTTTTTTTTTTTCTTCACCCCTCGCGATCGACTTGGGATCTGTCGGCGATCTACTGGTAGACCGCGATCGACTGGTTGGGCACCCCTGCCCTATACTGTCAGTTGCTACACTGAATTGATCCCGGCGCTGTTCAATGCAACCAATATACAATCTGCAGGACCTAACCATTGCTTCTTTCATTTGGCTGTTTCAGTCTGGTGAGGACATTCCTATTGGTGGATGGTAGTATTGGTATCCAAAAGGCTGACTTTATTGCCTTGGAAATGTGCGAGGAGATGAGGCGGCCGTACGTGGTAAGTCCTCTACCGCTACCCCCCTACTCCAAGTATGCGTTCACTAACACCACTCCATCCACCCCTCAAATCCTGCCTTGTAGAAGGATGGCTGGATGGAGGGTTGGGTGGTTTATTGATCAATGCATGAATGGATGGGTGGATATGGATAGATGGTTGGAATGTTGCCTGGGTGGATGAACGAATGAATGTGTGGATGGTTAGATAGACCTCTTCCTGATAAGTAAGTTAATAAGTGGATAAAAAAGGTATGCATTAGGATATGACCACCTTCCTTTACCTTATTCAACACTAGTAGTTATGGTCAAGACCCCTTCCTTTGTCTCTCTCTCTCTCTCCCTCTCTCCCTCTCTTTCTCTCCGAGTAGATCTTCGTCATGTGGTCGTAGGCTGTAGCACGTTTGTCTCATTTCTCGTTATTATCTCTCTGAGTGTTTAAACCTCCCAACTTAACTCTGGGCTGTTCATCATTGCGCCCCCTGTTGATTAATCTGGAGCGCTCTCCTGTTTCAACTTGATATCACGCGTTAGAGCCCTAATGGAGGGAGCCAATCAATTATTCAACGCTGCTGGTTTATTCATCACTTTGACCGCTGCTAAAATTGGGACTGTTGATTAATTATTTTTTCCATCTTTGCGAAATTGGGTGCAAGATAGTCTAGTGTTACGTAAAGAAATGAACGCTCTGGGTTTTAACCCCTATGTCCGCACCTGGCATCCCTGAGCTGATGTCTAAGGGCCAATTTCCATCAAAAGCGGCACGGCAGCGGCACGGCAGCGGCACGGCAGCGAAGCGGCTGTGTTCCGTACTGCAGTCCCCACTGGAAGCGGTACGGACACCTGCTGGCTGATGCCTCAAGGCGTGCATAATTATAATAGGCCTATATGAATTATAAAAATAATTATGATTGGAATGACTCATACAATATTGTTCACCAGTTATAATCAACCCTTGCATCAATATCATAACCCATTAAATACAGTATGATTTCTAGATGTCATGGCAACGTCGCGGTCAGCTTGCGACACTGGACTGGCGATTAGAGAATAGAAGAGGCATCGACGCAGACTTTAATTTCTTCTTTGCCACTGATTAGCTATTGATACCAAAGATAGACTGTATAATATTACAATGCCCTGTGAATAGGGGTCGATGTGAGCTCACGGATATTCATGAGCAAATGCACACTGATTGGCTGTAGAAGTGTTCTGAGACACGGCTGCGAACCAGCAACTTACAAAAATAGAAGAGGCACGAATCGTAAACGAAGTCCCGGTTTGGGGACGTTGCTGTGCCGCGACCGTATCCAGTGGAATAGCCTACAGTGGTTTCTATTATTTTTGGCGACCGCTTTACTTCCGTGGCGCTTCCGTGCCGGTTCTGGTGGAAATTGGCCTTAACCCTTCTCTAAAAAGAAAGAAAGACAGACAGTTCCCTGCAAGTCACTTGGATAAGGTTTGATTGCAAAAATGACTGATCAGTAAATCAAATACTTTGTTTCATTTATTTTGTTCCACCAAATAATTGAAATATATACATAAAGTTTGGCCTTTAGATTACGGTAGTTATATACCCAAAAGGTGGCATGATTTATGTTCCACAATACACATATGACTGGCTTTAGTATGATGTTGTGAATCTCACCTTTTGAGAGAAATAAATATTTTGTTCAATAGTAATTACGTAATTGCATTTCTATAATGCCTTTGAAGCCCCAAAGCACTTCACATTGTTTGTGTTTGGCTGAACGTGTGGGGGGGGGGGAGGGGATATGACCACTCATCCCAGTGTTCTGGGGGTTAAATCCCCCAAAATAGGGTTCTCTTTTTAAAGGAAAATTCCCTGTCTCCATCCTGGGGCATTGGGTATATTACGTAGGCCAGAGGGTTGAGCAACCCCTACTGGCCCAACAACACCTCTACCAGCATCATGGTCTCCCAACGGAGGGTGGGACCCTGCTCAGCTTCCAGAAAAAAAACGCTGGGCTAGACAGGTAGCCATGGTGCTGTTGCCAATCAAAGTCAAATGCCACAATTGGGGGAGGGAGTGGGTTCAGTGTTTTGACTCTAAGCCAAAAGGTTCTTGGTCAAACACCAATGTCTGCAGTCGACCTGTTGGAATCCTTGAGCAAGACGCCTAACTCCTACCTGCTGATGTGTGCATATGAAACTCACAGCAGGTCAGGTGCTTTGTGAAAAAGAAAAATATGCTGTATCTGCTAATTTACTGCAAGGGTTGAGCAGACGTGACCAGTGAAGCCATTGTGTTTGTACCCCAGATAGTGGTCACCAAGATCGATAAGTGTGGCCACGGAGCCCTGCTGACCAACCTGTTGAGTCTCCAGGATGTTGTGAGGGACCGCACCTCCAGCTGCTTCCCCCAGCCCATTCTGGTCAGGTGAGGCAGCGCACTCCCACGCGGCCGTTGCACACACAAAGTTTGCCTCCCTTATCGCACAGCTACCGGTTTTTATTGGCTAACCAATATTGATTCAAACACTGTTCAAGCTGTTGGCTGCCGTCCAACTCTACATATACCTTTTGAATTAATATTACAAACTGTTCTTATCCCAGGATAATCAGCTCTATGCTAATTTGGGCCAAAAAAACGATTCTCTGAAATTATTTGCATTATTATCTGTAGTAAATGAGTTCATTTGTTACAATAGGAACTTTATTCATTGGTCACTCTTCTTTTCTATTCATTTTTTGATGTTGAGTCATTTCAACACCACATTACGTCGCGTGTCTGGGTGTCAGCTTACCGGTCAGAGGGTTGTGCAATAAACCAAAGGAACACACCCTGGCCTTGGAGGGAACACATGACTGCCCAAGGTCAAATGTACTCTACGGCTGTAACCTTAGAGCAATAAAACAATCCCTCTACATTACTCTTTTTATTCATGCAATTTAGTTTGCTTAGTATACTGTTGCTTTTTTATACCTATATAAAATACACATAAAAAGAAGCTACTATTACTGTTGTATGTGGTTGAATTTGGACACTACTCCCGCATTACTCCAATTTTTCCAAGCTCAAATTCTACGTTGTAAGCTTCGACTGAAGGTCACTTTGGAAAATGAAATATGTCTGCTAAATTAGTAAATGTACATGATATTCTGCAAATTAACATAAATGTATGCTATTTATTATGCCATGGTGGTGATAAAACAGGCCTAATTACTGGTCATAGAAATGTGGCTGATTTGGTTAGCTTCCAATTAGCAATGATTCATTGTATTTACAATGACATGGGAAATCTTATGTATTGCATCACAGAGTAGATGTGGCATTTGAGTATGTTTGAGCACAGATGTGAACAGGTCTGAAAAGGTTCCTGAAATGTCAGAAAAAGAATAAATGAGTTTAAGGTAAATAGGCTTTACATTACACCATGACCTATTGTAATATTCCTCTAGGTGGCAGTATTAGGCTAAATAATTACAAAAAATAAAATGACGGAGCCATATTCACTGGTCAAGTGGCGCCAACATCACTCCACCAGTGAACCGAAAACTATTTTTATTTTATATTTAACCTTAGTAATATGATCGTCAACATAATATTCTTTGCCGTTTCACACTGTTACTTAAATAAGACCCTCATTTAGAGAATGCAGAAGTAAAATTGTATGTTTCTGCCATGTCTCTGGCCAACAGTTTGTGAACCTTCTCCTCTGCTCAGTTCGTTCTTTTAATTATGTCAAAATGCCTTTTAGTATACTCTTCAACGTCACAACCGAGGGACCCCTCGGAGGTCCCAGAGGAGTGTGCATTTGTGCAGCGGTTGATGTTGATGGCTGCATCTGAGAGAGGGTTAAGCTTCTAAGACGCTTGCAGTACAACATCATTGTGATGATGTGGGGAGCTCCTTCTAATGAGCGTCGTATTTTGATGTCGTGTCCGAGAGAGAATTAATAATTCTTGGACACGGTGTGTAGCGCATTTCTTCTACAAACAGTATAGTAGAGTGTGTATAAGATGATGTATTTTTGAACGTATGTCATATGATTCAAATAATTCCAACACACAAAGGCAAGCTTAAGAAAATGAATGAATTGAGAATCATAGAAGATAAAGAATCCAGACTACTTCATGAATCATTTTTTCACACACCCTTATTACACGCAAATGCGTGAACAACATTTAGACTTGATTGAGAGAGTTGCATTAGTAAGATTGCATATCAGCATATGGAACATTTGATAGGGATACAATGCTTTGATATACGGGTACACCCAAGTTACCTCAGGGAATCTTACACTATTTGTTAGGCATTGAGCTACTAGTTTGCAATAGATGGGCCAGGTGCTATCCATACCACAAACCTGGAAATGCTCAGTAGTACAATGTTGTTTAATATGATGCAAATCTTGGATTGACAATTTGGAAACTATTTCCACATTTTAAGAGATAATTCATTTACAAACTATATTCCATAATTATTTTATTACAGTTCATTATGTACTGAATGTTCTTGGACGTGTCAGTTGTAACAGTGTCTTGTTAACTGAAAGGAAATGGACTGTACTTAAACGACTTCTCACAAATAAACCGTTCAAAATGTTTTAAAAGATAATGACGGATGCAGTCCAAAGGCTAAACCTAGACTTTGGTTAATTGTTTTTTTCTTTTTCTCCACTTTGATAGTGAGTAACAGTATCTTGACAGAGTTTCCTTATGTGATGAGCAAGGACAATGTTTAATTGAACCATTAACGTTAGATTACTATCTTCTATCAGATAAGATAACGATGAGGGAGGGTAGGGTTGGATTGCGTGTACATTCATAATCACGAATACACATGCACTTATTGCACAGCAGAATCCATTGTTTAGCTTTCTTTGTGTGGATTGTCAGGGATAAGATGGCCGACATGCTCAACGAATCACTCCTTCTTCAGCACACGCATATGCACACGCACACACAATGGTCATCATAAGATGGTCATCATAAGATCTTTTTAAAATCAACAAAAATGATCCATGCAGCAAAAAAAATACCCATCTTGCAAGGAAGTAATTAACATATATTTTAAGGCATTTTATACAAATCAAAGGTTACATAGTTCTTTCTTGTCCTTCCCTCAGTTCCACCACTTCTCGGGGATCTACCTGTTAAGGTGCTTCATCGCTCACGTCGCGGGGAAGGTTGAACTGTCCAACACCGCCGAGGGCCAAGCCAAACATCATTTGTGAAACCATGTGAACTAAGATATTGTATAAACACGCATTTTTTGATGTTTTTGTTCATAATAATATTAATTAAGTATGTCATGAACGCTCTCTCTCTTGCCTGTATTTTGTATCTCTCACACTCACTGATGTCTCTCATTCTATATTTTTCTCTAGTCTCACTCATACTCATCTCTTGCTTACACTATGATGAGGATCATTGTTAAAAAATCTAAAGATGCAGTATACAGGATTTACATTTAAGCTATTTTGTAAACATGTTGGATTTGTTGAATAAATGAAAACTGTAAATACTGCAGCTTTATTTTTGTGTTGACTACTTTATATTTACTTTCAACATGAACAAAGTTTAAAAGCCCTAGTGTTTGCATTTGGACAATCTGTGCCAGGTCTGCTAAAGATGTTGAGCCCCCTTTCTTTTTCAGTGTCCTATTTCTAGAAAGACTCCACCTCTAGAGCCTATATTCCTTGTCTGGAGATGGAGGATCTTTATATGTGTTAACTCCAAGCTATTGATAAATGTGGGATAATGACACATGCATTCATGTCTTTTCCTGGACACAACTAACATCAGACCTGCACCGCATGTTCAGGTTTGGGGTATGTTAAATGTCTAAACATGTAAGCAATGCTGTGCTTTGTTTCCTGGTATTTTAATGAGCTTCATAGCAGTATTGAAATGGAATTTTGGAAAGATAAGCGTTACAATCAGGGACGCTGTAGTTAGGCCTGATGTTAACAAAGAAAGGTTGGCATGCATAAGGCTATGGCAATGGGTTGGCTGCGGAGATTCATCTATACATACTATCTGTAGGACTCTGCACTTCAATGTTCGGAAACAACTCTCTTTTCTACAACCTGTCCATATTATTACTGTGAGGGGAACAAGGGCATTCATTTCATTGTCATTGTCACATTAATTGAGTATGCAAAAGGCCAGACATTCATGATAGGCGTGTCAGAACCGGCTTGCATGGAGTTTAGACTGATAACTCCCAATTATAATTCTGCCTCTCAACCCTAATGTCATCACGGCATCCCTAAGCAATATGTCTAAACCCAACTTTCTCCAAAATAAGTGTTTGCAAATAAAAACTAGATTACATTTTCTACTATCTCTTCCAATGTCTCATCATGTTCACTGTAAGCTTTATGGAAAGCTGACAATACTGAATTAATAATCAATCATAAAATATACATCTGTATCATAGACATCTACTTGGGAGACCCGGTGGTTCACCGAGTAGAGCGGTCCTGATCGCAGAAGACCCGGGTTTGATTCTTGCCAGTGGTCCTTTGCTGTATGTCCTCCCCTCTCTCCTGTACCTTCCTGTCTATCTCACCCTATCATAAAGCATAAAAAGGCACAAGGCAAAACTCACTACTTATTTGCTTTATATTTATAATTTGGGACCAGTCCAAAGTATAAATATTTTGTTCATCATTTGTTTCTCCCTGCTTTATCAGGGTGTCCGCGGAGGTCTTAAAAGTCTTAAAAAGTCTTAAATTCATTTTTCTAAATTTAAGGCCTTAAAAAGTCTTAAATTCGTCAAATGTCATATGCTGGTCTTAAATTTATAACTCGGAGGTCTTAAATTTGTCGGGGCAGGGTTATTTTATTTATTTATTTTCTCGCGGGACTTTTCGGGAAGGAGATGTACGAGGGGCTACTTTCTTGCTAGCTGCATATATAAACGGATCTCTGCGCGCTTGCTAGCTAGTCTGCAACAATGGGTAAATGCAAGTTCAACGTCAGTTGGCTGGAAGACGTCCGTTTCCGAGGTTGGCTAGCGTCCGTTGCCAACCCAGAACAGGCCAGATGCATTCCGTGCAAAAGTAGCCTACATTCAAGCTCGGCACCATGGGGATTAAGGCTGTCGTCAGCCATATGCAGAGCCAAAAACATAAAACCTCTGCCAGGAGCCACACACAGACCCCAGCCATTTCTACGTTTTGCATCTCTGCTGCGGCGGTGGCGCCGCAGACGGTCCGCGCTGCTAGCACTGACCTGAGGGTAGCATTTGGTGCGACACCAACACTGAAAGCGGAGGTGTTGTGGATTCTAAACACAGTGGTCAAGCACCAGTCCTACAACTCAAATGAGGGGATAGGAGATCTCTTCGGTTTGATGTTCCCTGACTCTCAAATCGCGAGCACCTTTACTGCTGGAAGGGACAAAACGGCGTATATAACTCGCTTCGGACCAGCGCCTTTCATCCGAAACGAGCGAATCTGCAGCGTCAACAAGGCCAACAAGCACGCCACCCTAGCCATATTATGGGCAACCGTGTTCCCTTTGGCTGTGATTTGAACTTTGAATTCCTCGTAGGAGTTCATAATAATACATTGCTCGCCTTGGATGAAATACACCGCTCTTGCGCGATTTATTTTGCATAAGGGTGAGTCAAATGACGCGAGAAACGCCCCTTTTATGTGAACGCGCATTGAACCTAAAGCGGAAAACCTGGTTCAACTAATTGAATCTAAAGTGAGCGTCGTGGTACCATTTAACTGTGATTGAGAGTTGCGGCTCTGTCGAGCCAGGTTTTCCCAAGAAAGCCTGGGTATGTTCAACGAGGTTCGTGGTATACCCCCCAGGTCTTACTGAAGGCAATTTAATACCATAAATACGTGCTGGTGCACCCAAATTAAAAATGTAGGCGCACCAGTGCACCCAAGGAAAAAGTTAGTCTGGAGCCCTGGACTATCACTTTATGTTCAATGAACAGACAGAAAGTAAACTTGAATGAGTCTCATTGAGTGACACACATGCTATGCTTGGGTTGTAATACAGCGGGATCCCCCCCACCATTGCGTGTTTAAGGTCTTAAATTTCATTCAAGGTGGTATTAAAAAGGTCTTAAAAAGTCTTAAATTTGACTTGCTGAAACCTGCAGATACCCTGTTTATGGTGAATGGGGCGGTGCACTCGGTGCACTCGTTCTCCAGAACACCTCCCAACCACATGACGGTGATGATGGCGATACCTGGATTGGAAGGGATGAGTCCAATAAAAAAGGTTTTTTAAGAGCACATAAAATAAACAATAAAGTAAGAATATGGTGCAATGTCCTTTATCAGAACAAAGTTGAAACGTCAATGCTGCTCTTTTAATGAATGACCCTGTTGGACTGACCCCATAAAAACTAGCAGGTTATGGTTAATTTTTGATTTTTCTCGCTTCTTCTGTCAATTGGAAGCGGTTGTGGGAAAGTCGTTAAATACCCACAGAGAGAGGGTTCTTTCCTCATTGTCTCTTGTGGTGCTTCGGCTTCAGGGAGATAAGAACTAACTTGAAACAAAGAAACCTACGAGCTGTTTTAAGGACCCGCTACTTTTTACCATCAAACCACTTTTTTAGGATGGCCGCCGCTGTCGAGTGCCTGCGAAATGCCACAAGATGTTCGGGCACAGACTGTCTTGTTCCCCCCAGTAACTTCAATGACATCCTGAGCCTTGTGCTTAGCGTGGTGCTCACGATCATGCTGGCCATGGTGATGTTTTCCATGGGCTGCACGGTGGACTCTACCAAGCTGTGGGGACACATCAGGAGGCCCTGGGGCATCTTCATTGGCTTCCTCTGCCAGTTTGGCATCATGCCCTTCACTGCCTTCGCCCTATCCTTTGCATTCAACGTTTTGCCTGTGCAGGCCATAGCCATCATCATCATGGGCTGCTGCCCCGGTGGCGCCAATTCCAATATCATCTGCTACTGGCTGGATGGAGACATGGACCTCAGGTGAGATATCCACATTGGAGTGTTGGCTGTTTGGGTGGGTGGTTGGTTGGTTGGTTGATGGTTGGTTGTTTGGTTGGTTGCCTGGATGGGTGGGTAGGTGGTTGGTTGGTTTGTTGCGTGGTTAATGATTGGATGGTTGGTTGGTTGGTTGGTTGGTTGGTTGGTTGGTTGGTTGGTTTGTTGCGTGGTTAATGATCGGATGGTTGGTTGGTAGGAGTGTTGTGTGGTTGGTTGGTTGGTTGGTTTGTTACGTGGTTAATGATTGGATGGTTGGTTGGTTGGAGTGGTGCGTGGTTGGTTGGTTGGTTTGTTTGTTGCGTGGTTAATGATTGGTTGGTTGGTTGGTTGGTTGGAGTATTGCGTGATTGGTTGGTTGGTTTGTTGCGTGGTTATTGATTGGATGGTTGGTTGGTTGAAGTGGTGTGGTTGGTTGGTTGGTTGGTTGGTTGGTTTGTTGCATGGTTACAATTAGAAGGTTGTTTGGTTGGAGCCGGCGTGGTTGGTTGGTTTGCTGCGTGGTTAATGATTGGATGGTTGGTTGGTTGGAGTGGTGCGTGGTTGGTTGGTTGGTTGGTTGATTGGATATGTGGGTGGGTTGGTTGCTGGGCTGTTTGTTGGAGGGATGGATCATGGTGGGTTGGGTTTGTGGGTGGGAGGGTGGTTAATGATTGGTTGGTTGGTTGGTTGGTTGGTTGATGTTGTTTTGTTGGGGTGTTTGTATGATTGGTTTAACGGTTGTTTGGATGCATGGTTGGTCGGTTTATTTAGAAATTAACCAAAGGACAAATACTTATTTACCTCAGTGCTGTAATATAATGCAGAAATAGCATCATTCCCTGATCAAATGCGCGTAACAACTTTTACAAGCATTTGTTACTGGCACTGGTTGGCTCACTGACTGCCCGTTGCCCAATGTTCCCAGTGGTTGCTTCATTTCTGACTATATAAATCCTATTCCAGTATAAGCATGACGGCCTGCTCCTCCATCTTGGCAATGGGTATGATGCCCCTCTGCCTCCTCATCTACACGTCAGTGTGGACTTCCTCAGACAGCATCCAGATCCCCTACGACAGCATCGGTAAGCATGCAGACGCCACCGTTCTGACTGGACTGTCATTCTCCCTGGTCCAGCTCCTCTCGTTCAATTACTGTGACACCAATAAAGTCAAATGTTACCATAAGCATCAAAACCGATGCTTTGTGTTCGTTACATTCTTTATCAAATTATGAATTAAATAATGGCGAGTGTGTGATCCAAATCCTTTTGCTCAAATAACTTAACTTTACTGTTATTAAAATGTTTTAATATTAATTTATTGTTGTTAACTTTTGCCTTTTGGAGTGCTTAGGGGGTTTATCAGAGGACCTTATATGGGTCTCTGACTGTTCTCTGCCATCTTTCAGGTATCACCCTGGTGGCTCTGCTCATCCCTGTGACTCTGGGCATGTACCTCAAGCACAAAAAACCTGTGCTGGCCAAAAAGATCCTCAAGGTGACCATACTTTCCTATTTATGTTGAATTTTGACCCATTGTACAATATTGAAATACCCATTCAACTGTCATTAAACATATCAATTAAATGGTGTTATTCAATATCTGACCCTGTTCAAACATTCAAATACTGAACTGTAAAAATACATACATATATTGCCTTCTGCTGGCCGTATGCTTGTACTGCAGTTCTCATAAACCCAGAGTGTGATTAGCCTTACAAGCCGTTTTGGCTTGTAAGGCTAATCATACTAACACCTGGTGGTATAATATGTCCCGTTTAAGAGTTTCCCATTTCAAACTCTCATGTTCACATTGAACCCTGAATCATTAGCAATTGAGCAACATATTCCACTATTGTTATAAGAATTTAATGGATTTCATTAATATATGACACTGTTTGCAGGGGCTTGTGTGAGTTAGGTTTTGTGAACTATATTGCTGCTAAAAATTACAGTTATTTTTTTCAGATTGCTGCTATTATCTTAAATAAACATTTGAGTAATGCGTTTTCTATCCATCTTCGGGCTAAATCTTTGAAATGTTGGTGAGTGGCCAAATGTGACGGTTGTGATTGTGGTTCTTCTGTCCAGGTGGGATCCATCTTGGGCTTCATTCTTATCATCATCATCGCCGTGGTGGGGGGCGTTCTTTACCAGTCGTCCTGGACCATATCCCCCTCGCTTTGGATCATCGGGACCATCTACCCTTTCATCGGCTGTGGCATGGGCTTCGCCATGGCCCGATTTGTTGGTCAGCCCTGGTTCAGGTACGGCGGTCATCGCTTCCCGGTTGAATTGACTAGGGGCCAAGACCTTCCCTAAAGTACTGTTTAGTAAAATATACTTTTATCTTTGCTATGGGTTGCTATGTGTGTGTGTGTGTGTGTGTGTGTGTGTGTGTGTGGGGGGGGGGGGGGGGGGGGGTTGGTGTGTACAAGGCCACCTGCAGATCAACCTAACCCTAACCCTAGTGAGGGGTTTAATGCCTTGCTCAGCGACCCAAGGGCAGGGCACTAATTAACAGAACAACAAATGTGCATCGTATTTAGTCTTTGCCTCTTGGCGCCCCTCATGTTTTAGATGTCGAACCATCGCCCTGGAGACAGGCTTCCAGAACGCCCAGCTGTGCAGCACCATCGTCCAGCTGTCGTTCGCACCCGAGGAACTTGAAGTCATGTTCGCCTTCCCACTCATCTATAGCATATTCCAGCTCGTGGTCGCAGTGATGTTCGTAGGAGGTGAGAGTAAAACATTATTTCATTGCCCTCAATAAAAAATCCAGTCTTATTGATTTGACTAATTAATCAGGTTCATCTCGAAATGTATTTTGGTAGGTTATTTAAAAAAAATTCCTATTTTGATGGCATATTTTTTTATTTATTGTACTTTTGCTGTCATGCTCCTTAAGGGCTAGCTGGTTGTCCATAAAGGACAATTTACAAGCTAGTATTCATCTAGGTAAATGTTAGTCCAACAATCCAACAGGTATTTATTTCAAATATTGATCATATGCTTCCCCCCAAAACAGGCTATCAGGGATACAAGAGGATGATTGGCCGAGGGTCTGATAAGGATGGCGAAGCTCCAGCGTCGTGGGAAGATGGAGAGTCTAAGAATACAGAAGAAAAACAAGAATACTCTATGAATAATGGCGGATTTGAGCATGATGCGAATGACAAATCGAATGAAGCAGCAACGGCTGTATACACGATGACTGACTTGTGAGACAACTCCCCCATCCCCCCCAAACCTTTCCAAAGGACTAAAACCTCTTTCTACAGCTGTAAACATGCAAACACTCAACAGTAGACTGAACTAAAAACATAAAAAAATACTGCACTCTCCTGGCCTCATGGGCATACTGCAGTAGTAATGAACGCAATCAATTTGATAGTTTCTAATTACAGTGGGTGTGTAGGTGTATTCTGTGTTACAAAATAAGAAAGGAAGAAGGTCAGTTAGTTTAATCTAAAATGGGCAACTTTTTGTATACCACGCTACCAGAGTACCTCATATGGAAATTGTTGAAACATATCATAACATGGAGGGAGAATGACACTGAGGATTTGCTGAACATATGCAAATGCTTCTATTTTTTTCAATAGAGATTATCCAATGCATCTATTATTTATAGTACTATCGTTATATATCAATTCACTAATTTATTATTCAATTATATCGGGCACTGATGACAAAAAAGAGTGAACAGCCTTTTATTTTACTTATTTAGCATTTTCTTGATTTTTTTCCAAACCTAAGATAGCCCTTGTTTGTTTTTATATTACAAGTTGTAAAAATGTAACGAGTTCCATAAACGATACATGTATTGTTGTCAATAAACCATGAACATTAAGTAATGTCTTTATTCAATATTGGCAAACAATTCCTTGGCCTAACTCTGTGAAACATTTGAGCAGCTCATTAGCCAATATACCGTCACAAATAAGCAAGTTGTGCATTAACAAACGTCAGTTTAACCCACATATCCTTTTCATACTGATGATTTGAATGACAAGTGTGCAAAAATACTTTTTACCATTTTGGACACATTTGAACTGTCTCAACATGTGAAAGAGACTACTCATTGTAAGGGGCACACTCTAGACCTGGTTATCACAAAGGGCCTCAATGTTTCTGATCTCTCTGTGACTGATCCTTCCTTGTCTGACCACTTTTGTGTTTTCTTTAATATATCTTTTATCCCCGACATACAGACAAAATCAAATACTGTCAAAAAACGGTATATCAATGAAGAATCTTATGTACTTTTTAGAAAGGCCATCTCCTTACTACCACCTCTCAACCCATGTTCTGCTGATGATCTTGTAGAAAACTTTAATTTGAAATTTTTGAAAGTCATGGATGTCATTGCACCTTATAAGGTTAAAACGATTTCTGGAAAGCAAAAGGCACCCTGGAGAAAAGCTGCTTCTGTGACAGCACAGAAAAAAGAATGCAGGAAGGTTGAACGCATCTGGCGTAAAACAAAACTTCATATTCACCATGATATCTACAAAGAGAGCCTCCGTGCCTACAATTTAGACTTAAAAAGTGCTAGAGAAACATTTTTCTCCAATATCATTAAAACCAATACTAATAATGCAAAAACCCTATTTGCAACTGTTGACAGACTGACCAACCCCCCAACACAAATTCCATCTGATCTCCATTCCACGCAAAAATGCAATGAGTTTGCAGCTTTTTATACTGATAAAATTGAAGGCATCAGACACGCCATCAATATCTCCACTTCAAACAAAAATGTGGACTACCACCCTGTTCAGGCAAAAGTAACGTGGCAGGGATGGCATGCTTTAATGTTATAGACTCTAAAACTCTTGTGGAAACTGTAACACAACTAAACCTGTTGCCTTGATTCTTTACCTACCACTGCTTTAAGAATGTTTTTGACTCCCTAGCAATAGACATATTGCAGATAGTTAACAACTCTCTCCAGTCAGGCAACTTTCCAAAAGCCCTGAAAACTGCAGTTATTAAACCCCTTTTAAAAAAGCGGAGCCTAGATACCTCTATTATTAACAACTACAGACCAATATAAAATCTACCCTTCATAAGTAAAATCATTGAGAAAGTTGTCCTCCAGCAACTTAATCACTTCCTGGCATCAACTGGTTGTTATGACACCTTACAATCAGGATTTCGACCCCTGCACAGCACTGAGACCGCCCTCATTAAAGTTGTAAACGACATCCGTCTTAACACAGACTCTGGCAAAACCTAAATACTAATGCTACTAGGCCTCAGTGCTGCATTCAATACTGTAGACCATACAATACTTTTGGACAGGTTAGAAAACTGGGTGGGGCTTTCAGGCACAGTCTTAAATTGGTTCAGATCCTACCTACAAAATAGGAACTACTTTGTTTCCATTTCCTTTGTATCAGAATCAACCAACGTGATGTGTGGAGTCCCACAAGGTTCGATCTTAGGACCCTCTTTATTCAACATCTACATGCTCCCACTAGGGCAAATCATGCAAAATAACAATATTGACCATCATTGCTATGCTGATGACACGCAAATCTATGTATCGCTATCACCAAATGACTATCGGCCCATAGATCTGCTGTGCCAGTGCATTGAGCAAGTGAAAGACTGGATGTGCCGAAATTTCCTTCAGCTAAATGAGGATAAAACAGAGATAATTGTATTTGGTGCTAAAACGGAAAGGCTTAAAGTAACCAAACACCTTCACTCTCTGTCCCTGAAAACCTCAATCAAAGCCAGAAATCTAGGGGCTATCATGGATTCTGATTTACATTTCGAAAGTCACATCAAATCAGTTACAAAATCTGCATATTATCACCTTAAAAATGTAGCAAGACTTAGAGGGCTCATGTCCACCGAAGACTTACAAAAACTTGTACATGCCCTTATCACTAGTAAGCTTGACTACTGCAATGGTCTCCTTACAGGTCTCCCAAAACAAACTCTAAGGAAGCTTCAGCTTGTTCAGAATGCTGCTGCCAGAGTTTTAACAAAGACCAAAAAATTTGAACATATTACACCAATTCTTAAATCGTTACATTGGCTTCCTGTAGGTCAGAGAATTGATTTTAAAATCATGTTGCTAACCTATAAATCCCTACATGGTTTAGGCCCAAAATATTTAACTGAAATGCTTCCACTACATAAGCCTTCTAGAACACTAAGATCTTCTGAGACCAATCTGTTAATTATCCCCAGAGTAAACACGAAACATGGGAAAGGATGATTTAGTTACTATGCAACAAATAGCTGGAATAAACTCCCTGAGGATTTAAGACTTGCCCCAACTCTGAGCACCTTTAAAACAAGATTGAAGACTTTTATGTTTGCTTTAGCTTTCTGCTAAATCTTAAATACTTTGCCTTTATTTTACATAAAAATGCCTTTTTAACTTTCCCTTTATTTTCTATTTTTACCAGAAAAATACATGATCTGATACCAGAGAGAAACGATAAGGGTTTGAGACCAATAATCACTGAATATATGAAGAATTGTGTTTAACTCTTTTGAGAAGAGGTGTATAAGGGTTAGAGTCCTGAGTTTGTATTTGCATCAGGGTTAGAGTCCTGAGTTTGTATTTGTGTAAGGGTTAGAGTCCTGAGTTTGTATTTGTATAAGGGTTAGAGTCCTGAGTTTGTTTGTATAAGGGTTAGAGTCCTGAGTTTGTATTTGTATAAGGGTTAGAGTCCTGAGTTTGTATTTGTGTAAGGGTTAGAGTCCTGAGTTTGTATTTGTATAAGGGTTAGAGTCCTGAGTTTGTTTGTATAAGGGTTAGAGTCCTGAGTTTGTATTTGTATAAGGGTTAGAGTCCTGAGTTTGTGTGTGGTGGAATTCTGAGACCGAGCTCCGTGGGAGACGTTTCCAAGTTCTGTCTGGGTTAGAGTCCTATAATCTGGATTGGAGTTCCAGAGAAAGGACCAAGTTCCTTTAGGTCGGGTTGTAGTCCCGACTTGGGTTCCAGAGAGACTGTTGATCAGATCTTAAATACATTGCACTTTCAATTTTACTTACTAAAAAGCCTTTTTAACTTTCAATTACATTTTCTCTTAAATACATTGCACTTTATATTTTACTCATTTCTTTGCATATGTTTTCTTTTACTTATCTATTATTTTATTTTATTGTATGACAATGTTTATATGTGAAGCACTTTGAGTCTGCCTTGTTTATGAAAAGTGCTATATAAATAAAGTTGCCGTGCCTTGCCTTGCCTTGCCTTTAACACGTGGGTTATTGGATCACATGAGTTATAACCATACATTCTGGCTTGTAAAATAATATGACACATGCTGCTGTTGATTTGCTTTTGTCGTGTTTGATTGGGTTTTATAGATGGGATGATGTACTACATAATTCACAGGGGGGCAAACTGACTTTGGGCTATACTTGTAATTAATACAATTGACAGGATATGTGGGATTATTACATTGTTTTATGGCTAGTGGCTACTGTGTACTGTGCAGCAAGAATATAAGTATCCTAACATGGAAACAGAATCATCTGCCTAGCCCCGACCAACTCCTTATTAGCATGTATCTGAAGGAATTCCCTGTCGCATGTCTCCCCCTGTCCCCTTTATGCTCTTACATGCTCTGTGAATCATCTGACCTGGAATAATCGATGTTAAACCAGTCAGTTTGCTATGCTGATGGGAAAAATGAATGAAGATTCATTATTGTTGACATGTTTGTGGGCTTATTTATCCTATCGAAAAGGTTGCAATTTAGAAAGAAAGAATTGAAGAAAGAAAAGAAAGACGAGAGACGTACAACCAGAAAAATAAAGAAAGGAAAACAAAAATAAAGGGAAATTATGTACCGTCTCTAGGTAAAACGTACTTCAAGAGAACCTACCTGTCCGCCAAGTGCCTCGTGGCACATAGGGCCTTAAGTGTGGAGTGCAGAGAACACTTTCTACATTTAATTATATATTATGTATTATGTCCGCGTGGTCCTTTCACATGTTCTCAGGTCGCAGCAGCAAACAAGTTGAGGCTGCGGCTGTTGTCGCTATAAGTCATAACACCTCTTTTTACATTACAGTTATGGTTGTAATCTTTAATTTCATTTAGCGACATCATTTCCCTTCAGGCCTGATTTATTTTCATGAAAACCTTCATTGTGTCCAAACTGGTTGTAACAGCTTAGTAACCTGAAGTAACAAATATATTTTCTGCAATGATAATAGTAGGCTACATGTGTTTTAACACGATAAGCTATTTATCGAATTGCAGGAAATTCAACAGGATTCAGAATCTAAGAGCATGTAAGAGCATAAAGGGGACAGGGGGAGACATGCGACAGGGAATTCCTTCAGATACATGCTAATAAGGAGTTGGTCGGGACTAGGCAGATGATTCTGTTTCCATGTTAGGATACTTAAACTTTTTTTTGTAATTATGAGTTGACTGATGTTGTGTCATGTATTCGGTTGCCAAGCCCTTCCTTCTTTCCTTCCTTCCTTAAACATGGACAATCGAGGCTGTGGTTGTTGTCGCTATATAAGTCATAACACCTCTTTTTATAGGTAAATATGAGATGACTGATGAAATGTAACGTGTGCTGTAGTCAAGCCATACCTCTTTACCTTCATCCTTTCCTTCCTTCCTTCCTTCCTTAGACCTTAGCCCACACTGGCTCCTCCTCCTCTGAGAGACGATCAGAAAAACGGAATTCAGAAAGCAGCAACTACCACCAGATCAGTTGGTTAGTGGATTTGTACCGCTTTCTTCCTCACTACCTCTTCTATGGCTTGACGTCAATACATCAGGATTACATGTAGCCATATGTGGGACGTTTCTACGGTAGGCCTAATATATATTATTATCTCTAAAGAGGGGTAGTGGTTTATTCACAAAGTTTCTCACGCATCTCTTCATAGCTTCGAGCAACTCGTCAATAACTTTCGCGTTCAACCAAATGTTCACCAGTGTTCACGTAAGCTTATCAATATAAACTATTTACTAAATTCGGTCAAACGTTTTCGTCATAGTTTTGAACATTACAGTGGATAACGGAGCACACTCTTCTGAAGCGGCTCACATCCTAATAGAGATAGGGTTGGGCTGAGACAGGTTCTGGGATTGTAGCGTTATTTCCGGTTTACCGTAACGTCATTTCCTTCTCTTACTTGAGTTATGAGTTATTTACTCGAGTGAACCATCTACTGAGAGAGAAGAATGCATCAACGTGTTAATAATAACAATAGCAACGACAATGACAATATGTACGGAGTTTTACGAAAATTTTAAGAAAGCAATGTCCAAAACATGGAGCGAATGTGGCTGTATCAGAAGTACCGCCCTCTCTCTAGCTCCCATAACCATGTATCTGAATGTCCCGTGTGCTCTCTTTCCAATAACGCTAATTTGAAGCATCCCTTTCCGGGCGTTCCGTCTTGAGACGCGAACGCCTGGGAACCAGGTTAAGTAGGACCTATACACTTCGATACACACGATCAAATTGATTTCATATATGAAGAGAAAATTCAGATTCAGAAGACTTTATTTGCCATGACATTTAAACATGTTTGGAATTTGTTTTGGTACAGTGGAGTTTACAACAGGACAGACAAGACAGGACAAGACAGTGCAAAACCAACATAAATAGTGCAAAATGAGTGAGTAAATAAATAATATAATAAATATAGACTGCCAAATTGCAGAGAGCTCACATGATTGGGTTCAACAGACCATTAGATCACTGAGTGGGGAGACTGGTCAGGGGGGGGGGGGGGGGGGGCAGTGCATTTAGGAGTCGGATGGCCGTGGGGAAGAAGCTGTGCGATGTGCGAATGTCTAGTTTTTGAGTCTTTAGTTGTATAGCATCGGTTTTTTTGGTCACTTTAAAACACCATTATGCACTTCTAATTTTTTTCTCGGTGCCAGAAAATAATTAGGCAATAGCCTTAACAAAACACGTTTTGCATTTCCCCCCCTTTTATGTATATATTTTTCCCTTCTTAAATGTCAATACAAAAGTGTGTTTGAAAAATGCTTAATCGCAGTTAAGAGTTTGAGGGTTTCTTTTGATCCAAGGTCCAGAAGTGTTTACTTATGTTACCACTTGATAAGTTGCAGGGGTCGTCAGTTGGTTGTTATGGTGAAGTGTAGATTCACCTATGTCACCACTTGATAAGATGCAGGGGTTGTCACGTGGTTGTCATGATGAAGTGTAGATCAATTCCAGTCAAGCCACAGTGTAGACAATGAGCCTCTCTGATAACTGTCAAGACAGGGATTTTGCTTTCTTTCTTTCTAAAGAGAAACCTTGTTTAGTTTTGTGGTAACCTTGAGGTAGGCCTACACCTCTTTTAATGTTTACTTTTAAAATGTGCAATCATGAACATGCTACAAGTAAAAGTAAAGTTACGATATGTTTCCTTATTATTCTTATTTGTCCACAGTCAATAGAATATGTTCAGAATATGCACCATGTTAAGTGGCATGAAAGGTAACAATTTGTATAGTCAAATCATTTCAATGATGAAATATTTGCATGAGGTAAATGTTAAACAGGTCGTTTAATATAGTTAGAGTTAAGTGTTGGGGGTAACGCATTACAAAGTAACGCGTTACAGTAACGACCTTACTGTTTTGGGTAACGAAGTAAAGTAACGCATTGCATTTAAAATATCGGTAACTACTACACTACTTTACCAGACTATAGTAACGCGCTTTCCTGCGTTACCCAAGCCGTGTTTGCCTGCCTGTAAAGTTCTGATCTGTTTCAGGTGCGTGCATGCGTGTGGCTGCAGCGTCTGTCTGTGTGTTATACCGTGTTATACCGACATGGAATCGAAGCTCAAAATATTTTTCGAGTCCTCCCCGGATCATGTGTCCACCACCGCAGACATTTGGTCCTCCAACAACAAAAGTTACTTAGGAATGACCGTTCACTGGATAGACAGCCTTTAAAACTTGAGAAGGCTGCTATTGCCTGCAAGAGGGTGAGAGATAGACACACTTACGAGCTTGCGAAATAGATCAGGTTCATTCAGCCTTTGGACCACATAAAGTAACAGCATGTGTCGCCGCCGCTTAAGTGCATTTCTGTTTTAATTGTATGGGATAAAGTGACCTTTTTATATGTTTCCTTGACCACTTCATTTTTGTTCTCATGTTCTCAAAGCCTGTGTTTTGAAACTTGTGTGTTGCTACTAGTGGTGAAACGGATCAGTGTGTCCACGGTTCGGTTCAGATAACCGTTTTGGGCCTCGGTTTCGGATACGGTTCGGATTAGGATCATGTCCGTGATAGTAAAAAGGCAGACTTTTTTTTGACGGTTTGGGGGAGAAACACAAAAATGAATGAGACCCACAGGCTATTTGCAATGTGTTAATTGACTGCAATCAGACAACTTGCAAGGCTTTTTTGTGCAATAAATGTTCCCCTAAATGCATTTGAAAACATGGTGCATTGAGTGTAACATATAAGGGATAACGGCCGACGAGGCTTAGGCCCCGTTCACACGAAGCCGATTTCATGGCGAAACCGCAAAGGTCTTGTACGGTTCGGCCTTCCGTACGCACGAAGCCGGCGAATCCGCTGACCGAAACCGCAAACTTCTGAAACCACCCTCGGAGGTGGTTTCAAATCTACCCGGTTTCCTTTTGGATCCGTGTGTACGCCTGAAACCGCAAACCATGACGTCATCGCCCCACCCCTCGACCACCTAGCCAATGGCTCTTAAGCCCGCGGAGTCTCAGAAATCACATGCGAGCATGCGCATAAGGGCAGCCTTATGCGCATGCTCGCCTCTTCTTCTTATTTCATTTCTTCTGGTTTTCTGTACCAGAAACAGCGCCCCTTATGGGCCTGGAATGTGCACTACAGCGTTTCTACAGATCTACCCGGTTTCGCTTGGCTTCGTCTTTACGGAGATACTCCGAAACCGGATAGATCGAAACCGTAACGGTTTCGCCCGTTTCGGCTTCGTGTGAACGGGGCCTTAGAACTCTGGCGACGAGCGCAGCATGAAGCCAGAGTTGCCTCTACCTGTCCATTATTTCCATCGAACCGGTCGACCTCGAATGCCGTTATCCCGCTTATCACCCATTTGTATTTATCTCCCGTATATTTAGAATATAATTGTATCAATTACTTTCTTTAAATTTAGGAATCGTGCGCTTGAACTTCGGACCGCTTAAAGTTTAAAGCCCAGTTTGTTTTGAACGCTGACAGGCTGAAGGGAGGGGCGGGAAAAGTCTCATTGGCTCGGGCAGCACTGGAGAGAATGCATTCCGCTGGGTCCTAAACACCCTTTTGTATTGGACGTAGGCTACAGTAGGCAAAATACGCTACATAAGGCAATGCCTTCATGAAACCGAAATCCGCGGATCTCCAGAATGCTCCGAACTGTGGTAAACGAACCGAACGGATTCGGATACAATTCGAATCCGCTGCAGGCCTAGTTGCTACTAGGGCTGGCCCGAATTATTCGAATATTCGAATACTCGTTCGGAAAATTAGTATTCGAAGCTTAAATCAGTATTCGGAGCTTCGTTTTTTTTTTTTCACGTACGTTCCAGGATGAATTGAAAAGCTCCCGTAAGGGCTGAGATGGCAGAGGACAGCTGATTTGGAACGGAACAACAGCTGTTCGCTTTCACGGGGAAAACTAAAGAACTTCAACCTACTTAGGCCTACTAATTAACATTCAAAAGCTATCAAATTAAGGCTGTGTTCACATCTAGCGTTTTTTTATAGGGAAAAGTTGAGCCGACCGTTTAAACAAAAAAAAAAGCTGGCAGAGTTTTTTGTCCTAAAAGTGCAGAGAGCGTTTTTTCTATCGCCTAGCAACGAACCCATTCTAGACCCGACGTTACTCACCTACAGGGGCGGACTGGCCATCGGGAGGTTCGGGAGATTTCCCGAACGGCCGGACAATTTCAGGCCGAGCCGGCCGGCCGTAATTCTTTTAGATTATTATTTTTTTTTATTATTTTTTTTATTATTTTTTTTTGTTGTTGTTGTAAAAGATGTAAAAAAAATGAAAAAGTTAAGTAAGCCCTGATTTGGGGTGGCCTGCTGCCGGATATTTATTTACAGCGCGAAACGGAGCTCTTGCCTGACGGTGAAACGGGGCCGATGTATTACTGTCAATTTAGAGGGGGGAGCACCCCCACAGTGTATGGGGGCAAAGCGAGCGGCCGAAGCGAGCGGCCGACAGGTGCACTAGCAAGCATGTTTGGCAATATAATAATGACTTAAACTAATTATGGAAGTACCAGAGACGTCGGAGAACAATTCATAATATTGTAATGCCCACGGAAGAGGCAGTGAATGAAGTATTGATTAGAGAGCGATTTATTAGATACCACCGCTAATAAACCATTGGAACACTTCAACACCAGTAACCACAGCAACGCACAACAAACCCCGGCCCGCCCCCATCTCCCAAACCCTGTGTATGTGTATGACAATTTTTTTCCACTAAAATAATTGTATCTTGCACTATTTAGATCATTTTCAGCCTTGATTTACCTTTCTAGGCACATGCAATTTCTAATATTTTTTGTACATGGACAAGATTGCTTATAAAATATTTCCCAGTGATCTTCATAATATTCTAAACACATGCACATCCCAACATTGACATGCCGTTGCAATGCACATATCCACGGATAAGGACTAGTTTTTATTATTTTACACCGTGGCAAAATTCTACGCGCGCTATTCCCGCGGTCTCATAAAAGGCCTCTCCATCCCAAAGTCCCGGGCCAAATTTTTGGGCCAGTCCATCCCTGCTCACCTACTACGTATCCCGGCTAGAGCCCATTAGACATGTCGTAGATCTCGACATGTTCTGTTATTTAAACTATTAACCGCTCCACCGGCACTTTCCCGAGTGATTTGTCCGCCATTGTTTCTTATTTTGACAGTTGAGAGTTTCCTTCGTGACGAAGTGTCAATATTCCGCTTGTGATTGGTCAGTTGCCAAAAAGACGGCTGACGTCGGCCACTCCATACGGAGCGTTTTCTTTCAACGCTCCGTATGGCAGAAAAAAACGCTGGGAGAGGCGTTGAAAAAAACGGCCGTGACTTTTTCCAGAAACGCTCTGCTCCATAGGAATATAATGTAAAACAAGCACTGGCAGATCTAAAAAAACTCTAGATGTGAACATGGCCTAATGGTGTGTTCCTGAATCCTCAGACGCCAGCCCTCCGAGTTGCACTTTTGATGTCATTTCCTGTCTCAGAGCATTTATAGCGTTCCTGTTCGTCTTTGTGAATGTGTCAGGAAATTGGCTATTCATTGTTTATTGTTAGCTGCATTAGCCTCTTTAGCAAACCAACCCGAAAACAAACAACACAACTTTACATTGTATTGCACGCACAGCAAGACCGTGCAATGCATTAATTGGTGACCTGAATAAAGTAGCAATGTAACCATTCGTAAGAGCATTTAAAATCAACATTAAATGACCAACGTGGCACAAATACAAAGAAAATAAATCTCTTCACGGGTGCAGCCATTTTTGTTGAGAGCGTCATAACTGCACTCGGTCTACTCTCAGAATTCCGAGAGATGAAGGCAAAAAGGGGGCGTGCCTCCGAGAAATACCGCAAGAAAGCTTGGAGATTTCCGACTCGGAAGGCTGGCGTCCGAGTTGTCATCGTAGCGAAACAGATGTCATTACACTAGATATGGCTCTGTTATTTATATTTACTAGGGCACAGGCAGAGGAATAAACTAGAAAATTATAAATTTCACTGGAATTAGTGGTATGCAGCTTTTGGTGTGTATAGCTGATGCATGGGAAAAGTATGAGGGATAATGAGGGAGATGAAATAGTGCTGTGGTTTAGTGGTGGCTGCTAGGGTGTTACATGCTGCTTATTTGGGGTTTTGGACAGGTGATCTGCACAGTTGCTTGTGTTCTGGACGATTGCTAGGGTGTTGTAGGTGTTTGCTAGGGTGAAATGGCTGGTGTCTAGGGTGTAAGGGGTGATTGGCAGCGTATTCTGGGTGGTTACTTGCTAGGGTATTCTGGGTAATTGCTACTGTGTCCCAGGTGAGTTCCCTCTGTGGTTTCTATTTTGGGTGGTTGCTAGGTCATTGGGGGTTGCTATAGTGTTCTAATTCTTAAATGATTGATTTAGTAAAGTATAAAGGAGGAGTTGAGAGAGCTTGGGAACAATAATCTTTTGATAGCATTTTTTATTTTATTTTTTTACTAGCAGCTCTGTAGTTCTTCACTGGTGGCGTCTCCCAAGGTATTCCGTCGGCTTTTTGCTGTGTCACATAACCCTCTCGGACGCAGATCCCGTTGATGAGTCGGGTGTTCTTGAGTAATCTAGAGATTAGAACCTTCCACATCCGTGACAACACACCGTGTTGTCACGGATGGGCATCGCAGGTATCCTCTGACGTAACTGGGTGGCTAAGGAAGATCCTTCAGGGACATGAGGTATTTTCTGGTATTGTTTCCAGGAACACAGATTGTTCTCTAAAGGATGGGGATTGCTGTTGTTGTGGTTTATAGCATCTTAGAGATATATCCATGTTTTTCTTTCAGTCAGTACTTTAGTTTTATCTTTCATTTAATTTAGCCACAAAATTCCCTTCAGGCCTGGCTGATTTTCATCAAAACCTTTGCGTCCAAACTGGATGTAACCACACATTTATCTTTTTAGCAGAAATTGTTGTAACATATACTTTTTGCAATCATAATAATGGTTAGTTAGTTGTAACACTGTAAGCTATTTATCGACTTGCAGGAAATTCAACAGCATTCCGATTTCTAAGAGCATGTAAGAGCAGAAAGGAATAAGACAGTGAATTCAGATACATTTTATTTAGGAGCTGATGGGGAGTGCTGAACGATGTATTCTGTTTGCATGTTAGGATACTTTAACTTTTAAAACACAACAACATTGCTTTTTCAGTACTCTTCTGTTAAGAGTTCACCTAGACTCTGCATAGCCACCCCCTCCCACCCCTCCTACTTATTGTATGTTGTACGTCCTGGCACTTAATGTAAGCACCTATTGTCTGTTGTACTTAGCATTGTGTAGTATTTAACATTGTGTAGCATCTTATCCTAGATATCTTTGTTGTGTACGGGGAATTGGTTAAAATAGAGATTGTAAGTGCTTGGCACTTGGTTCTATGAACATCCTTACTGTCCCGACAGCGATATATTGTTATTCCTACTCCTACACCTACTCCTACGTAAGTCTGTTTGGATAAAAGCGTCTGCTAAATGCCCTAAATGTAAATGTAAATTCCCTTCCCTTAACGTTAATGACCTGTCGCTGTAGGAGATGCTACAATGACAGCAGTGGTGCTGGCCCGCCTGGCGTGATGAGTCGCAGCAGCCCCTGTTTGTGGACGCCCCTCCCCCAGGCTGAGGCCTCACCATGTGACCGCTACAAGCACGCCTGCTGCACCTACCAGGGGGATGTGTATGTCCTGGGGGGCCGCAGCACCCACTGCCTGCGGGACTTCTGGAGCTACAGCGTGGGTAGGTGCTGGTTCATCCCTTTGCGCCGTACTGTGTGGCAATATTTCTCACTTTCTATTGACTTTTATGGCCTTATTTCGGTGACTTTTACTGTCCATTTTTTTGTTTGTCAACTGTACTGTACTGTCTGTTGCTACTGGATACCTGAATTTCCCCAAAGGGATGAATAGAGTATCTACTTAAATTACACTACATACAAGTACAGCATTGCAGTATTAAAGTGCCGCATCAAAGGGAATTCATAAGTATGGAAAAAAGTATTGACATAGGAGATTTCCATTCCGACATTTGAGTCCAATCATTATGAACTTATGAAGTTACAAATATTTGTGTTAAAGATCCCATGGCATAAAAACTTTCACTTTCTGAGTTTTTTTAACATTAATATGTGTTCCCCTAATCTACCTATGCTCCCCCAGTAGCTAGAAATTTTGTTGGGTGTAAAACATGCACTAACCATTCTTCTCCGCCTTTGAAAAAACGAAGCTCAAACGCGTCGTTTTGAAATTTTCCCGGTATGTCGTCATAAGGGGAGATGCCACCTCCCCATTCTCTGCCTTGCCAGCACAGAGAATTTGGCCCGCAATGAGCTACGACCGTGTGAGTGCCACATGTGTGTGTGTGTGATGATTACACACATTGCAACGCAACTGTTCTACACTTCTTTGTTATTCGGGATTCGTTCGTTCTGACCAAATCGTTCACGACCAACCCATCACTAGTATCTATGTATAATATGATATTATTTAGATATAGAGCTCCAGGACTCCCGCCGGAGCACCCGGAGTGTTCTAGAATATTTACAGAATATGGCCAAAGGCTGTGTGCACCTCGCCATTGCGATGCATCAACTGTAAACAGAGCGCATGGTACGGTGGCCGCAAGCTGATCAGGGCAACACCCCCACCCTCTTCCTTGACCCACCTCTCTCCTGCATTAAAGCTTCAGACACCGAAACGGCACGTTTGGGGAAAGCTCAATGTGCGACTGGCTCCTAGTGGCTGTAATTCTGCACCACGGCAGAATTTCGGGATCGTCTTCGAATACTGTGTTAGGGGCCCACTAATATCTCTATAAAAACATTCATAAAGTAGCATGCCATGGGACCTTTAAATATTTAAAATGTGCTTTGTGGACCATGGCTTTACGTAATCGAAAAAGGCCCTTATACGTTTGAGTTCCCTTTGTCTTCGGGTGTATCTTGAGTATGCTTACGCAAGTGGATTTGCCTGTGCCTGTGCTTGACTTGTGTGCCTGTGGATGTTCTGTCATAGTGCGTAACGAGTGGACACAGTTGCCATGCAAAGGTGAAGCGGCACCAGAGGAGCTGGAGGAACACTCTATGGTGGCCCACGAGGTACAAATCCCATGAAGCTAACATTAGGCCTAAAAAAAAAAAAAGTTTGGTTCCTGTTGGTTGGCAGCGAATGATGAAAGTAGAAAAGGAGGTTGTTTTCATTTAAAAACGAGAGAATGCGCTCATCCTTGTACAGAATGAAGAGGTGCTGTACAAAAACGTAATTATAGTTTGCATTTTTTTATTTTTTTTGCTTGACTGTTGGGACTTGCACATCCCGACGCAATGGCCTTTTATTCTCTAATAAAAATCCCATTGTTATCAGCCTTATCTGCCGCCCTGATCTAGGTCTGGAAGGACATCACTGTTTTGCTCCAGTCCAGTAACACATCTAACAGATGATTTGGATGATTCCAGGGCTTCCTGTACGCGTTCGGGGGGACCCTGGACGGTGCGTACACAGGTTGGGGGTGTCCACTGTGGGTGTTTGACTTGGGTGAGTAGCTTCACAGGAGTTTCTGCTGTGGGGAGCGGGTGCCTTGGCCCGACCAGGGTACTTGCCTGTGCTTGTAGACCTTTAGAGCTCTGGTATTTACACTGATACCAACATGTCAGAAAGTTAATCTGTCACATTCCCACAATCATCCAAAGTGAAAATATGAAATGAAGGCGGTTGTTTAGGGGTCACAGTATGAGCATTCTTTATTATTCAATATAGTGTAAAAATTGAATAATTTTTCAATATTAATACATGGTGGTGCAGTTATTCCTTTATATGTTGTAAAGCGCTGCATTTTGTTGTTGTTCACTAGTTTATGACAATGTTTTAAATATGCAACATACAATGATATTCACTAAAACTGAAAAAAACGCTTACCGGTAATTTATCTATACATTTTATCCTAAGTGACTAGCCTGTCTCCAAACAATGTCTCTGAAACACAATTTAAAAAGAATGGGAAACATTCAGACAATAGCAGGACACAATATCCATGCTCCCAGCGTGCATCAAAATAGCACAAATTGTGAAGTGTTTAGCCTGACACAATACCCTGCTGAGTGCTGCTTAGCTTCCATCTCCAGACCCCTGTTTTCACTGCTCAGTTCTTTTCTCTTCTTTCTTTTCATTTCACTCTCCAGGGAAGAACAAATGGGTCCACTGGCAGGGAAAGAAGACTGTTTGTCGGGTATGTAAGGCTCTGCCGTACCATTATATTCAACGCAAGTAATAACACATTAGGCCAGGCCAAGCTGGGGCCTGTGCCTGCCTGCGACATGTACACACACACTTTGAAAGATACTAATGGAATAGGCTTACCCTAATGTGTGCACAGATACCGACCAACAGGAAGAGCCACAGTGCAGTGGTGTTTGGTTCCTCCATGTTCGTCTACGGAGGCTACGTCGACATGAGGGGCTCCTCGCAGGAGTTCTGGAGATTAGATTTTGGTGAGAGCAAGTAGCATTTCTTTCAAGCGATTCATGTGAAAGTGAAAAATGTGCTAGCAAACATGTTATCGCATGTTATACAGCATAATGTTTGTTGGGTCAGCCGACCACTATACAGAAATGTGTTTCCTAAATCGGACAGAAGAATATGTTTGTCTCAAAATTATAATACTAAGTTGCCGTAAAGCGATAGTGTCCTAGCAAAGAAATCCTAGCAAGGAAAACAACAAGGAACCGAGAAAATGGTGAAGGAAATATGGAAATAAGGAATATATAGACCCAGGGCCTTAGATTTTGCGTAGTGGAATTAGATTTGTCAGGCCAGGGCTGGGCAATAATTTGATTACGATTATTAATCGCGATAAAACTCACGTCGATTACGACGATAAGCATTAGACATAAATGCTCGATATTAAAAATAAATAAAAATAAAGTTAGAAAAAAAAATAAAGTATTTACATTATTTTCAATAGGTTACAAGGCAAGCTACCTTATATTGTTCTGTTGGAAGCAGATAAAACACGTTTGTGAAGTTAAATGTTGATATTTAAATGTGATTAAATATTCCCTTATCACAAATATGGTTATAAACAAAAAAGTATGGTTTAACTAATGAACACTCTAGTTCTTCAGGCTGCAGCAGTATCAAATCATATATCGTGATTAATATCGATATCGATCAATATCAAAAAAATAATCGTGATAATATTTTTTGCAATATCGCCCAGCCCTAGGCCAGACCCATCGTCGATACAAACCCATTGATTGCAACCAAAACGTTCCTTATATATGCGGCTTGATGACTTGTGCATGATTTAAATGCATGCAAATAATAAATTGCCAAATCCCAGTTTCCCACAGCTGTCTATAGGCAAGGCCCAGTGGCTCTTCTAAACGGCCACCCCGACAAACAAATTCCATTTACACAATATGACAACAATGTGAATGTTTATTCCAGTCAGCACCTGCATTCAATTGACTGAAATGTAGGCTACTATTGGTGTTATGACCCTAGTGACTAGAGGGAATACATAAACATAAACCAGTATAACAGGTGAGTGGCAAAAGTTTGGAAAGTACTGAAAGTGGTGCCAAATCTAATTATACAATACCTGCTGTGCCGTCCTCGGTATGTCTGCTAATACCCTGACGGCCAGCTAAACTCTTTCCCAAAACACCAAGACTCTGCAGACGTATTTCTCACTTCCACAGGTTTAGTGGACGCACATGGGAAAAGGTGAAACTGCAACACACAAATAAAAAGGCAGAGAAATCAGAAATCTCATCTCAAACTAATGAACAAGAATATTTACTTGTGAAAAACATTCTGTATGTTCATTTCAACACTATGAACGTTGTCAAATGACCCACGTGTGAACTAACATGGTATTCGTATAGCCGTAGCACATTTGAACTGTCTTGCAATGAAAACTATACAAACTTGTCAAAATAGTGATTAGTACCTTAAAATTAAATCAAAATACATACCAACGATGCTATGTAAAGCACAAGATTTGGCAGATGTGATTAAATTGTTCTGAATTTTAGAGATTTGAACGGAACACTGAACCAGCTAGACGCAACTGCGAGTTTACTTCCTGGAGTCACGCGATTGGCCGATTGGAACCGCGCGTCTTAAAGGGAACGCTTCCTGAATAGAAACGCATTGCATGCAAGGAAATGCATATATTTTACCTGTAACATTTAACTTTTACTCGTAACAAAACACTCCCCGCCTGACGTGGATACACGTCACCCCACAGTCAATGCACAGCCCATCTTTTTTTTTCTTTTTTTTTTCTTTCCTGTAAAACAGTCCATTTACTAAACAGTCCATTTACTAAACAGTCCATTTACTGTGCCTCTGGAGGTAAAAGGGGAACTATTTCATTGACTGGCATGAGAAAGAGGCTAGTCCCACCTGGTTTGATGATCTTCACCTCAACCTGGCGCACTTTCCCATCGTTGCTAGGGAAGGCCTGTGTAATGAGTCCAAGAGGCCATTCATTCCTAGGTGCTTGACTGTTCTTAAGGAGTACAACACTCCCAGGCTGAATGTTTGGCTGAGTGGACTGCCACTTCTTGCGGGCCTGCAGTGTTGGGAGAAATTGCTTCCTCCAGCGATCCCAGAAGGTGTTGGACAGGTGCTGAACCTGTCGCCACTGGGACTTGTAGAGGTCAGCAACTCCAAACTCACCCGCAGGAGCAGGACCAATGTTCGTCTTTTGTGTGAGAAGAGCAGCTGCAAGAGAATGAACTAGTCATCAGGGTCCATAGTCACTGGAACAAGTGGCCTGGCGTTGATGATCGCTGCGACTTCTGCCATGAAATTCACCAGCACTTCGTGAGCTTGTCTTTCAGCTGGAGGAACATTGCGTCCAGAATTCTCCTCGCCAGTCCTATCATTCTCTCCCATGATCCACCACAATGGGATGCATGTGGGGGATTAAAGGACCAGGTGAAGCCCTTGTCTGAGAGGTAAGTCTTCACTTCAGTGCTGTTAATGTTTGAGGCTATCTTCAGTTCTTTACAGGCGCCAATGAAGTTCGTGCCGTGGTCAGAGCGAATGTTTGACCGGCCCGCGCACTGAAAGGAAGCGCTGTAGCGCGTTGATGAAGCTAGAGGTGTCGAGGGATTCAATGACTTCAATGTGCACAGCTCTTATGCTCGGGTCAACAAGGTCGTAAGTGCTCTCAGAATTGCTGGGCTCCGGCTTGGAGAGAAATTTGGGACCATTAAGCCAGCTGGTGTGCTTCAGTTGGCTAGCAGGAACGGAACGCGTTGGGTGATTTGCAGGGTTCAGGTCTGTAGGCACGTCGCGCCACTGGTCTGGTCGGGAGGATCTTCGGATACGTAACACCCGGTTGCTGACATAGACATAAAAGCATGCGGTCTCATTACTAATATAGCCCAGGACTACTTTACTGTCTGAGTAGTAGGTTACTGCATCAAGCTGTAGGTCTAGTTCTACTGAGACCAGGTCTGCTAACTCAACTCAAGTCTTGGCACTGTGTGTTCAGTGCGGGGGGCCAGCTTGGCTTTGCCCATTACAAATCCAATCTGGTTGTTGCCATTGCTATCAATCACTTTGAGGTAGCACACAACACTGATAGCTTTAACTGACGCATCACAGAACACACACAATTCTCTTCTTACCGCTGCTGACGATGAGGCTTCTGTTCAGCGCCTTGGGATGGAAAGCTCAGCGAGCTCGGACAGAGAGGCTCTCCAAGATATCCAGGCATCTTCCATGGCTGGAGGTAAGGGCGCGTCCCAGTCACCGCTCTCCGCCGTGAACTCCCGCAGGATTACCTTGCCTTGGACTGTTACAGGCGCGACGAATCCAAGTGGGTCGTAGAGGCTATTGATTGTGGACAAGACGCCCCGCCCGGGGTAAGGCTTGGTCTCATTAGAGACATTAAAAAGGAAACAGTCTGTCTTGAGATTCCAGTCAAGCCCAAGGCTGTGCTGTAGCGGTAGCATGTCTGCATGGAGGTCAAGGTCTTTGAGGTCACTTGCATGGTCACTGGATGGAAAGGCGTCCATGAGCTCTTTGCTGTTCGCCGCAATCTTGTGGAGCCTCAGATTCGACTTGGAGAGCACTTCCTGTGTCAGTTTTAGCAGGCTGACAGCAGCTTGAACTGTGGGCAGGGATTTCAACCCATCATGAACGTAGAAGTCATGCAATACGAAGTGCTGCACATCTGGGTCGACGTGGAACTCGCTGCATTGAACAGACTTGTGTAGGCCGTGAATAGCCACTGCAGGTGAAGGGCTGTTACCAAAGACGTGGACGTTCATTCGGTAATCCACGATGGCTTTGGAGAGATCATTGTTCTGGAACCAGAGAAAACGTAAGAAGTCACAGACTTTTTCTCTTACTAGGAAGCAATAGAACATCTGTTCTATGTCGGCTATGAAAGCGATGGCCTCTCTTCTAAACCGAATCAGCACTCCCAGTAGTGTGTTGTTCAGGTCAGGTCCTGTCAACGCACGTTGTTGAGTGATACGCCGTCGTACTGAGCACTGGAATCGAACACCACACGTATTTTCTTAGGTTTCTTCAGCTGATACACTCCGAACGTTGGTAGGTACCACCTTTCTTTGTCCGGGCTGAAAGGGGGGGCTAACTGCATGACATGTTGTCCATGAAGGTGAGAAAGTGGTCTCTCATCTCAGGTTTTTTCTCAAAGTTACGCTTGAGAGATGTGAGACGCCTCAGGGCCTGTGGCCTGTTGTCTGGGAGCCGTTGGCGTGGGCTTTTGAAAGGTAATGGCGCCAACCAACTGTTGCATGAGTCTTTTCGTAGTCCTTCATCCATTATCTCTCCATGAACGTTGCAATCTTGAATGGAGGGAGCCACCCTGGTTATCATCCCTGGTCTGCCTGAAAACGTGCATCCAAGGTGTGTCGGTTTCACCAGAAAGGTTGGTCCTCAGAATACGCTGGAGGCTCAATGGTGGCTTGGGGTTTCACTGAACCTCTCCTTCACATGGAACACGTTGGGGCACTTGTCAAAGAGAGTGGGCCGTTGCAGCTCTATGATGTTTGTGTGGAACGTGCTAATAGTCAGCGGTCTATGGACATTACCTAGGCAAACATTTCCAACAATGACCCACCACAGGTCTAACTTCTGTGCGTAAGGCAGGTTGTGAGGGCCATTCACCTGTTTGCGGACTTTATGTACTCTGATAATGTCCCGTCCCAATAGAAGCATAATGGGGGCTTGTGGGTCAATGTCTGGGATGAGCTATGCCACTGAATTTAGATGAGCATGGTGAAGAGCTGCTTCGGGGGTCGGAATCACCTCTCTGTTGTTCTGTATGTCGTCACACTCTATGAGGCTTGGCAGCGGGACACGAACGGTTCCGTCCAGAGACTCCACTTCATAGTCACTGGCCCTTCTGCCTGCTGATTGCTTCACTCCAGCACATGTTCTTAGTGTGTAAGGAGCACTTGGACTTGGTCGTTGAACATAGTCAAAGACTGTGGGCGAAACCATGTGACCATGTGGGGGATCAGCATACCGTGTTCATCCTGCTTTTTCTCTGTGGCCTGCTGGAAACACTTTGTACGAGGCATATCTTCGAGCAGGAGCGGTCTGTGAGTTCCCCACCAAAGACTTTCGTGCATTTGTTGGTGACCTGAGACTGGGGTGAAGCTCCATTCTCCTCCCCACCGTACTCAGAAGCAGGGTCAGCCTCCTGCTGCCAGGGTGCGGGTCCAGGGTGAAGCACTGTATTGTGCCTGTCGCTCTTACTGTCACGCTCTACTGAAGAGACTGGCAGATTTGAACCCAAAAGCACGACTCAGAGACAAGCAAATACTATGATGTTCAGTTTTTACTTCGTCAAGCAAAACAGCAGGGACGGGGCGGAGAACGTAGTCGGGGACAGGCAGGATCGGAAAACCGGGACAGGAGACAGGCGAACGAGGATCCAGAGGGACGAGGCGGGGAACGTAGTCGGGGACAGGCAGGATCGGGAAACCGGGACAGAAGGCAGGCGAACGAGGATCCAGAGGGACGAGGCGGAGAACGTAGTCGGGGACAGGCAGGATCGGGAAACCGGGACGGAAGACAGGCGATCGAGGATCCAGAAGGACGAGGCAGGGAACGTAGTCGGGCACAGGCAGGATCAGGAAACAGGAGACAGGCGAATAGCTGGAGAGACTTGCATGAACCAAACAGCGAAGACAATCTGGACAGTGTTCAGCTAACTTATAGGCTCCACTAATCACCTGATGCAGCCCAGCTGCGAGGGTGAAAGAGGCGTGGCAGACAGACCGTGACACTTGACACTCAAAACACTGGACATTTAGTTTGCAATTCTTTGCTATGTGAGACGAGGAAGAGAGACATTTAAAGCACACATTGTTTTCTCTGAGGAGTGTTTTGCGCTCGTCAATGGGCTTCTCTCTGAATGCTCGGCACTTACGGAGAGGGTGTGGCTTTTTATGCAACAGACACAGTTTGTCGCCGTCGCTGTATCTTGTTGGAGGCTCTACCTTGTCAGATGTGGCTCTGGGTAACACATCTGTCTTGTGGACGGACACCCGCTGTCTGTTCGGTTTCCACGCTGTCTTCTCTGTTCTGGGGGCCATGTCTGTGTAGCCGATGAGGCTGAAGCTTGGATCATTTGCAATGCGAGCCTGCTGGCTTACAAAATCGACAAAGAAGCCAAAGGGAGGGTAGCTCACCTGGTTTTGATGCTTGTCGGCTGCACCAACGTCCACCCACTTGTCCCGGAGACGAAACGGGAGTTTCTGTACAATTGGGTGACGCCTCTCGCCGTGTCAAGGAAAGCTAGGCCTGGTAAGTCTCCTTCAGCTTTAGCAGCCTGCAATTCCATCAGCAGATCTCCCAGCTTTGTCAGCTTAGGTCCATCTCGGTTTATTATTTCTGGAAGGCTGTCAATGCGTTTGAACAGAGCATTTTCTATTGCTTCAGCTGAGCCATATGTTAGCTCGAGCTTTTCCCATGCCATGGCCAGTCCTGCTTCTGGCCGATTGATATGTATGGCTCTTATCTGTTCAATATGCTCAGCTGACTCCTTCCCGAGCCACTTTAGTAGAAGATCCATCTCCTCGCTCGGTTCCAGGTTTAAGCCGCTGACGGCAGTCAAAAAGGAACGCTTCCATGCTCTGTAGTTTTGGGGTTTGTCATTGAAGTGAAGCAAGCCTGTAGCCACAAGCTCACGGCGGGCCAGAAACCTGACAAAGTAATTTATGTGTGAACTGCAGTCATTGGAGTCTGGTGGTATGGCGTGGCATGCGGGAGAAGGCCCGGTGTTGTGATTTTGTGGTCTCTAGTGGTGTGCAGGAGTAACATGCTCACCGCTGGACTTAATTTGAGGTAGACGAATGTCTCAAGGCAACCTGTTGAATGGCCTGTGACTGTCCTCGTATGTGCTGATGTAAGGCTGCTGTGAGACGAGACAATGTGGAGCAGTTTTGTTCTGATGCGGATAGAAAGGACTGGTTTCATGCTTTAGTGGTGAAGGTGACACGTGGCTAGGGACTGGCGCTGTCTTTGCTCGTGTGTCACCGTTATCACATGACTGTAATTCTGAATCCCTTTCTTCAAGTTGATCAAGCAAATACTGCTTTGTGCGTTGTGAGGCTTCTAAAGGAATAGAGTCTTTGTTCAGGTCACAACTATGTCGCTCATCCTTAACATCAGCAGCAACTTCAAATGCCTCTGCTTCAGCAATGGCTGCTGAAGCCTCTTTTTTATATTTGAGCATTTCTAAAGACACTTCCAACTTAGCTTGTTGTAGCCTCAGATTAGCTTCCTCTTCAGGATAGCCGTGCCTTTGCTGCTTCGGCTCTTGCTCTTGCTCTGACTGCTGCAGACCCCGCTGATGAACTTGATCTTTCTGAACAACATAATTGCGAGCGGGTCCTTAACGATGCGCTGTGCGGGTACTCCTGTATTGCTGTACTTCCATGCGAACTCTCCTCTGTAGCACTTGACTGTAGAGAATGCTCCGTTGATCGTCCACTGTATGCGTGTGACAACGTCATCTCGGCTGGCTTCCAACTTGCTCTGATTTATCTTGCTTGCTATATAGCCGTTATTTCACTGTGCCGTCCTCGGTCTGCTAATACCCTGACGACCAGCTAAACTCTTTCCCAACACACAAAGACTCTGCAGACGTGTTTCTCACTTCCACAGGTTTAATGGAAGCATCGGGTACGTCATCCTTAATCCATTCCAAACTTGCCTGGCAAAAGACGATCATGGACGATCGCGTCGAATGACGTAGGAAGACTTATTTTACAAATTCGATAAAAAAATTAAATGCATTACAAATATAAAGTAAAAACAAGTGTTATCTAGCGATCCGTTATCTGTATAATGTTATTTCGTCTTTGGCAACATGAGAGGGAATGTTTTCTGGAACCTGCCTACAGGGACAGTCACAAAAACAAAGGACCATAAGAGCAGAGATATATGTGTGTAGCAATGGCAACTGCTAGCCCGTTTCAACAGGAAATGCACATTTATACATCTCCTTCGTTTAGAGTTGGTTGGTCTTTGAGGCTTGGTTGACCAATCATAAACTGTAGGTGGCCTCTGTGATCCAGATTTGCATCAAACCCACTTGGAGCCAATAATGTGGGTGGCATCCAGAATCTTCATTTCCTGCCACCTGTGGTGGCAGTTAACGGGACAAACACACACGGCATACAACGCCAGTGCAGGCATAAACCACTGCATTTAACAATTAGTCAAATATACTTTTATATTGGCCAATATTAAATACCATTATTAATATAATTCATGTAGGAAATCAGTGGCCAGTCAATGTGGAGACGTAAATCTCTGTTCTGTCTGATTAGGCATGGTATTCACATCAAATCTTGACAAAAACCCCCATCAATAAAGAGAATGTAGAAGCATTTGACTGACTTATATTAATTAAAGAATATTATATTATATAAGGTCGATAGTAACCTATATTTCCATCTAATTGAATAATTACAATTAGGGCATTTAGCAGACGCTTTTATCCAAAGCGACTTACATCGGTTGATACACACATTGACACACCGACGGCAGAGTCAACCATGCACCCACCTGATTAATGGTACTGACATGACAGAGACACACATTGTGGTCATATTGTGAAAAGTGAGAGTTGGTGGGTCATTAAGCAGAGGGCAAAGCTGTGTCTATAGAAAGCTGGAGCAAACCTGGAAGCCAATGAGTTTCTTCAGGAATTGTAACCATGCAAAAGTCACAAAGAACAAGGCATCCTTGAGCTGCATATACCAAGAACATATACTATCTAAATTATTGTGCATTGCTGTGAAATCATTCATTCAGTCCCGCTGTCCTCCCAATGAGATTTCCCTGTTTCACTCACAGTTTTCCCAACACAATGAGTTGACTATGAAAGACTACTTTGAATAAATGTCTCTTTTGAAGATTTTACTAGCAGGAAGATGTATGTCTCCAATAGAGAGACATTTACAAACATTGTTTACAAACATTTCACTAACGACACAAAGGAAAAACTTTTGTGTCGATAGGTAGTGAGTGGCGTTCGCACAGGATGGTTTCACAAACGAGATATTCGGTCTATCTCTGATGTCATAGTCGCTTCACAGACGTGGAACGCATGTTAAAAAATACAGAAGAAGAAGTACACATAAAAGTATATAGATAAAGCCAGTCTTTTTTAACAATGGGCAAAATTACAAACAATCCTTCCATAAACCATAGCCGAAGAAACACAGCAGTGGCTAGACAATAGACATGCATGCCTTCTCCAGTGACTACTATCACCAACAGCTCAGCTTTGTTTATATTTTGCACATTTTTTATGGTTTACAATGATGAAATCTCAGGAGGGTATAAGTGTTTGAAAAAATAGATACTGCCCAAGCCTGATATATCGTTGATTTTAATTTGCATTTACTGAACTGTTTTGTACAGTCCTTTAAGTTTTGAAATAAATGCTCTACAAAAAAGAGTGTATTAGTATAATTTTATTGTTCCTTTTTTAATTGTTTGTGTGTGTGGCTCCAGACTCCATGTGCTGGTCTCTGCTGGGCGGGGATCAGCAGTCTGGCCCGGGCCCCAGACACAGTCACTGTGCCGTGGCCCACCAGGAGACCATGTACCTGTACGGTGGCCTGAGGGGCCTGCGAGAGCAGAGGGACTTCTGGAGCTGGAACTCGGGCAGTCGCTCCTGGTGCTGTCTCAAGACCACGTGAGTACCCACTGGGTCTCCCTGGGAACCAGGGCTTGACCAACAAGCATGCTCGGGCAGCCTTTTAGCTTTTATGCACCATCATACCTGGAAGGACATACTTCCAGAACATCTCATGGTCTGACTCGTCATAACTGTGTACTCGTAAGACCTGAAATACTTCTGGCATACTGCTGATAAAGTACGGGGACTGAGTACTAGAGGAATTTAATAACATGTAAAATGACACAAAAAATACTTAAACAAACAGGCTTGTGGGATCTTCATAAGATCCAAGCCCAAAGCTTTATTCAATCGCCTTTGCCACAGTTTTCTAATCTCAATATGAAGGAGGAATTTAACTCCACCAATTATTTTATTAATTATATTATGTATGTTTAACAGCTATCTTCTGGTTCATTCTCTCACTCTTAGCATTTAGACTTAGAGAACACTATTAGATGAACCGGCTATCATAATGCTTCACTGAGTCATCCTTGACCCATCTCACAAATGGCTCTCCCTCACACACAAACACACAGCTCCGGTCCTTCCAGGCTAGTGGGCCACACCGCGGTGGCCTACAGGGATGGCCTGCTCCTGTACGGCGGGGGTCAGAGCCTGAACTCCCCCCTCAACTCACTGTGGAGGTACAGCTTCCGGAGCCAGTCCTGGGAGCGCCTGGCCCTGCTGCTCGGCTCCACTAGCCCTCCTGCCCGGATCCACCACTGCTGCCTGGGGCTGGGGCCGAGCTACCAGCCCACCACCAGCCGAGGGTCCCCCCTCCCCAGAGTGGAAACCAAACCCAGGCCCTTCAAGAACAAGTGCTTCCCCTCCCCGCTGTCTTACCTGGGGACGCAACCAGAGGGCGCCATCGAGCTGGAGACTTTTGAGAGAACAGAGAACGGTTTGACCATGCGCTGCCCTGTCGGAGAGGGGAAACAAAACTGTCTGACTTTTGAGAACCAGGCGTTCTGCAACCGCTGGAGCTGCGAGGACATGGATGAGAACTGTGAAGGAGAGGACCTAGAGGAAATGATGAAGGATGTCATTGTCCAGAACCTTCCGGACCTTCTGCTGCTCCTTGGCGGGAAGCCCTTGGGCCAGCAGGCAGCCTTGTCCGTGTGGCAGATGACCCTGACCGAACCCTAAATGCACCCCTACTCAGGTGGCCCTTGTAAAGCAAGAACAAATAAATCGTTGTTTTGTTGATTTTTTTTCAAATATAATTGTTCAATTATTTAACGAAAGGTACACCTGGTTGGAAGAAGAAATAACACATACACCCCACCTCTCTTTCTCTTGCTGCATGTGTTCTCATCAGCCAATGATAAATCCAATCACTAATGAGCATGAGACTTGGTCTTGAAGGACTCAAATTGGCAGTTTCGGATATAACTTTGAATAATCAAACAATGTATGTCTATCTCCTTTCTAACCTAATTTTCTTGACCTCGATGAAAAACATTTAAAGTTCAAGAAAGATGTGAAGGAGAATCCATGAGGACTTGGGAAAAGACTTACATTAGGCTACGTAATTATGCAAAGGCAGATGTTGTGGAGTTGGGTCTGCCGTGATGAATCCACAAGGTTTCAAAGATGGATTTAAAAAAACTCATCGATACTGAGCCTGTGTGCTTTTAATGTTGTGGTTTCGTACAGGCTATATAAACGTTGAACCCGGTGAAAATATTACATCTTTACCATGGTTGGAATTGAAATAAAGAAAGGAATATAGGGCGCCAGTCACAAAATGGAAACAAAGTGGATGCCACACGCTCACCCTCCTGTCCACACATTTATCGACAGAAATCCAAATTATGATTGTATGAGAATAATTGTTGGTCATGTTGATAGTTTGTTTTCATGAACAGCTGAACGGTGTTTCTTTATAATTTGCTTCCCCAAGGAATTGTGGGAGAACATTCCCTCCTTCCCTTTTGTAAAGGATGTTTCAGTGCACCCTATGCAAAAGGAGATAAGAAACAAAGCATCAAAACACAAAACACTTTCCTTCACACAGCTCTATCATTGCTGCCTCTCAGGTACGTCCAGGTCGTTTCACTTAGTTAGGAACCTTCCAGAGCATAAAAAAAGACTATTCGACCACAGCAATGGTTTGTACATTTTTGACCAATTGTTTGTTTTGTCCCCGCCTTACATCAATGTTCTTATTTATGAACAGCTTTGGTCTTTGAATATGTAACAATGGATTTCAGTAGGACAGGATTTAACTACATTGTTTTGTGATATATTTAAACACATGCATCAACCAACAAGGTGTCACTATTAGGTTACAAGGCAGTGTGTGAAACTAATATGTTAATTATCATTGTATTAAAAGCCCTATAGTATTGAAATCACACGTAGCAATTCACATGTGACACGCCACCTAGGTTTCTTTCACATTCCACCTAGGTGACTTTAACTGGGTTCCAAACAAGTCCCATTAGTCAGACTTGGGCCAGATGAGGCTGCTTTACTAGCCATGATCCACACAAAGATTTTGGATTTGCTGTGATGACACTAATTGAACAAATATCTAAAGAACATCTGAAATTGCTGACTTCTTACTTATTATAAATGCAAGCTTCCATTTCACTCCAAGATATACTTGGCAGATAATAATCTTTGGTTTATGGATTTCCTAGCCTATGCTGACCGTTACATTTTTAATAACACCCTTTCTGTCACCTTATTAGAAACACCAGCTTGTTTTTATTAGTGTGGTTGTTTTGTTGCTTGACTTAGCACTGAGGAAATATCTTTCAAAATAAAAATATAAAATAATTAGTTTTTCCCTTTTTAAGTCTCTGGGCCCTATTTTAACGGCCTGAAACACAAGTGAGAAGCGCCAAACGAAAGTAGCTTTGAGGGCGGTGCTATGGCGATGTTGCTATTATACCGGCGGATAAATGACTCTTGCACCCGACGCAAATCTAAAAAGGGTTGCCCTGAAGTAGCCTAATTAACCGTAGGTGTGGTTTGGGTGTAACATGTGATAAACCAATGAGAGTGCCGTCTCCCATCCCCTTTAAGAGCCATGAGCGCATTTGAAGCTGACATTGATATTTAGACAGCGCGTTTGCAGTCTCCGATGAGACAGATGCATGATGACCACACTAATTTCAAACTTCAAATAGCTCAGTTTATGGCCAAATAATATGGCCTAATTCACACATTGAATAGGCTAGCGTTTCCTAATACAATTTCAGAAATACTGTGTCGTCATGCAAATTTCGGCAAAGATAACTTAACAAACATATGATATGCGGTCCTGTGGCCGCAACTGTTGGTCTATTAATGATATGCGGAAATACGTTAACAAACATCGTTTCTTACCAGTATTGTATAGGCTACATTATCGTTATCAACTTGTGTTCCTAATATGCATGTGTCCCCCCAACCGTTAATATACATTGCCATGTACAGTATTATGCGTTACGTGTTTAGTTTGCGAGTGTTTAAACAGATGGAGGCAACGCGCGCGCCTTGATTCATTCATTCATTCATGACAACTGTGGTTGATAACTTACTGGCATGTATAACAATTGAAATCTGTAAGTAAAAACACAAAAATGTCATAATTAGCTGTATATATAGGGCTCCTGGGTCAAGCATTGAAATATTTAAGGAATGGATAGAGTGCATGTTTTCTCAAATAGGGCCTAAATAGAAAAATAGTTTTTATCTGTGGAGATTTCAATATTGACCTGTTAAATCCTAATAAACACAACATTACAGAGGAATTTGTCAATGCAATGTAGGCCTACAGTATCAGCCTAATTCCGAAAATCATCAGACCCAGTAGAATTACATCCCACTGTGTCACTTTGATTGATAATATATTCACAAATGAAATCGAAAACAACACAATAAGTGGATTATTGATTAATGATATCAGTGACCACTTGCCAGTCTTTACAATCTATGACTGCAATTACAAGAATAAGCTAGATAAACAAACAGATTACAAACGAGTGAAGTCAGAAGAATCCATCAACGCCCTAAAAAACGACTTAATGGCTCAGAACTGGGAAATAATACACCAAGAAAATGACATTGACTGTGCATATGAAAAATTTCTACGAATATTTAGGTCATTATATGATAAAAACTGTCCAATTCAAGAATACAGTATACATCTAAAATATACCAAATGTCCATGGATCACAAAGGGAGTACGAAATGCCTGTAAAAAGAAAAACACACTTTACAGAGATTTCCTAAGACATAGAACTAAAGATGCAGAGAATAAATATAAAATATATAAAAATAAATTAATTAATTTTATAAGAACAAGCAAGAAAGAATACTATAAGAAAATATTAAATGATAACAAGAACAATATTAAAGGAATATGGAATATACTAAACAGTATTATAAGAAATAGCCCTAGGCAAATAAGTTATCCTAAGTATTTTATTGATAAGGATAAAGCAAATTATAATATGGATGACGTAGCTAACAGTTTTAATCAATTCTTTGTAAATGTTGGACCTGAACTGGCAGAAAAAATACCTGATCCAGGGACATCTGGTGAAGATTATGGTAAATTATTGGAGAGAAATCCCTACTCAATGTTTCTCAAAGCAGTAGAGGAGAAAGAAATATTTATATAAAATATATATATAAAAACAAAAAGTCTACTGATCTTAATGACCTCGACATGACATTGGTCAAGAAAGACATTGTGGGGATTTCAAAACCATTGACGTTTATCTGTAACTTATCATTTCAAACTGGTACATTTCCAAACAAAATGAAAACAGCAAAAGTCATACCACTGTACAAAACTGGGAACAAGCATCACTTCACCAACTACAGACCAGTCTCTCTACTTCCACAATTCTCCAAAATATTAGAAAAAATCTTCAACAATAGACTAGACACATTCTTAGAAAAGCACAAATTAATTAATGACAGTCAATATGGATTCAGAACCAACAGATCAACATCACTTGCAGTAATAGAATCAGTTGAGGAAATAACAAACGCCATTGAACAGAAAAAATATGCAGTAGGGGTATTTATTGATATCAGAAAAGCTTTCCATACAATCAATCATGACATTTTATTCAATAAATTGGAAAGGTATGGAATAAGGGGGATAGTATTGGATTGGGTTAAAAGCTATTTGAGCAAAAGGCAGCAGTTTGTGAAGTTGGGAAATTGTTCTTCAACATGTTTGGACATTGCTTGTGGCGTCCCTCAGGGGTCAGTGTTGGGTCCTAAACTGTTCATATTGTATATCAATGATATTTGTAATGTTTCAAATGTCTTGAGGTTGGTTTTGTTTGCTGATGACACTAATATTTTCTGTTCTGGGGAGAATATAAAACAACTAGAAAAATCACTAAGGAAATGAGCAAAATAAAAACATGGTTTGATAAAAACAAACTATCATTAAACTTAAGCAAAACAAAATTAATGTTATTTGGTAACTGTAGAATGAACACAGAAATACATATAAATATAAATGGAGTTGAAATTGAAAGAGTTTACGATAATGAATTTCTTGGGATTAGATAGATTCAGTTGGAAATCACACATTACACACGTACAATCAAAACTATCAAGAACCATTTATGTATTAAACAAAGTAAAATTGGTTCTAGATCAAAAATCACTCCGTATTCTCTACTGTTCACTAGTCTTACCATACCTCAGTTACTGTACGGAAGTCTGGGGCAACACGTACAAAACTTCATTACATTCACTTACTATTCTCCAAAAAAAAGCCATTCGCATTATTCTCAATGTGAGATATCTGGATCACACTAAACCATTATTCATACGGTCAAAATTATTAAAATTACAAGATCTGGTGGAATTTCAAACCACACAGATAATGTTTAAGGCTAAAATCAACATATTACCCTTAAAAATACAAAATTTCAAAGTGAACAGCGTCCGTACGACCAGGAAAATGTTTTGTATTTCAATATGTGGTGTAAGACTATGGAACAGTTTGAGTGGGGAGATCAAGGAATGTCCAAAGATTAACCAGTTTAAAATAAAATACAAAGAACAGATTTTTACGAGGTACAGGGATGAAGAAGGTGTCTAACATAGTGTATATGTTTTCATGTATGTATAGGTATATATTTGACAATAATTTTATAATATTGAATGTTTAATTCGATTTTATTAAAAGATAAATTGACATTAGATAAATACGCAGGTAATAATGAATTTTATCATATTGTAAACTAATGTATATTAATATACAATTATTTTTTGATGATTATTATATAAGGAAGCTAATAGGCCTACTCATTATTATAGATAAATAAATTAGGGAGAAGGGGTGAGATTAAATAAGTTCTCTTCTTCTCACCCCTTTTCGAACAGGTAAAACAAGTGTAAGACAGTTTCTTCTTTTGTGGTTTTCATTGTGTGTAAATATTACTTTATTATAACTGTGGTATCCCGGTCCTCGGTTGGGCCGGGTTCCTCGCACAAAACTCGCTTGGCGTAGGGTTTTTAGCCATGGCAGGCATTTATTTAACAATCAACGTGAAACATTCAAACTATGAAGGAGTCGCGGTCTCTAGGGCCTCCCGTGGGCCTCTAGGCTCTCTCGCTGCCACGAGCCCTTCCTTCCTGCTCCCGACCCGTGCTGTGCTGTGCTGGTCCTCTTAAGATGGCTCCTCCGCTTTCGGCCAGATGTCCCCCAATCACCCTGATTGGGGAGCTGAATGGGCTGCTCTCCATCGCCGGCTGGTGGGTGGGGGTGGTATACCCAGTCCTTTACGGTACCCCGGGCCTGTCCAGGCCGAGGCTTCCGTGGCGGGATGCCACACTCCTCCACCCTTTGTCCAAGCCCCAGGTAGCCGAGGGACCCGCCCAGGCTGGTATCTCGCCGGGGCCGGGTGTCTCCTGCGGTGCCGGCTGCGTCCCTCGCGGCAGCGGCGGCGGCGGCGGCCGCACATCTCGCAGCGGCGCCGGCCGCATCCCTCGCCGCGACGGCAGCCGCATCTCTCGCCGCGACGGCAACCGCTTCTCTCCGGACCCGGGACTCCAGCGCCGGGTCCCAAAGCCGACGGAAAATCGGGCAGTCCCTCCCAATTAGGAGCGGAACCGGGAGGTGGGGAACAATCCCCGCCCGTGCCGTAAACACCCCGTGTGGTGTCCGCACGACCACATGGCAGGTCTTAAAGGTCCGTATGTCCCCGTGCACGCAGGCCACCTCCATGGGTTTCCCCTCCCTCCCTCCCGCCAAGTCAGGGCAGAGGAGGGTGACCACGCTGCCGGTGTCCACCATGGCCTGCGTGTCCTGGTTCATAACCCTTGCGGGTACGGTCGGGCTCCGGGACGGACCCCGCGTCCAACAGTTTGCCAGCATACAGGGCCGACCCGTCCCCACGTCCGCGTCGGCCGGCGGCGCAGCCCCGTCCCGGCCTCGCGCTGCGGCCTTCTCTCTCCCGCTGCGGCGTCCCTTGCGGCGGCGGCGGCGTCCCTTTCGGCGGCGGCGGCGTCCCTTGCGGCGGCGGCGACGTCCCTTGCGGCGGCGGCGACGTCCCTTGCGGCGGCGGCGGCGGCGTCCCTGGCGGCGGCGTCTCTCGCGGCAGCGGCGGCGTCTGTCCCGACCGGGTTCGGCATACCGACTGGGTGGGGTACTTCACCGGGGGTCCGTAATGGGTTCTTCCTCTGCCTGCATTCTCCACCATATGTGGTATCCCGGTCCTCGGTTGGGCCGGGTTCCACGGACAAAACTCGCTTGGCGTAGGGTTTTTAGCCATGGCAGGCATTTATTCAACAATCATCGTGAAACAATCAAACTATGAAGGAGTCGCGGTCTCTAGGGCCTCCGTGGGCCTCTAGGCTCTCTCGCTGCCACGAGCCCTTCCTTCCTGCTCCCGACCCGTGCTGTGCTGTGCTGGTCCTCCTCTTAAGATGGCTCCTCCGCTTTCGGCCAGGTGTCCCCCAATCACCCTGATTGGGGAGCCGAATGGGCTGCTCTCCATCGCCGGCTGGTGGGTGGGGGTGGTATACCCAGTCCTTTACGGTACCCCGGGCCTATCCAGGCCGAGGCTTCCGTGGCGGGATGCCACATAACTCACTTGTTTAATTTATTTGATTGTTTATTATTGATTTTTTTTTATTATTATTTAATGCCAAATTTACTTGTTTGAAATAAAAACCTTTTCAATTCAATTCAATTCTTTTTACACTCACTCGTGGTAAAACGATGTTTTCTCACAAACAAATATTCATCAATCCTAAAAGTTATGGACTTGTACACTATGGGCCCTATTTTAACGGTCTGAAACGCAAGTGGGAAACGCAAAGCGCAAGTAGCTTTGTGGGCGGTTATCTATGGCAAGCCGAATTGACATTTATTAACTAAGTTTGACTATCCGGAATTTACATTGTAGATATCAACAACTTCATTCAAGATATCTGTTACGTAGTTGTGACTAGTCAAGACGACAGTTGAGATATCTGTGACGTAGTTTTGACTAGTCGAAACGATAGTTAGAGATATCTGTAATTCAGTTTTGACTAGGCGAAACTGAATTACAGATATCTGCAATGACTTCACGGAAAACGACATTCAACTCGTCACACATCTTAAATGACAATTGCAGATATCTGTAATTCAGTTTCGCCTAGGCAGAATGAAAGTTAAAGATATCTCAAACGTCATTTGAGTGTTGGGCATTACGTTTTAGATATCCAGAAATACGTAATTTCCCCTTGCCGCCATAATCAAAGAAGAAGTGGGTTCATTTACGAATGGAATAAGAAAGGAGCAGTCATGGCGTTGGCTGTGATCGAAAAGATCACGAGAAAATGCCATGAAATTGAACAAGCCCACACACAGGGGATGTGTGGAGAGAGAGAACGTTGTTCTATTGAAAGCTGTCAAAGAAATATATGCTATATGGAGCGATGTAATCAGTGTGAATGATGATTGAACGAGGAGATTCTCCGCTCCCGCTTAAAGTAAACGCTCCTATAATTTGTCATTACAGATATCTGAAACGTCATTACAGATATCTGAAACGTCATTTCGCCTAGTCAAAACTCGAATTCAAGATATCTTTATTTCAGTTTCGCCTAGGCAGAATGAAAGTTAAAGATATCTACAATTGTAGATATCTCTAATCAAAATTCCTTTCAAGATATCTATAACTTGATATTAGATATCTACAACGTCATTTCGCCCAGTCGTAACTCCAGTTAGAGATATCTACAACGTAATTGTGACTAGTCGTAACTCCAGTTAGAGATATCTACAACTTAATTTCGCCTAGTCAAAACTTAATTTAAGATATCTGAAAAGGGACATGTAGATATCTTGAATTGAGGTAAATTAAAGATATCTTGAACTGGAATTATGACTAGTCAGAATCAAATTGTAGATATCTCAAACTGGAATTACAGATATCTACAATTCAGTTGCAGATATCCGTAATTCACAAAGTGGATATCCGCAACTGAATTGTAGATATCCGCAATGAGAAACCCCATAGACATGAATGGCGAAAATGACGTCATTTCGCCTAGGAGGAATGTCTTTGTGGATATCTGAAATTACAATTGCGGATAGGAGGAATATAGTTGCGGATATCCGAAATGTTAGTTTTGACTAGGCGAAACTGAATTGCAGATATCTGCAATGTAAATTACGGATAGTCGAACTGAGTTAATAAATGACAATTCGGCTGGCCATAGTTATCGCTATTTTACAGGCGGATAAATGACGCTTGCGCCGCGGCGCAAGTGTCAAAAGGGTTGGTCTGAAGCAGCCTAATTACCCGTAGGTGTGGTTTGGGCGTAACGTGCAACAAACCAATGAGAGTGCCAGCTCCCATCCCCTTTAAGAGCCATGAGCGCATTTGAATCGGACGAGTTGATATTTTGACAGCGCGTCTGCAGTCTCCGATGAGACAGATGCACATGAATTTCAAACTGCAAATGGCTTAGTTTATTGCCAAATAATATGGCCTAATTCACACATGGAATAGGGGGTTTTCTTCCACAACTTCAGAAATACTGAGTCCTCAAATAAATGTCGGCAAAGAAAACGTATGATAGGCTTAATATGCGGTAACTGTGGTTCTATTTAATGATATAGGCCTACGCAATACATTATAAACATTGTTTCTTATCAGTATTGTATGCTATCCTAATATGCATGTGTCCCCGCGGTAATAGACATTGCCATTGATTGTATTATGCGTTACGTGTTTAGTTTGCCCAAGTGAAGGAGTTCAAGTACCTCGGGGTCTTGTTCGCGAGTGAGGGAACTATGGAGCGTGAGATTGGCCGGAGAATCGGAGCAGCGGGGGCGGTATTGCGTTCGCTTTACCGCACCGTTGTTACGAAAAGAGAGCTGAGCGGTAAGGCAAAGCTCTCGTTCTACCGGTCGATCTTCGTTCCTATATCCTCACACCTATGGTCATGAGGGTTGGGTGATGACCGAAAGGACGAGATCGCGGGTACAAGCGGCCGAGAGGAGTTTTCTCAGAAGGGTGGCTGGCGTCTCCCTTTGGGATAGGGTGAGAAGCTCAGCCATCCGTGAGGAACTCGGATTAGAGCCGCTGCTCCTTTACTTAGAAAGGAGTCAGCTGAGGTGGTTCGGGCATCTGGTAACGATGCCCACTGGGCGCCTTCCTTGGGAGGTGTTTCAGGCACGTCCAGTGGGGAGGAGACCTCGGGGAAGACCCAGGACTAGGTGGAGAGATTATATCTCAACACTGGCCTGGGAACGCCTCGGGATCCCCCCGTCGGAGCTGGTCAATGTGGCCCGGGAAAGGGAAGTCTGGGGCCCCCTGCTTGAGCTGCTCCCCCCGCGACCCGACCCCGGATAAGCGGACGAAGATGAGATGATGATGAGAGTGTTTAGTTTGCGTGTATTGCGCGCCCGCATTCATTCATTCTTTTTAACACTCACTCGCCGTAAAACAATGTTTTTCACGATCAAATAGGCCTACTCATCAATCCTAAAAGTTATGGGCATGTAGGCCTAAACGATGTCTGTGTCAAGAAAATATGTGTTTGCTGTACGGTGTTTGCAGATGCATTGATTTAAAAGTACAACTTATTACCGCTGCATCAGCTGTTCTTTCCCAAATAATTTACCAAGAATGTGCGGCTCGGTAGATGAGTGAAGCAAAGTGTATGCGCGAGGTGCACAAGCAATCCGTATGCATCGCATGCGCATGTATGCATGCGCCCTTAAAATAGCATCTGAACAACGCGCCACTGACTTTAAACCAGGTATTTCCTGGTCAGTAGCGCAATGGTATTCAGAGACGGCAAAATACCGTTTGCGCCAGAACACGCCTCCTCCTTCCGCCGAACCGCCCCTTGGGGCGCATGATCAATCCCTAATTTACCGGCGAGTGGCGCTGGTGGGAAAATAACGCTCTGCGCCAGTTGTAAACTAGCAACGACACATGCGCCAGTGACTAAGTCACTTGCGCCGGATGCAAGATAGGGCCCAGTCACTTGCGCCGGATGCAAGATAGGGCCCTATATCTGTGTCAAGGAGATTTGTGCTGTACGGTTTTTGCTGATGCATTGATTTGAATACAACTTATAACTGCTGTATCAGCTGTTCTTTCCCAATAATTTAACCAACGTTATCATTTACCCTATAACAAGATTTTGTTTTGGAAGGCTGGGATATTTGCTCGAGTTTATCATTGTTATTTTTATTATTTGAACTTATGGCATAGCGTAGCCTACTACAGTGTTCATTCATGCAGCCCCTATGGAAAATAAATTGCAGTTCCGACCTGCCATGGTACGTCAATATCGCAACACCAACTGCGCTAGCCTTATAGTGCACTTGGTCAGTTGTGCAACTGCTTTATCAATCTGTAAAGGTGCGGCCACACCAGACGCGTATCTCGCGTAATTTTTACGCGAGATACGCACGTAAAATGTTGCTTGACCATTTTGTGTCAAAAATGGTCGCATACGCGCCATACGCGCCTACGTCACTCGCCTAGATGAGTCCATGTCCATGCAAGTGAACGGAGCGTTCCCTCTTCGTCATAACTATCAAACCAAACATCCTTCACATTCACCGAGCGAACATTACGAAAGTAAAATGCACATTTCTCGCTATTTTTTTTCCATAAACGCATTTAATGGCGTAACTATGTTACTATTTCCACCCAGAATAAAGAAAGTTGTCAGCCGTGGCTGCACTGGAGTCCGAGGTAGGAAACCCAAACGCCGCCGTGTTTGGGTGATAGAGTTTAGATCGGGTTAGATTAAATAATCTCGGATATAAATAACAATAATCGGGTTAAATAACTTCACATGGTGTGTCTGGTGTGTTTCCAGCATTCGTAGTGTTGATCAGCAGATATATAGTCCGCCAAGACGTTGAGGTTGCTTAGTAACCAGAGACTCTGTCCATGCAAGTGAACGGAGCGTTCCCTCTTCGTCATAACTATCAAACCAAACATCCTTCACATTCACCGAGCGAACATTATGAAAGTAAAATGCACATTTCTCGCTAGAAATGTTTCCATAAAGGCATTTAATGGCGTAACTATGTTACTATTTCCACACAGAATAAAGAAAGATGTCGGCCGTATGCTTCTGTCCAAGCTCACTACTCTCTGCCAGTGACGTCGGGTCAAGCTCAACGCTGATTGGGCAACGCGGCTAATCGTCATGCGTATGAGCGTAAAAAGTTCAATTTTTTGAACTCTTGAAATGTACGCGATATACGCGCGTATAGCGCGTAAATATACGCGCCTCATACGCGCGTAAAATGTTGCTTATACGCGTGAAACGCGTGAAACGCGTAATACGCGCCCTATGGAAAAAATGGCGATTTTATACGCGAAGTACGCGTCTGGTGTGGCCGCACCTTTAGATACCACCATGTATGAATTGCGCCGGGACACTCCTCTGCTTTCCGCCGACACGCCTCTCACGCAAGTTTAGTGGCGCAGGTTTGCTGCGGGGGAAAATCGGCTTCCCGCCGGGTGCAAACTAGCAGATAGAAGATACTTGCGTCGTTGTAGAAAGTAAATTGCACTGAATGCAAGATAGGGCCCTCTGACTGTCATTGAGTATTTTAAGACTGTCATTCAAGACACTTTGACCTTCATCGTATGGAAACCCTCAGAAGGAGTCCACTCTATAGAGTGGACTCCTTCTGAGGGTTTCCATACGATGGAGCCAGAACTCATAGGCTTTCATAATCAGTAAGGGATTAGGATGAGCATTGCAAATAGCATCAGTCCAATCAGGAAGAAGCACCACGACCAAATAAATTCCATCTGATTAAGAAATGTGGCATGGCCGTTTTAGTTTCTGAAGCTTTTTGTGGGTGTTATGTGTTCAGTATTCTCCTCAAAGAATAAAAAAAGAAGCCAATAATATGTTATCCCTTTGGGTTACTTAGTTACTTAGTTTCTCTCGTTACATATCGGCCTCAGGCTTTAAAGGAAACATATTATGGTGTTTTCCCAATGAGTAAACATAGTACATGAGTTCCAGAAAACATGTTTTTGAAGCTGTTTGCTGGAAATAGCTTTTAGGAAAAAAGTATCTTGCCTTCCGCTATTCCCCTCTGTTTCAGTCCCTTCAGAATGCGCTGTTTCTGTAGTCTGCTTTAATGCAAATGAGCTGCAGCCCATTGACCAATGAGCTCTCAGAGTGAACCACAGCATGAAGGAGAAGTGATTGTTGCCGTCTGCGGACTCCTGGAGCTCTATATATAATATAATAATAATATAATATAATATATAGGTATTTTATACAATATTATATCCAATATCACGGCCAAAAGCTATATGCGCCTCGGATGATATTATGAATCATAAAGACTGCGTCTGATGTCTCTGGTAGACTACTTCATCAACAAGTTAAGACTCGTAGTGGGGTTATCTCGGCCATGGTTGTGAAGAATTGGGGGAAAGGATCTTTGGCATTGACTCTGAAGTCATTATTGAACCGTGACATGGAGGAGAAAGGAATTGTACTCAGTCTCCGGGAGCTGAGCTGCCGGACTGCCGCCGAGCTCCCCCCGCCGGAGTTGCTGGACTGCCGCAGAAGCTTCGGCGTCAGTCCGACGCAGGGAGCTCGGCTGCAGTCCGGCAGCTCAGCTCCGGGAGGACAATCCCCTTCTCCTCCATGTCTCCTCCTCCGGCAGGGGGAGCTCGGCGGCAGTCCGGCAGCTCGGACGGAGAAAGGGATTGCACTCTCACAGCTGCAATAGTATCCGCCTGCGTCCTGCAAGACGGAGGCGTGACTTGTAGGCATAACTTGTAGTAGGAGGCGTGTCTAGTAGCCTACTTTTCTAAATCGTGGAGTTGATCTGTAGGCCTTTATAGCAGTGTTGCGCGGGTACATAAATGACCGCAACTCGCACCTCAAATATTAGGCCTTATACAAAAATAATGCACCCGCTCATTTAAAAATGTGCTCTTGATTAGCCTAATCATAGCCTTACTGGCTTACGTGAAACTGACATCCCTGAGACATACGCATTTAAGAAAATAATTTATAGATTTACAAGACTTATTTTTACCGCGAAAAGAGAAAAAGTATGCCGAAACGGACTCGCTCGTTTGGTAACTGTACTGTAGGCGGGGTAGGCCCTACTTTCAGATATGCATATCTTGCTCAAAAAATCATGTACAGACTTTTTCAAAGTTTGTATGCATGTGGGAGCACCCGAGACCCAAAACAACACCCCAAATCCCAGGAAATGTGTTGTTTTATATTAAGTCCCCTTTAAGGTTTTCTGATGTTGAGGTGTGCTGTATTTATAGGAAATAAACAAAATAACGCCACCGAATTTGAATTTTTAATCAGGCAGCATGACACCGTCACACAATTCACAATTTGAGGCCGGCAAATCATTGCGTTAATAATAATTTAATATTGTGCACAGTGTAGTGACGCTGTTGTGACACAAGATGGAGCCAGTTGTTTGCCTTTTGGTAGGGACCAAATTTCGGACTGGACATCATATTGGCTTCTCATGATATTCTCATAGGCCAACATGTTTATGACAAATGGGGGAATCCCACAACAAACATTTGCAAAAAAAGGAGGCAATAAAAAAAAATACATAGTTATATAAGGCCTACGTCTTCAATTGTTTTCAATATGTCTTGTCATGTCCTAATCAGGTGTGTAAGGACTGTGGTATAAAGGAAGGTAGTCTCGTTCACTAATTTGCACCCATAGCGCCTTGGAATCCTGTTCCGCCCGAGTATTTTTATTTATAACCTTTTTTAAGACAGTGTCATTTCAACTGACCATAATTCCGATGGTTTCTGTTATACGTGCAATAGCTCATATTGCAATCAAACGCCCCTTCGCCCCATTCCCCTATGAGTAGTAAAGGCTGGTTTATGCTCGGTTACGTAAGCGTAAGCGCAAGCGCAAGAGGCCCTTGCGCGCCCTTGCGCCCCCCTTGCGCGACTTCTCACGTCTTGCGTGCGTCGGGCGATTTTTCTAGACTTGCGTCATTTTTACGTAAGCTCTTACGCGAGCCGCCCAGCCTGCAAGGCTGTGATTGGTTTGCTGGTCTGGTTACTACTTCCTGTCTGGAGTATCACCCGGCAGGCTCATATACAAAAGCATTAACCTGAAGTGAAGTTAACTTTGCTGCCAACACATTATGTCGTTTTAAAATGTAGAGAGATATGCACATTTACACAACCCCAATGATCACAACTTCATCACCCCTGTTCCTCTGTCTGTTGCCATCATTCACTGTGTATGGGGAGAACACGATCTGGCACATAAACAAACCAACGACTCCCACAGACAAAGACGTCATTCTCGAGGTCGTCTTCAACGAAAAACTTTCCTCCACATATTACTCCACCTACTGTTCTGGCGGTAAATTGCTTGGCAACACGCGCAACACGCGCAACCTAAAAGGGAGCATGAATTGCTTTGAGTAAATTTTGCGCAACAACGTAACACCAACGCTGAAGCATGCAGCCGCCTTTAGGCTCACCACGTCTGCGGTGCGCAAACCTTTGGCTCAGTCATCTTTTGGGGATACGTAGTAGTCTGCTAATCTCTGGCGTCCAGTTGGTGGAAATCCCCACGTGGTTTGTACTCTTGTATAAAAACTTTGGGTGCGCTGTGTCCCTGTGTCGTGATCCCAGGCCAGAGGAGGATAGACGCCAAGGCAAGAGCATCTGTGAGGACGCGCGGATCTGTCCACTCACCGACACAGAGGACAGACTACCGAGAGAGACACCAAGAGAGTCTGCATAGCGCACTTAATGATTGAACTTCAAGACGGACTCATTTGGTTTCCCAAGTTGTTGCGCTGAGACTGATTTTTTGAATGGGAAGGGTGCACTTTTAACTTTTTTGCGCATTTTGGACACCGGCATTCAAAGCATTGCAGACCGTTTGGATGAGCCTTAATCTTCATCTTCTTCTTTGATTGTTTTGATAAAGTGCAAAGAGAAAGCGTTGACAATCCCAGCTGACCTGACGGCAACAGTTTGGAGACTATCCGTGCTGAAATCAAAGCGCTGGTCGACTGGATGACTGTTCCTGAGGCGAACGAAGCATGGCTGCAGAATTAGACTCACTATGACTCGGATTATCAAGCCAGCGTTTATGTGATCAATCTGGGAATACACGCCCTCACTGTTGGATTTAAATTGACATTTTATAGAGTTTTGAAATTGACATATTATAGAGTGATCACACGCGTTAGGCTTCAGCTCTGCGCGTCATCCTTGTTTGTTATATCTTTCAGAGACGTTTTGCCCAATTAAAAAAAAAATGTGCAAGTCCACGCAAACACTCTCATGTTTATTGGCCTGCATCCTCTATACCCTGTGCTCTGTGCTGGCCGACGGCACGGAGACGCAGACCCAGGCGTCCCAGGAGGGGTGCGCGTCGTGCGGCTTTAGAGCGCCCGACCAGTCGGAGCGAGTGGATGTGGACTTTCTGGAGGCGGTGAAGAGGCACATCCTGAACCGACTGCAGATGCGGGAGAGACCCAACATCACCCACCCTATACCCAAAGCATCCATGGTGACCGCCCTGAGGAGACTCCACGCTGGGAAAGTACGCGCGGACGGCCGGGTTGAGATTCCAAACTTTGACGGCCAGGCGGCCTACAATAACGAGATACAAGAGGAGAGTTCGGAGATTATTAGTTTTGCTGAATCAGGTAATTATGAACGGTTTTATCGATCTCAACGGTCTCGCATTGACCCCCCACTGAACCGGTGCGCAAGGCTCCGTATATTTCCAATTACGCACAGCCAACCCGCGGCGTTCACATGTTACACCAACACAATTTGATCACATTTGATGCAGTCATCATCATTTGAATGGCTTAACATATCATCAGCCATCCTCGTCCTTATAACATCACATCACTAGAATCCTGCCTCGAGCATTTTTTGAAGTTCTTGTGTTGAGGTTTTGGTGGATGTTCTTGTGTTGAGGTTTTGGTGGAGGTTCTTGTGTCATGGGTCTGGTGGAGGTTCTTGTGTTGACGTCCGTGTTGAGGTTCTGCTGTATGTTCTTGTGTTGAGGTTCTGGTGGAGGTTCTTGTGTTGAGGTTCTGGTAGAGGTTATTGTGTTGAGGTTCTGATGTTAATGCTTCTTCCTGCTTCTTCCTACTGTTGGACATCAGAAGGACCGAGTCCTTGAATTACCTCTATGTGTTGTCCAGGGGACAAAAAGTACTCTGAATCCAATTTCATCACTAAAGCTTTGCTCACACTCAATACTTGAATGTATAAAGCCCTCTTTTAAAGCAGGACAAAGTCCCCCAATTGGCCATTGGTCTCTTCCTCTTAGAATGTGTATCTAACTAATTCTTAGAAGGCAAAGAGAATCTCTCTCTCTCTCTCTCTCTCTCTCTCTCTCTCTCTCTCTCTCTCTCTCGCTCTCTCTCTCTCTCTCTCTCTCTCTCTCTCTCTCTCTCTCTCTCTCTCTCTCTCCTTCCCTCTCCCTCTCACACACACGTACCTTCGCCCCCCACTTCACCACCGCACGCACACTCACGTACACAGACATAGGCTAACGCACGCACAAGCGCATCCGAAACAATCGCCGCAAGTATGGAACGGACCTGTAATTATCTTTTTCCGCCCGGGATCTCCCCGCAGTAAACGAGACGTTAGGCTAACAAAGTAACAATCATTTTTTCGGAAAGAAAAGTATTTTTAAAATAAGGCACTATTGCCCAACCCCCGCTGGTACAATTAGCCCTCAACCGCTCCCGCTTCCCCAATAGGAGTGATCCGAGCAGCTTCATGACAAGGGAACAAAAGGCGACCAATTATTATGAGAGCACTGCGCGTTCGTGCTCAACCCAACATGTCAACATTCAGAAAAAAAAGAGGGAAAACAAAGGGAATCGCTCAGAATAATGCATGAGACATTCGGGCCCTTGCCGGTTCAGTGTGTTGGAGATCGAGGGGCGCAGGCTGGCATTGTGAGTGTGTGTGTGTGTGTGTGTGTGTGTGTGTGTGTGTGTGTGTGTGTGTGTGTGTGTGTGTGTGTGTGTGGGTGTTGTGTGGTGTGTGTTTGTGTGTGTGTGTGTGGTGTGTGTGTGTGTGTGTGTATGTGTGTGTGTGTGTGTGTGTGTGTGTGTGTGTGTGTGTTTCACATGCATTTGTGAGTGTGTGTGTTTCTGTATGTGTGTGCATGTTCAAATGTTTATTTGCATGGATGTTTCTGTGTGTGTGTGTGTGTGTGTGTGTGTGTGTGTGTGTGTGTGTGTGTGTGTGTGTGTGTGTGTGTGTGTGTGTGTGTGTGTGTGTACTTGTGTATGTGAGCTTGTACATATGTTTAAGGTTGTGTGTGTGTGTGTACGCATGCGCCAGTGTCTCTGTGTGCCCATGTGTGTGTGATTTGTGTGCATGCGTGTGGACGCATGTGTATGTGCATGTCAGTGTGTGTGTGTGTGTGTGTGTGTGTGTGTGTGTGTGTTTTTGTGCATGTGCATGTATGTGTGTGTGTGTGTGTGTGTTTGTCCTTACGCCCAGGCCTGCAAATCCGCTGTGTATCTGCCGTGCACGGCTCGCAGCGCATGTGTCCCTATCGCAGTTTTCCAAAGAATGCTTTTGTCATCACGGAGGTTCAGCAGGCTTCTTTGCGTCTTTTTTCCTTTCTTTTTTTTCTAAATCTTTTCTTCCATTCTTCCCCAACACCTTTGAGCCTTTGTGTGGCATTGTACCGTGGAGCTGGCGTGTCTCCCTGCTCCCTGCTCCCTCGACCCCCTCGGCCTCCTCCACAGCCAGCTGGCTCGCAACCCCCCGGGCCCAGGCTGCCAGCCAGGGGCATGGCTCAGGGACAGGGCCCAGAGAAGGGCTCTGAGGCTGGGGTAGGGGATGGTGCAGGGAGGGGGCAGGGGGTCTCTGTCTTCCCCAGCCACCACCTTCCATCACCCTGGAGGTTGGTGGAAGGGAACCTGCGTCTGAGCAGTTGGGTTTGTGATCTTGACGGAACATAGGGTGCTGCTGGGTGCTGGGGTGATGCTTGAGGTGGAGAGTGGGCAGGATATGTTGGCCCAACAGGAATACAGTGGGTTCGCTACTCAGACCGCAGGCTGAAAAATGTTTACCAGCAAGTCTCACCATGCTCTGTGTGTTTGTGATGGGAACAACGGAAGAGGGCCGGCCAGGGGCCTCTGCCCGGCTGCCTGGGGCCCCAGAGGTCTGGGTGCCTGGGCAGGTGAGGGAAATGTGCCATCCTTCCATCTCCCCTGACATGCTCCCATGGGCCGAGCAGGGCAGAGGGATTCGGTGTCCCGCACTCATGGGAGCGAAGCGGCGAGCACAGAGCCACAGAACACAAGAGAAGGAGGGACATATATGAATAAATATATATATATATATATTTATAGAGAGAGAGAGAGAGAGTGGGAGAGAGAGAGAGAGAGAGTGGAGAGAGAGAGAGAGGAGGGAGAGAGGGAGAGATGGAGAGAGAGAGAGAGGAGAGAGAGGAGGGAGAGAGGAGGGAGAGAGGGAGAGAGAGAGAGAGAGAGGAGAGAGAGAGAGAGAGAGAGAGAGAGAGAGAGGGAGAGATGGAGAGAGATAATGATAGAGTGGAGAGAGACGGGGGGAGAGCAATAAAGGAAGAGATAGTGGAAGATTGAGCGAGATGCAGGAAGAAAGAGAGTGAGATGGAGAGTGGAGGAAAAAAGAGAGAGGGAACGAAAGAAAGGGGCATTGGAAAATAAAGAGGCACATCAGGCTCAGATGCCCGCATCTCGATTGCCCGCTGCGAGTGCTGTGACCCGGTGAACTCGCGGTGACCGGGCCGAGACATGGAATTAAGACTTCATTATAGGATATCATTAACTCTGGGCCCGTTGATGCAATGGACAGGGTTCAGCAGTTTATTTCAGGACAGGTCTTTCACGGGGTGCTGTCAATCACCTGCATCGGATCCTGGAACCGGTCCAGACATTTTCCACACTCCGCTCTCCTGTCCAGCCCCTTCCCCCCTTGCTGCCTGCAGCTCTGCAGTGGAGCTGTAGACTGCCATTAAATTTTGATTACGGCATCATTGTTGAAACCCTGCCAGTGGTGAATTGTTAAGCAGGGCAGCGAGCAGTGCAGTGTACTCCCTCCAGTGGCGTTTCCATCTCAGCCCGTTTCCTCATTCATGGGAACCAGAGAACACAAGAGTGACGCTCCCCTCTATGTGTGTGTGTGGTGTGTGGGTGTGTGTGTGGGTGTGTGTGTGTGTGTGTGTGTGTGTGTGTGTGTGTGTGTGTGTGTGTGTGTGTGTGTGTGTGTGTGTGTCTCCCTCTCTCATATTTTTTGATCTTTCCCAATCATTCTTCTACTTTCCAAACTCCCTCTTCACTTCTTTGTCTCTCCATCTCCCTTCCTCTCTCTCTCTCGCTCTCCCACTCCGTCCTAAAGATTTGAATTGTGCCGCCCGGGGGGATGTCTTGTTTGTATACTGAGCACGTGCAGGTGTACTTACAGGTGTGGTGTACGCCACCCTTTTTCCAACTGAAGCAGAGACCGAGAGGGCCGACACCCTGCTCTGAGCCACACAGCACCACACCTTACCCCACCCCGAATCGCGTGTGGTCTTGTCGACAGTGACTCTGCCTACCAACTACCTGCCTACCTACCTGTTCAGGTGTACTTACCTACCTAACACCTACCTACTTACTTATACCGCTATCTACCTCCCTACATACCTTGGTTTGCCTTCTTAGCTACCCGCCTATTAAATACCTGCCTACCAGTACCTACCTACCAACTTAACTGAATACCAACCTATACTAACCTGCCGGCCTGTCTACCGACTCACCTATACCAACCTGCCTGCCTCCCTACTTATCTACCTACACCTACCTGTCAACCAACTCATACCTACCTGCCTACCTGTCTTCCAATACCTACCTATCTCCCTACCTATCGACCCGTATCTGTCTATCTACCTACCTACCTACCTACCTAGACCTGTCTATCTACCTACTTATATTGACCTACCTATAACTGCCTTCATAACAAACTGTGAAGCTAGCACAGGTGAGAACACAACAGTCTTGCTATTCATCCACTCAAGCCAAACCACAAGCCCTCATCCTGCTGCTAAGATCACACTGTAGCCCTGGCTGTTCCGCGTTGGCCATACAAAGGACAGTCACAGGTCTATGACTTTGTT
>NC_079431.1:19342803-19350303 GCF_026213295.1 Gadus chalcogrammus
GCTCTAGTTTGCCATTTCTAGTCAAAAAACAGTTGCACCATCATCTCCTCACAAAATGAAGATTGAAAGCGCTTAAGGACACAGACAGGGGCATCAGCTGACATATGTAATCGTCTAATGTCATTCCGAACCTCAAGCCTCCCCACTCCACTGCCCCTTCACACCACATCCCTGGGAGGAAGCCCTTCTTACTTTAGCACACAACATAACTTATAAAGCACTGACTTATATCCATTGACTTATACAATTCAGAACACCAGCACTTCCTGGGCCTGTGACTGTCGCTGCCGTGCTCAGAGTAAGCAGACCACATCCCTGTCCCTTCCCTGTAATGAGGGTGAGTCCTGGGGGGGGCGGTTTCTGTTACCACGACAACCAGGTGAAGATGGACCTTCTAAGTGCCCTTCATTTGTGCACTTCCTGTAACGTCAACAGAGAGAGAGTGAGAGGGACAGAGAAGGGAGGGACAGAGAAGGGACAGAGAGGGAGAGAGTTTGAGGGAGAGAGGGATAATGAGAGAGATGATACACCTTCAGTGTGTCTAGTCCATTGCTCTTGGAGTCCATTGGGCCATGTTTGCAGAAAACAAACTGGCTTGTGGGTTAAATCGGTGCAGTGCAGCACTTGTGTAAACTGTTGAAATGCACATCCTGAATAGCACTTGCATACTAAAATGCCTTCCGAGGGGTACTGAGTGTCCTGTCTCCTATTGCTAATTAATAAGTGCCACATGAGCTATGCAATGTAAAGTAATCCATGTCGATAGTCCACATCCAGACTGAAATCTCTTGTTTTTTGTTGTTTTCTTGTGTTGCTTTTCTTTCTCTCTTTCATTTTCTCCTTATCTCCCTCTTGTTCTGTCTTGTTAGTCTACAACCCTGTATCAATACTTGAAATATGATCTTTCGCTTCCTTTCCAAAGCGAATGGTTATCGTGACGTTTGCACTGAAAAGTTGCGGGATTAGCGAAGACAAAAATACAAAAAAAGACAAAAAAGATCAACTGCCATTGAAAAGTTATTTTTATAGAAGTAAAATTGAATTTTTTTCAAATGTATTTTACCTAATTAATGGAACCAAAGAGGCCAAGGTTGAGCTGTAAAACTTAGGTGGCTTGGCCATCCTGTTATATTTGTGTATGATAATGTTGTAATCATTTGCGAAAGCCTACTACTGTATCAGGGTATGATGTCATATGATTCCAATTCCACGCTCTATGTTCTGTCTCTCTATTTTGTACAACAAGCAAGTGGAACACTTACTTTTTTCATCTGTAATTCTATTTTTTTTTCAGTTTTCTATTTAATAAAAAGTTATTTTTAGTGCTTGTTTCAGAATCATTTAGTCAAATAAATGTCATCTGTACAGTTTATGTAAAATAAGATGTTTTTTCTTAAATATTTTGTAACTTTAAAATAAATTCGTACTCTTTATTCTGTGTATTGTTGTTCCTTTCCGGAATTTTTCATACTGACTTCTTCGCTACTCAAACAAGAGGCCTAACTGTCGTGACCATCGCTACTGAGCTGAAGTGCAGTAATTGCGACTACACTTAATGATTTCACAGGTATTTCTAGTGCCTGCCAACATTGAGTCACACACATACATGGTTGATTCCCCTTGGCCTCATGTTTGCTGGCGTTGGCCCCACATCTGTGTGTGTGTGTGTGTGTGTGTGTGTGTGTGTGTGTGTGTGTGGGTGTGTGTGTGTGTGTGTGTGTGTGTGTGTGTGTGTGTGTGTGTGTGTGTGTGTGTGTGTGTGTGTGTGAGTGTGTGTGTATGTGGTTGCGTGTGTGTGTGTGTACAAGTGTGTGGGAGTGTGCATATGTGTGAGGTAAGGTGCTCCTGTGAGCCGCTGCAAAGCCCTCATCCAACCTTATCGCCGTGCCTGTGGTTCTTAGGGCGGGCTTAGTGCTGCTCTCAGCACTCGTGTTCCAATACAAACTTTACAAGGCTCGCCCTCTGCTTACCTGCCTGCTTGTATGCCTGCCAATACGTCTGTCTGACGATCCCCTGCCTGTCTGTCCGTCTATCTCTCTCTCTTTCTATCAGCCTGCCTATATCTTTCTGTTTGCCCCTCTTTCTTCCTACCTGTCTGTCTGTCTGTCTGTTTGTCTGGATGTCCCTCTTTCTGTCTGTCTCTCTGCCTGCCTGACTTCCTATCTGTCTGTTTACCTACCTATCTAATCTTCTGTTTCTCTGTCTGTCTTCGCTGTCCTTCCATGCCCTGGACACATCATCAATCAAAGCACATCAAAGTGGCAGACTGACGGAAATACAAGGGAACAAGTGAAACAGGTGTGTGTGTGTTAATGTGTGAATGTGTGTGGTAATCAGTGTGTCTACATGTGGTTGTGTGTTTTAAGCTGGTTCATGAGGAATATCTGGCATATATGTATGTGTGTAAGTGTGTGTAGGTATGAGTCTGCGTGTATGTGCGTTTGTGTGTGTGTTTGTGTGTGAGTGTGTGTGCTTGCATGCATGTGTTTGTGTGCATTCATTTGTGTGTGTGTGTGTTTGTGAAAATCTGTGTGTCAAAATGTACAACATAGTTGTGTGTTTTTGGCTGGTTTGAGGAATAACTGGACTCAAAATAACTGGTTTGAGGAATAACTCATGTGACTGTGGTTTTGGGTGTGTGTGTGTGCATACGTGTGCGTTCATGCACGTGTGTGTGTGCACACATCCACATGCATGCCAACAACTTGTGTGTATGTTTTCCTCACTCTGCATTAACAGCGGTTATGCAGAGTGACAGAGCGACATACCGACAGACAAGCAGGCTGGCAGGCGGACAGACAGCTCGTCAAACATGTCTGTGATGTGTTGCAGCGCACAACCCTTCCGCAAAAACACACACACACACACACACGCACACACACACACACACTGTCCGACGTGTGTGTGTAAGTAAGTGTGCATGTACAGCTGAGCATGAGTGACGTGGTGAGATGTGTGTCTGTCTTGTCAAGTATCTCACCAAGCATTTAGCCTTACAGCTGGAATGTTAATGACGTTGGGGCTGGGGGTTGTGCGGTGGGGCAGGGTGCTGCGTCTACACGCCACACTCCACATTCACGTTTGGACTGCGAGCGCACGCGCGCACACACACACACGGAGCACGCAAACAAACTTTTAGTTATTCACCTATTCAATAAAGCCGTACACGTTTTGTATTGATTTAATATTGAAATGTGACAAAAAGTATTGCACGAAGAAAGTCGGCCGAAGTCAAGGATGTGTCAATAGAAAAATAAAATTGAAAATAGAAATAAAATAGAAAACTGTAAGAGGCACAATGGCAGCAGCTTCAGCTCTACACAAACAACTGTAAAGTGTGTGTGATGGTTATCCGTGTTCACTATTGCAGGCTTCACTTCAAACAGCAATATTTTATATAAGTAGCCCATATGCTACACGTGAACCTCCTAAGATGGCACAATTGATTGGTTCGCTATCTCGGGGTATGGAGCAATATCCTATGATTTATATCTCAAACTCGGGATATTGTTTTCAGCGCGCATGACGGTCATCAAAACAAATAAACCACTATTAAAAACAAACAATTCCCGGCAATAAGTGTTATCTTGTATATTTTTGGAGTGTTCACGTATAATATAATTAAAACAATTATTCACCTCAGGCTCCGTGAGTAGTGGTGAATAGCCCCCTCGACCATCAGTCCCGGGGGGTTATTCCCCACTATTCACTTCGCCTTAGGCGAATAACTGTTAATTATTGGATATTTTAGCGAGGCAAAATTTGGTCACTTGTGTACTATCCACTGTTTCATGAAAGATCAAATCATTTCTTTGGAATCATGTCATATAATGCTCACTAAAGTAACAACCTGAATGCCATTTCAGTATGTCCTTTAAACATGGATGCACACGTACGTAAGTCAACACACAGATATGCACACACACACACCCACACATATAAAGAGAAGACATAAGCAGGGACACTTGCATCCATATTCAAGCACCGCTACACAAACACACGCGTTTCCCTGCTGCTTAGGCTAACTGGCATGCATTTCTTATCCTGTACTCCCTCTCTTGCGTTGTCACTCATTCTGTGTCTCCCCCATCCACCCCTGTACAATAAACAATGAGCTAAACATAAACACACAGACACACAGAGAAATGCACAGCCTTCAAAAACCCTTCCACCATTCCCACACGCACACACACACACACACACACATATGCACGCACATACACACACCAAACACACACACACGCACACACGCACGTACGTACGTACACACATGTCCATCCAACCATGTGCAAACACATACACACACACTAACAGACAGAAAAAAACACAGAAACCACATTAACACACTTGCCCACACTAATAGAGACATGCACGCTCGCACATGCTCGCACACACACCCTTGAAGACGCACACAAGAACACAAACACACATACCCATGTATGCACACACACACACACTCACATACACATACACACACGCGCACACGCTCACACACTCACACACGCACGCACACACACGCACAAACACACACACACAAGCACACACAAACAAACAGAAGCACACTCACTCACACACACACACACACACACACACACACACACACACACACACACACACACACACCACACACACACACACACACACACACACTCACACACGCACTCACACGCACAAACACACACACAAGCAGACACACACACAAACAGAAGCACACACACACACACACACACAATCACACACACTGGCACACACACACAGACACACACACCTCTAACTTATCAGCTTTTACAAATATTGTCTCTTGGACACTCTGCGCGTCCAAGACCCGTCAAGGGTCACATGAAGCCGGGCAGGGTTACCCGGGGGTGGGGGGGGGGTCACATGGTTTATCGTTCCAATCTCTCCCCCCCCCCCCCCCCCCAACACACACACACACACACACACACACACACACCACACACACACACACACACACACACACACACACACACTCACACACACCCGGGCCCTGCATCTAGTAATGAATTTATGGGTGTGCATGGCCCAGGGCTCAGCATTCCTTCAATACAGATAGCGGTTGCTCCACTCTGTGGCCTCGAGGAACTGTAGGTACTACCACACCTATCCCCACACCTACCACCACTCCTACTACTGCGGCTGCTGATGCATCGCCCGGACGCCCATTGCATCAAGGTGATGGAGCATGTGAGCTGAGAACCGCAAAGAGTTGAGAAAAGTGTCTTTGGTTTGTCTTAAAGTTTGTACGAAAATTTAAATAACATGCACATTTGTTGTTACTCATTCTTGGTCTTGGTCCATCGATCAGCAGCCTATCTGTAGGCCGCTTCGGGCAAATTGGCTCATATCTACCTGCCCTTGCATGTGTCTGAATGTCGGTCGTTGCGGATGAAAACATGTTCTCAATGCAGCAGCAACACAGATTGGCACGACTGATAACAGTATAGCAATTGGGAAAGTCCTCTAGCAACACCAAAAGCATGTTTTAACCCATCAAACCGCATAAGGTCAGCTGTGCTTCGGTCAGCAGATTCATTGCCAACACCATTTCTCTAAGTTACAATAGCTACTCCGGAGGAGCTATTCACAACACGGCCATGACATCAAAGATGGCTTATATATCTATTTATCTGTGAGAACCCAATCTCCGGCTTATCTCACCGAGCGGGTTGTTTTACGGAGTTGAACCCAGGGAGTGTTGTGCACAACAGAGTTGACTTAACAAACACAACACACTCGCTCTCAAGTGACTTAAGGGTTGAACTTTAGTTTTTTTATCAGCTGGAGGTCATGTGTAGAGCCCTTCTTATGCTTAAGAATTACCGTAGCGGCTCCTAGAGACAGGGGGCTTACCTTGCACCCGTTTAAAGCTCTCTGTCTCACCCGTCCCCACCCACTCCCCCTCCGGCCTCCCCCACCAGTCTCCCTGTACCGTTACAACGCCAACAACACAGTCACCCAGCGACCCCTGACCTTTGGAGCAACGTGCACCAACCTCCCATGACCCCCACCTCCACCCACAGGATTAATGCAGTAGGAGGGAGGGAGAGAGCGATAGAGAAAGTTTTACCAATACTTGAAAGCATATTTGCGAGCACTAATGACCAGAAACCACATTAATCCAATCATACTTAACGGCTACGCTCTTATACCCATGCTCTCTCTCTCTCCCTCTCTCTCTTTCTCTCTCTCTCTCTCTCTCTCTCTCTCTCTCTCTCTCTCTCTCTCTCTCTCTCTCTCTCTCTCTCTCTCTCTCTCTCTCTCTCTCTCTATATCTCTCTCCTTATTTGGCATGTTACATCGCCTCTCCGCAGGGGTTATCAAGCAGTTTTTACATACAGTATAAATGCAGGAGGACGGAGACAGATGATCAGGTAAGTGGAATAGATAAGGAAGGGAACAAGCAGATACTGGATCCCTTGAGGAGGAAGGGAACACTGCTGCCCTGTTTTAGTTCTCATGATCTCAGGGATGGATATAAGAGCCGTCATGCTGTGTATCACCAGGTCAATAAGAGGCACTGTACACTGTCCGAACCGTTGGTTGAGACACTCAGAAACATGCGATGTGGCTGCACCCACCACCACCGCCAGCGCCACCATCCCAGAACCTCAACAGGCGTGCTATGGCCACCTACGATCAAGGACCCATAAAAATCCAGACACACGCACACAAATCTGAATCTGAATCTGAATCAAAGTTACTTATATTACATCTTATAGTACAAGTAAACACAAGTATTTTTTTAGGTTGTTGGTTCCTCAACAGCCATATAGCAGCAACAATACAAGATAAAGTAAATACAATTAAATAAGTAAAATGGTGTAGCAGAAGTGGTGTGAAAAAATATGGATAATAGACATGGTCGGTGATAGGCATTGCAGCGTGCATGGAGAGGGGGCGGGGCAATGGAGAGACTCGAGGTTAGAGGGGGCGGTGGGGGGCTGCAACAGGCCACCTCTCACTTTGGGGCGGCATGTGGCTCAGGAGGTAGAGCGTGTTGGCTGGTAACCGAAAGGTTGCTACTTCCATGCCTGATTGCTCCTGACGAGCTGTCTGTCGCCTTGAATGGCTTACTCCGCTGTCACTGTGTGAATGTGTGCGTGAACGGGTGAATGTTAGGCAATATTGTACAACGCTTTGAGTGGCCACTGGTTAGGAAAGCGTGCTATAAATGAAGTCCATTTGCCATTTTAAATTCAGAGCCTGCGGAAATCTTGACGGACCCTTCACTGATTTTTCTTTGCTTTGTCAGCGATAAGCGACGCGCTCTGCCTTCCCTCAACTGTCTCGACTTCCTGACCACTGTGAGGGGGGGAGGGGTGTCCCAGGGTAAACACTGTGCCCCTGATTTGTGTATACATACGTGTACATCTGCAAGTGTTTATGTTTGTGCGTGTTGTGTGGGCACGTGCTAGCGTGTGTGTGCGTGTGTGGATGTGTTCACAGGTGTTTGATATGTGTGCATATGTCTGCGTGTGT
>NC_079431.1:19355303-19387803 GCF_026213295.1 Gadus chalcogrammus
TTGTATTAGCCTTAGCATTAGCATTAGGATTAGAACGACCTCAGTGCTCCGTGCAAGAGATTCCAGTCCACTGACAACACAACCAGTGGTCGTACCCCCACCCCCCTCCTCCCCCAGCACTATCTTCTCCACCGCTTCCTGATGCTTGACCGCATGCGTACGGGCTGATGGGAGGCTTATGGCTAGAGGTGCCTGGGGCCCCCCGAGGGCTTCAGTGGTCTGATTAGATCTGGAGGGCCCTTGGAGAAAGACAGGCACCGCTGGGCTATTTTAATGATGATTCAGTCATGCTCTCTCTTTATCTTCTTTATCTGGAGATCCAAGTGGTCAGAGGAAGATAACTCCTGACAATACTGCCCACTTGTGAAAAACAATAACAACAATGCTTCATAAGATGAAATGTCCTTACTCCGGGATGGCAGTACCTCAGGAGGTAGAACAGGTTTACTGCTAACTGGAAGGTTGCTAGTTCGATTCCCGGCTCCTCCCCCCCCATGTGTCGAGGTGTCCCTGAGCAAGACGCCTCACCCTGACTGCTCCCGATCAGCTGGCTTTCGCCCTACGTTGTTGACTTCGCCATCAGTGTGTGAATGAGTGAATGAATGGTTGTTCGCTTTTGATAAAAGTGTCAGCAGAACCCCCTAAATGTAAATGTAAACGTATACTACCTCTCAGTAGAGATATTCAAGGATTCAAGGATGCTTTAATTGTCATTTAACATTTACATGAAAAACGAAATACAGTACTCAGGTCTACTCAGTGTGCTAATTAAAACCCTAGAATTTGGTTTAACTTAAAATAAACTATTAATATAAATAAAGACGTACTAAGATGCACAAAAGTGTAGTAGTAGGTTCCTTGTATGTAAGTTGATAAAGTCAAAGTGCAAATGCAAATCAGGTCAGCAGTCGGGGTTCTAGACATTAAAGTGCATAAGTGCAGTTAATCAGTGCATAATAAGGAGTTTTTTAGCAGTTAAACAGTCTTATAGCATCCAGGTAGAAGGGGTTCCACAGCCTAGTTATCCTTGCCCGGATGCTACGCAACCTCCTGCCTGAGGGAAGGAGGGTAAATAGTCCATGTGCTGGCTGGGTGGAGTTCTTCATGATGGAGGCTGCTCTGTCCTGGCATCTGGTGATGTAGATTGTTGACAGAGATGGCAAACTGCAGCCGTGAATTCGCTAGGCAGAGTTGACCACCCACTGTAATAATAATAATAATAATACATTTAATTTAGAGGCGCCTTTCAAGACACCCAAGGTCACCTTACAGAGCATATAGTCATCATAAATCATTTAAAAAAACAAGACATTGTGGAAAAAATAAAAATAAATATATAATAATAATAAATAAACTGTAGTGCCTGCTTCTCTGCCACTGTGCAACTGCAATACCACACAGTGATACCGGGAGTGAGATTTTTACGATTTTTACCCATGATGTCATAATACTAATACTCTCCACCACACACTTATAGAAGGATTCAAGTATGGCTGTGAACATACCTGCCCCCTTCAACTTCCTTAGGAAGTAGAGCCGTTGATGGGCCATCTTGATGGTGTGCACGGTGTTCTCCCGCCAGGTGAGCGTGTGGGTAAGGTGCATGCCAAGGTATTTGAATGTGTGAACCCTCTCCACAGCTGCGTTGTCGATGTAGAGGGGGGGAGGGATAGGGTCCTTCCTGCGGAAGTCCACAATCAACTCCTTCATCTTCTTTGTGTTCAGGATCAGGTTATTTTCCCCACACCACAGTTCCAGTCCCCTCACTTCCTGCCTGTAAGCCGTCTCATCCCCATTGCTGATAACGGCTGTGTCATCTGCAGAGCAGACTATGACATTACTGTCATAGTCTGCTCTGCAGTCGTGAGTAAGAAGTGTGTACAGTAGAGGACTCAGCACACAGCCCTGGGTACTGCCGGTGTTGAGGATGGTGGTTGAGGATGTGAGGTTATTAAGCCTAACAGACTGAGGTCTGTGGGTCAGTAAATCCAGTATCCATTTGGAGAGTGGTGGAGCGAGACCGAATGCTGACAGCTTGATCAGTGTCTGTGGAATGATTGTATTGAAAGCAGAACTAAAATCAAGAAAAAGTAGTCTCACATATGAATTGCTAGTCTCCAGATATGTGAAGACTTGGTGGATAACGGCTGAAACTGCATCAGCAGTCGAAGGATTCTACCTGTATGCGTACTGGTGACAGTCGGATGTGATGTTAATGGTGTTCTTGATATGTGACATTACCAACCTCTCAAATGTTTTCATGATGATTGGGGTGAGAGCATTAAGTCTATAGTCCTTGAGACAGGTGACCGTCTGGGCTTTTGGTACCGGAATGATGGTGGATGTCTTAAGACATGTTGGTACAGTGGCCTGGCAAGGAGTGGTCAGAGGGGCATTGTGCATTCTTCTTGTCGTAATTGGTAACACACTTAATGCCCTTCCACGTTTTATGTGGGTCATTAGAGATGAAATGCTCTTGTATTTTAAAAGCATAGTCCGATTTTGCTGTTGTTATGCCGGTTGTCAGGCTTCGTCGTGCGTCCCTGAGTGCGTCTGAGTCCCCGTACCAGTGTCTCGTGCTCTCAGAAGCGAACGCACCTCGGCAATCAGCCAGGGTTTTTGGTTAGGGATAATGATGGTTTTCCTGATGGTGACGTCATCCATTCACTTATTAATGTATGCCAGGACTGATTCTTCCAGGTTCACATCATCAACCACCATTGCTGCCTATTTAAACATCAGCAGTCTGTGCTTTCGAAACAGTCCTGGAGCATAGAGACAGTCGGCAACACTGTGATGTCTTTCTCAGTGGCTTTCTTGCTCTTTAGCACAGGGCGATATGCAGGGGCCAGCATGATTGAGATGTGATCTGAAGAGCCAAGATGGGGGCGGGGGAAAGCCCGGTAAGTCCCACGTCTGTTGGTATACACTTTGTCGAGTGTATTGTTACCTCGGGTGGCGATGTTGACATGCTGTTGGAACGTTGGGAGTGTTTCTCTCAGACACACGCCGCTTTCTCTTGCCTCTGCAGCCGTGCGATCCGTGTTTCCATGCCGTATCCTTAGTATTCACAGTCTCACAAGTTCAGATTTTAGTTTTGGTGAAAGTAAAAGTGAAGCTGCCACCTTCTTAAGTGCTAAAAGTTCGGCGTTACAAGATCTAAGAGAAGCAATTGCACTGACGCTGTCCGCCATCTTGGATATCCGCATTTATGGTCCTTTCTTACATCTCATCATGCAATCAGGTCGATCAGGTCGTTCATTCTGTGTTTATTTAGTTTTTTCTTGGAATTGTGCTGTGGAACCCCTCTCTGCTGCTCCATTCTGGCAACCACCCTACCCCCGCTTCCCTGCTCCTCTATCGTTCTCTTCTAACCTGCTTCTCCACCTCCTCCACCTCATCCACCTTACTAGTCCACACTGAGCACATCTGTTTGTGCGGGAGGGAGGAACATTTTCCATCCCAGAAGGGGAAGTTATCGTGAAATTTGAGCAGAAGATATACAAGATTATCTGGAAACACCTGCTCTGGCCCTCCTCCCCTTGACCCCTGTTTTCTCTCTGTCCTATTCAACCCCTTTCTCCACCTTCTCCTCCACATGTATCATTTACAACTCTTCACCTATCCTCTCTTCCCTCCTTTCCTCTCCACATCCATCTCCTATTCTTTTTTCTACTCTTATTATCTCTCCTCGCCTCCTCTATTTTGCGCCACGTCCTTCACCTCCAACCCCCTCAACTCCTTTGCTTCGATTCCACTCAAATTCCCCTCCCTCCTCCATTTGCCTCCTCTCTACTCAGCTCCTCCCCACATCTCTCCTCCTCATCACTCTCATTCCTTCACCTCTTCATCACTCTCATTCCTTCACCTCCTCATCTACACCTCACCGCTTTCCGCTACCCATCTCCTCTCACCTCATCCCTGGTGCACCAATCCTGTCTCATAATTATCTCCCCTTCCCCTCTCCTCCTCAGCCCCACTATTCCTCCAGCCTCCTGTCCTGTCCTCACCTCTTATCTCCTCACCTCCTAATCTCTCCTCTTCCCACCTCCTCCCCTCCCAAACCTCCCCTCCGCCCCTCCCCCATCTTCTTCCTGCCACATCCTGGGCAGTGTCTAGTCTCCAGGCCACCAATCACCGGTAAACTTGTTGTGTTATGGTACCTGTTGCATTATGGCTCAATGAGTAATGCATGCCTAGCCTGCTTTCCTCATACCAGGAGATCCTGTGATCAGTGCTCAGCGGTCACCATGATCTCTTTGTGTCAGGAAAGAATCCCCTTCCACAAGACAGGGAAGGGCCGCTTAAGACCGAGAGATGCCGGTGGTTGGCAGAAAGCCGCTGCAGATTACCGCCTCATTCCAGACGCGGTAACGGCAAGTATCATCAACATGCCTGATGTCTTGGCACAGAAGCCGCCCTCTGGTTCATCTGACACATGGTTGAACTCCGCCTGGGTACGGATGGGTTGCTGTCAACGTTGCGCTTCTTCTCAAAAATGTTAATTCAGTTCAGTCAAGTGTGTCCAGATAAGTCAACCGGTATCAGTAAAAACAGCTCTGTGTGCCACCTGAATGGAGAGGACATCAAAATAACCCCTATAAAGTAATATTCAGTTCAATTTCAGTTCACATTTATTTTGCCATTTTCTTCACACTCAGAATCTGTGAAAGACTTTACTACATGTATTACATACAGACAATCATCATGATGATTCATCACATCATAAATGTGATGCCTGTGGCGCCAGATTTTTATTTGATCCAAGGCAGACAGCAGTTATAATCCCATAGCCAGACAAGCATGTCTGTGTGTGTGTTTGTGGGTGTGTGAGTGTATGTGTGTGTGTGTGTGTGTGTGTCTGTGTGTGTGTTTGTGGGTGTGTGTGTGTGTGTGTGTGTGTGTGTGTGTGTGTGTGTGTGTGTGTGTGTGTGTGTGTGTGTGTGTGTGTGTGTGTGTGGGACGATTGGAATTCAGTAAGTACGGGCAGTGAGAACTCCCACTCCCATTGATAACTCCCACAAGCAGCAGTTAGAGGGAGCACAGGGTTGAATACTAAAATAATAATTTATATAAACAAATCATTACAAAGAACAATGAAAGCAAACAATCATTTCATGGGTCAACAATTAAAAAAAACAAGTATTTCATCTTAAAGTAATCAAAGTCTTTCCCAACAGTTTTAGAGTTCCTCTAATGTGAAGTCCAAGTCTGACTTTTGTATTATAATCAAGCATTAAGCTGGACCATCTATGCATCTAAGTAGTCAATCACTTGACTCTGACTCCACTCGTTAATCCTTCTCAACCGATAACACAGTCATTTGGTACAGCCTGTCGGATTGTGCCCCTCAACCGAGTGTTGAGATGTCCCAGCACACTGAGTTACAATTGAATGACTGAGGAAAAAAACACAGTCGAGTCCAAGCTGGCAAAATGGCAACCTATCATAAAGGCGACAAGATGTAAGTTTGTCTGCTGACCTTTTCTCCAAGCCTCCTCATCTCTTCCTGTACCCATGAACTCTTATCCTCCCTATTCACGACCTCTGACTCCTTCCCCTCTCCTCCTCCTTTTAACAATCCTTGACTCCCCTCTTTCCTCCCTTGACCTCTATCCCCTCTCCTCTTCACCTTCCCTCCTCTCCTAACTTCACTGAACACTGCTGTTCCCAGAGAGCTCAGGGTGCCATCCAGCTGAGGTGGAAAAGCTACTTCCAGTGAATTGCATCGCTGCTTTCCAACCCATTTTTCTGATGATGACGTGATGATGCCTCTGACGCAGAACTGTAGTTATGAGGGAGCTTAAAATAACCAGAGGAGCTCGACATTTTTAGCTCATGGGCATGGGGGCATTGCCTGAGAGTTGAGCAAACACAGGAGAGTTTAGCCTGAAGGCTTAGGTTTAGGGTGGATGGCATATCATTTAAACTGCTCTGCCATTCGTCATTTCTTCTTACCTTACATGGAATATGCGTAAAATGTGATTAAAAAGCAATATACTACTCTTGCAATGTTTAAATGTTAATATTTTATTATAGTAGGCCAATAATATTTCGCTATTAGTATGCTGCTCTATTACTGTTTCTGTATGCATGCTAACGTTTTTTAGGTATGTATGTTGACCATAGCATTGACATATTTTATTTTCGAAATTATTTATGTACAAGGATAGCATATTAGCCTCGTGACACCCTGCAGATATTCAAGTTTGCACTTGGCTGGGCACAAATTGAATTACACATATGGGCACCTGCGTGAAATTGGCACCCCATGTGTGAAAAAAACATGTAAAACTATTTCAGATCGTTTGTGCTCCCAGACCATTGTGCTTCAAATGTGTCTCAATCATTTGTGCATCGTTTGTGCACGACAAATAAACATTTGTGCTCTTTTAATTTTTAAGTTATTAAGGTTTCATTTTTTTCACTCAGCACCCCAATAAAGTCAGAATTGGTTCAAATAGGTCTCATTCGTTTGTGCATCGTTTGTGCACGTTTGTGCACGACAAATGAACATTTGTGCTCATACCGTTTTTGAGATATCAAACATTACATTTTGTAAACATATGACGTCACTCAGCACCCCAATATTGTCCGAATCGGTTCAAATGTGTCTCAATCATTTGTGCATCGTTTGTGCACGTTTGTGCACGACAAATAAATATTTGTGCTCTTTTAATTTTTAAGTTATTAAGGTTTCATTTTTTTCCCGTGTGCCTTACCGGCATGAGGACCCCGGGTGCCTTTAGACCTGCCTGATCGCAACCGCCCACCTGTCCCACCCCTATTAGGTGACGTCAGCGGTATGGGGAAAGAGAACGTGTAGCAGGGAACATCAGCACGAGACAGAGAGAGAAGACCTAATCCCACAGGCCACACATGTACGCTACGACTTTACTCACCTCTCAGAAGACAAAAACCGGTGTTAGCACAGGAGACGTTTGAGTCGAAGCCTTCAGATCTTCCCGCGGTAGTCTTCTGCAGCACTACGCAGTTGGTCAGCAACTACGCCGCGTGACCAACTGCGTCACTTGTTAAACAATAAAAGCAGGAATATTCATGCGTCGAGCACAAACGATCAGAAGAAGTTTTATATATGTTTTTCACCTTTGGGGCGCCAGCTTCGGAAGTTGAGTGACGTGATTTGTTTACAAAATGTTATGTTTAATATCTCAAAGGTGGTATGAGCACAAATGTTTATTTGTCGTGCACAAACGTGCACAAACGATGCACAAATGATTGAGACACATTTGAACCGATTCGGACAATATTGGGGTGCTGAGTGACGTCATATGTTTACAAAATGTAATGTTTGATATCTCAAAAACGGTATGAGCACAAATGTTCCTTTGTCGTGCACAAACGTGCACAAACGATGCACAAACGAATGAGACCAATTTGAACCAAATCTGACATTATTGGGGTGCTGAGTGAAAAAAATGAAACCTTAATAACTTAAAAATTAAAAGAGCACAAATGTTTATTTGTTGTGCACAAACGTGCACAAACGATGCACAAATGATTGAGACACATTTGAACCGATTCGGACAATTTTGGGGTGCTGAGTGACGTCATATGTTTACAAAATGTAATGTTTGATATCTCAAAAACGGAATGAGCACAAATTTTCATTTGTCGTGCACAAACGTGCACAAACGAAGCACAAACGTTCTGAAATAGTTGTACATGTTTTTTTTACACATGGGGTGCCAACTTCACGCAGGTCATATGGGCGCGGCCAAATACGACCAGATTCATAAACAATATTCTCCTTCCATGGACAGCTATGCAGGCTCCCTACTTGCTGCCACATTCAACACAAGCGACCATAGCATTCTTCTGGATTAGCTTGAACACTATGTCGGCAATAAAGGCTCAGTCTGGTTTAGATATCATCTTATGAATAGAATGCAATTTGTTCTTTGATTTAAAGTCTAAACACTGCAACCTAAGCTTTGGTCTTTCCTAATGCCCCGTTTACACCATCCCGCTAATGGCCGCTAATGGCCGATGGACCACCGATGTGGAAGTCGGGGTGATTCGGGTGACATCGGGCTAAAAATGTATGATCGGGTCAATTTATCGGGGTAGCATTTACACATACCCGATGTTATAACGATAACATAACGATTTATTACAGGGAAGACACCCGAAGTGCGTTTGGCGTCATTTGACGTCATTTAGAATGACGCCAAACACGTCAAATGACGCGTTTGGCGTCATTTGGCGTCATTTCGGGAGAAGGCAAAGGGGAGACTGGTTTAGACTGATATTTATTTATATATTTATTTATATTACAATAGCGATTTTATAATAATAGAACGCCGGTTCTAAATGGGCGAAATACCCCTGTAATTATAAAAGTAGGACATCCATCCATCACCCCCTATTTATACCCAAGTGGCAGATTGAGGTAGCCTGGCGATGTCATACTCATAATTCTAGTCAGAATATGAGTCTGAGACCGAACCATTGGGCTGTGATTATAGGGCGGAACCAGGAAGGAAAATGCCTCTTCGCTCAATTGGATAGACCTAAAACCAATCAGAGCAACGTAGTATGTGACGTATGTTGTGCGAAGCACAGCTATTCTCAAACTAACTCAACTGAGCGCACGTTCGAAGAGGTAGAAAAAGAAGATGGACATAAACGATTTATGCCTGTTTTGTAAAAAGAATTTAAGGATACACGGACAAATTGGCAACACGGTCAGCATTTTTGGGAAAAAAAGTCAAAGCGCTGAGCGCTCTTTGGTGACGTGGTTGATTACGTAAATGTGTATCATCTGTCCATCAACGTATAAAGCCTGCCCTTACAATTTGATTGGTCAGATCACTTTTTGATCTGACCTAATACCTCCCAACGAGCTCAATTCCAGACTGAATCTCCCAGACCAAATATTTTGTTGGCGGAGTTCAGGCTGGTATCCAGGCTAAGATTGAGGGTCTTCCTTAAAGGTTGGGTATGCGATTTGCGAAACGCCAGCAGATTTTGAAAATACACAACTCAAATGGTCCTACCCCCTCTCCTTCAACGCTGACTCTGACTCCACCCATTCCAAGTACCTGGACGCGCAATCATGCACGAGCGCGAACAGAGATGCGCGAGAGCGAGCCAGGCTAGCGTAGGTTTTCGTTTAACAACATGGCACTACATTCAGCTGTAAGTTGCACCCAGTACCACGGGAAGTAGGGGTTTTGGGGGTGCTGCAACACCCCCTGTCCGAGGCCCTGTCTTATCACAGAAAACGATCATTTCTAAAAACTCCGGCCAAAGTGGAGATTTCTGAAAACGCCGGTTATGTGTTGTCGTGTCAACGGGGAGAAACGGGATTTTAGGTTCTGAAGCGTCACATTATGCACCAGGAAATGCTTAACGTCATGTGAGCGCCCGCTGTACCGTATTGGTCCGAATATAAACACAAACCCCATTGTAAGACGACCTATATTTGGAAAAAAGATTTGAAGACCAGATCTTGTTTTTATGAATAAATAAATTGTATTCATTGAAATAATATACGAAAATAAAAAGGCATAGAATAAAACACTGCATTGCCACTAAACATTAGTGAAAATAGGCCGTACTGATGTCATGTGTACACAAGACTATTCCTGACACTCCTCTGCCCCGCTGTGTTCGCTCTGGCTGTGGTCGCTCCGAACTGTTTCGGCCCGTGGCAAAGCGAGTCATCCTCGCTGCTGTCCAAGGCATTTTGTGACGCAGCATTTATTTAATGCTCATATGACCTAGTGCTGAAAAAAGGTTACATGAAAAAGTGTGAGGGTAGCGGTGGTGCGCTAAACTTGTTCTGTGAGCAGCTGGATGTGAACCATGGTGTGAAGGAAGTGAACACAACGATCGATTTTCAACTGTGCGCGCATGCACTGGTGTAATTGAGCTGCGCTGCTATATATCTTTTTTATCAATGTAACGAGTTGCGAGTCTAGTGCAGGCTGAATTTTTTTTTTCCAGCACCCCCTGCTGAGAATACGTTCTCGCGGCTATGGTTGCACCAGATGTTATAAACATTAAACGGTCACATAAATCCTTACTATTTTTAGAAAATGTATGTTTGTTTCATATAATTGTATTGGAAGTCCTGGTTTTCACTAGGGTTGCTGCGGTGTGGACATTTTCACAACGAGTAATACACTCGTCTCAACACCGGTATTACCGAGTATAAACGGTATAAACTTTGAAACTAGGTCAACCGCCACACAAGCATCGGTTTTTAGACCCTTCTCGTCCTTCAGTGGCCGCCAACGTTCGAAAGCAGCGCCTAGGATTATTCTTGATTTCAGTTTTTCTCTTTCAGCGTTTTTATTATCAATTACTCTCTGAAAAAGAGTTTTCCTTCTCTTTGCTGGTGGTGGTGGTGGTGGTGGTGGGGATGGTGGCGTCTTGTCTGCCATGGAAATTGTCTTCTACTGCTAGGTCCAAATGTGGATTAACTAGTTCCAGTAGCTACCGCAGGATAACAACAAACAGGAGCTTGCTCTGGGTCACGAGCTCTGGGTCACGAGTACTGCACGAAGGAGTCGCGCGCGGGGGAGGGGGAGTGCAGTACGACCGTTGATTGACGTACTTACTGTCCAATGCAACGAGGTGGCAATCCAAATGATTGGCTGGAGTTTTTCGAGCCCTGCCCGTTCCACAGATGATTGACTTGTTTAATTTTCATGTCAGTACTTCTAACTCAGTGGCTGTAAGCGGGTTATGATAAGGATTTCAAGTAATTTGGCAAAAATGGCCAAAAAAGCAAATTCCATACCCAACCTTTAACACAATTTGGTCACTCACAATCGTTATTTGTCGAGGGTTCTCGAGGGTCTTTCGTGTGTTGAGGTTGCCGATATAAAGACGATAAAACACGATAAAGCGGGGAAGATTAACGAATATAGCCGATGTGCCCAGGAAAATTCGCGAACGACTTGCGATGTCTTACGTTATACTCCCGTTCTATTACCGATTATAGCCGATTAGCCCATAGCAACACCTGGTAACCGATTCTACCCCGATAGACCCAAAATTAACAAACATGTTCGTTCTTTGCCGATGTTGCCCGATCATTGAGCATTTCTTCCCGTTTCTTCCCGTTGTCTAACGATGTTCCCGGGAAGAGTAACGGTGTTTCCCGATGCAACCACGCTATTTGCCGATGTTATAACGATAGCTGCTGATTTAGCCATCGGGCACCATCGGGGCCCACTATCGGGTAGGTGTAAACAGGGCATAAGGGTCGGGCCTTGGTCCACTGCTTCTTGCAATCAACATGCTTCCTGCCTGACTGCATGTTGCAACTACTCGCAGCTCAACACAGGGAACACTGAGTGGATAGTCATCAGCCTGAATTAGCAACACACGAAAAAAAGGAAACCTCCTTACTCTCTCATTTGGCTGCTAGGTGTGTTCATCACAACCCACAGTTAGCCAGCACTTGCCTTCAACTGGTGCCAATAGATAATTGATGAGACGTTTCCTACATGATCCGTTTTTTCCCACCCTGCCAATCTTGAGGTGTCTGTTTATGTGTTGTGCACTTCTAAGTATCTTTGAAATAAAATGTACCTGACTTGACTTGCTAGCTAAGCTGAAGGTTAGTATTAGGGTTGTGGCATGGCATGGGCGAGCTGCTTGCTAGCTTGTTGCTAGCTGATTGTTAGGTGAGCCGAAGGCTGGTATTAGTGTTGTGGCATGGGCTAGCAGCTTGTTAGCGGTGCAGAGGGCTTTTATTAGGCGTGTGCTGAGCTGTTGTGTGTTTTACTCCCAGGCGTCTATTAGAGCTGGAGGTCATAAAGTCAATGCTGGGAGCAAGCCCCTGTATGCACCAGCCACCTGAAGATTAGCCTGACATTCCTGAAGCAACATAACAGCATGGAGGCGTGTGAGTGACTGTGTGTGTGAGTGTTTTTGTGTGTGTTACAGGCTGACCTATGTGATGTGGAATTGGATGGGAGAAGTACTACCATCTGCACCATCTTCTAACTTTTGAACAGAGAAGCGTTGAGAGAGAGGGGATTGAGAGCTGGCATGTGTGTGTGTGTGTGTGTGTGTGTGTGTGTGTGTGTGTGTGTGTGTGTGTGTGTGTGTGTGTGTACATGTACGTGTGTGCACGTGTGTCTGAGTGAGTGAGTGAGTGTGTGTCTGCATGTCTGTGTTTCTATGTATCAGTGTGTGTTTATGAATGTCTTTGTGAAGGGTTGGTTATTTGTGTGATGTGTGCGTATTTGTTTGTGCATAGGGCTGTTGTATGACAATGTTTGCCTATGTGTATTTGTATGCCAGTGTACCCGTATTTATGTATGTGTGTGTGCGTCAGGGTATACATTTGTTTATGTATGTGCTTTTATCTAAACTAGAGTTTCCGCTCACGCGTTGTGCGCGCTCAACCTCTAGTTGTAAACCTCTAGTTGTAATTAAACCGTTAGCTATAATATGGAAACGCCGTTCGATAATGTCAATTTCTGAGCGCATAATATAGTAACATTTTGACTGATGTTACAACGTATAACATTTTGGTTCACCTATTATGTAATGAAGCAAGCATAATAATTTTCTCCTTACGTTATGAAGTACGCATAATAATTTTAAGGACACATATCCTCCGCATTTCTGCCGCATTTGTACCTCAGGAGATGCGACCATGAGGGTGATTCACACTTGATGCTTTATATATGGAAATCAATGTCGTTCAGACATCAGTAGAATAAACGGGGGGTCAAGGGGGTGGGCTTGCAAGGGGTGATGTAGGGTCTAAGTTTGCAAGAGGCGGGATGAGTGCAGCTGCTGTCATTGTAGTTTGTTTTGGTTGGACCGCAGACAGCACGGAGGTAGAAGGGGCAGAACTCACCGCGATTATCTTAAATGTCGCTGCAACGATGCATCATATATTCCGTTGCATCGATCGATGAAAGATCTGAGCATGAGACAAATAGGCAAGGCAAAGCCAGGTAACTTTATTTATGTAGCACTTTTCATACCCGAGGCAGAATCAAAGTGCTTCACATAGAAACATTGTCATACAATAAAATAAAATAAAAGATAAGTAAAAGAAAACATAGGTAAAGTTAAAAAATGAATAAAATAGATGGAAATTATAGGCAAAGTTAAATCATGTGTCTCTCTGGTATCAGATAAACAGCCTTTCTGGTATCAGATCACGTATCTCTCGTATCAGAACAACAGTCTCTCTGGTATCAGATACTTCCCATTCATACAGATTTATTCAGTGATTTAGCAGAAGGCTAAAGCAACATGAAAGTCTTCAAAATAAATATATATAGAAGAAACTACGAAGAAGAAATGTATCGCAAACAACGGTGTTACCAGAGAAGTAGAGCGTATTTTTGGGCGTGTGTGTTTGTGTGCTTGTGTGTGCATTGTGTGTGTGTGTGTGTGTGTGTGTTTGTGTGTGTGTGTGTGTGTGTGTGTGTGTATGCGATGTGTGTGTGTGTGCGTGCGTGCGGTGTATGTGTGCGTTCACGCGTGCTGTTTATGTGTGTGTGTTAGCTGCATGCTGCTTGGCACATGCGCGTTGACCAAGTGTGGAGTAACTTGTCCGACAGGCCTGCTATTATGTAGTAGTTAGATAGCAAGATAAGATTTGCATCTGTGTGGGTCAGCATGTGTGCGTTTATTGAAAATTTGTATGTAAGGGTATCAGTATCTGTGTGTTTATCTATGTGACAATATCTGTGTCCATGTCGATGTTTTGTATCTGTCTGAGTCCGAGTGTGTTTGTATGTTGTGCGCATGTCACTGAATGCATATGAATCGCTGTAGAGGCATGTAAAAGTCTGCCGGTGGGGGGAAGGGGGGGTGGGGGTCGGGTGTCAGTGAGGTGCGGAGTCACTAGCTAGCGAGTTGCTAGGACATGCTAAGACTTGCCCGTCATGGTTACATTAACAGTAAAGCTACCACCATTACCGGGATGGTAATGGCAGTAGCCCCCCCCACCCCAGCTCTGCTCAGCAAGCTAATCCGCTGTTATGAGTGACTCTGTCAGTCAGAGGTCATAATGTACAGGGCACTGACATGAAGGGGGCTTAGGCTAAACCCTGGTGGTGGTAGAGGGAACTGAAAGGCCCAGTGTCCCAACCCCACCTCCATGCAACTTATATTTAAGGCTATAAAGGGGGTGCCCGGCCGGGTGTGTGTGTGTGTGTGTGTGGGGGAGAAACCTGCAAGCAGCAATACTGTAGGGCAGGAACGTCAACGTTTTTTAAATCAACACATGTCGAAATTTGTGTTGTGTCTCGGGCCATAAGTTAATCTGGATAGTTCAGTACAGTTCAGTTCATTTCAGTTCAGTTCAGTTCAGTTCAGTTCAGTTCAGTTCAGTTCAGTTCAGTTCAGTTCAGTTCAGTTCAGTTTAGTTCAGTTTAGTTCAGTTCAGTACTTTATTCATCCCGAAAGGGAAATTTGGTTTACAGAAGTGGTAAAGACACAAATACAACATATAAAAAGACATGAGACAAAACAACCTGACCCAGTACAACCAATAAAATAAAATACCACTGTTCGTTAATAAATGTCTATTCCATTTGAATTCTGTTTGAAAGTGCCGTCATGTTTTAAGTGCATTTATTGCACTATAAATATAAGAAAATGTATATCTATTGCACCTAACCCTGGGCAACCTGTACCTTCAACCCGATGGAAGAAGAACAAATTGTGCTCCGGAGAGGGCCAACTGACGGATTGCTTCAACATGTCCCGACACACAAAACGGTTGAAGGGGAACAACGCATTTACGTGTATGTGTGTGTCAATGAATGCCAAGTGTGCCGTTTATTTTCGCCCTGTTTCTCTGAAAGTCAACATTCTATAGGTAGTCCTGACTGTGAGATCCCTCCTCCTTTCATACTTGGTGGGCTTAGCGTTCTCCTGTCAGCAGCGGTTCCTGCAGGCGCTGTGTTAGCCAACTACTCTACCACTACTGTAGAGCAGGGAGGGCTGCTGTCAGAGTTACGTTAACCACTTGCAGGAGTATCAATTGCTAATATAAGAAAAGTTCCGAAAATGTAAAGAAGATCGAAAATTGCCAATTCATTCATAACCGATTACATTTTTTGCCCAATTTATTGTTTGACGTCCTTCTGTTATGCTCGGTTCATGCAACAATTATTTCAAACTAAAAACCCTGCTAGCAGGTCTGCCAAAACATGTCTCCTTCCATAGAACCAGTCAAAACTCTTTAAATGTGATGTTAACCGGAGGCCCCTCAGGCTTACTTAGAACGACTCGCTCACAACTATTATGGCCAAGTAAAAGCTGACCTCTCCATTCCCCACTGTGTGGCTCTACGTTTTAAACAATCCATAATTAGGCGGGTTTGGGGGGGGGGGGTCAGTGCCAGGGAGTGCTTGGTGACCCACCATACAGGAAGTGGGACAATTAAAGGTGTCTCCTGTAAGCTGAGGGGGTCTGCGCTTCTCTTGTGAGCAGGATCCCGGGAAGGAAGGAGGAATTGGTAGAGCGGGACGGGACCGGGCGGGGAGGGGGGGGGGGGTTAGGGCTTTAGGGTGAGTGGTATGTTTGACGGGAAGGTAAGAGGTGCTGAAGTTAGGGGATGGTGGAGGTAGGAGAGGGTGGAGGTAGGAGGTGCTGGAGGGGGTGCTTGAGGGATGGGGTGCTGGAGCAGGAAGTGGGATGGGGAGGTAGGGGGTGTTGGAGGTAGGGGGTGTTGGAGGTAGGGGGTGTTGGAGGTAGGGGGTGTTGGAGGTAGGGGGTGTTGGAGGTAGGGGATGGTGGAGGTAGGGGGTGTTGGAGGTAGGGGATGGTGGAGGTAGGGGGTGGTGGAGGTAGGGGATGGTGGAGGTAGGGGGTGGTGGAGGTAGGGGATGGTGGAGGTAGGGGGTGGGGGAGGTAGGGGGTTGTGGAGGTAGGGGGTAGTGGAGGTGGGATGGGGAGGTAGGGATTGAGGGTTGTGGAGGGGTTGAGTTGGAGCTTTTCATGCCACACACTCCTGCCATGAATTGAATTCAAACAATGCTTTTTGCGCAGTGCAGCATTTCCCAAATGCACATGTAGGAGTGACCAGGAGTACCTAAAAGAAAAGATGCGCGTGTGGGCACACGCAAACATGTGCAAATATATGTGTCGATTTGTGCATCTCACTTTCTGAAAATTTCTTTGTGAGCCTATGTCTGTGTGTTTACACACTGGGTGTGTTATAACGTGTGTGTCTATGCGAGTGTGAGTCTCGGGTCAGGCCTGGAAGCAGCATGTTTATTTTTGTTTTCAGAGTTCATTAGCAGTCAGGCAGTCCAGAAGGCAGGGCAGCCCACTGAGAGGAATACCAAACTGGCAGCACAATGGATGGGGTGCACCTCACCGGCCCACCACCCTCCACAGCTCTGACCCTCCACCGCCAGGCCAAACGTGTGGGCAGTGGCGCCAACTTTAGGTCAACATTGGGGGGTCATAAATATTTCGTTCAAATGTGTTCCACCAAAAAACAGGCTATAATACTACAGAATTTTAGGTTCAGCACAGTAGTTCATTAATTATTTACGTATTATTTATCTGTATTTGATTGTATTTATTCCAATTTGGTTGTGGAATTGTGATGATGTATGATTTAACCTATCAATTAAGGAATGCGTTTCACAAGTGCGTTACGAGTGGCGGGGCGCGCATTCATTTTCCATAAACATGCCCACATAAATGGGAGTAGGCCTATAGCTTAATTACATTTCAGTCATAATTTAGAAATTTCACCTCACCCAAGTCTTGCAAACAGCAACAGTCTAGGCTATATTATCTTGAGAATAAGAACCACTGAAGAGGCAACATATAATCAGCAGCGTTTTGACAATTAAAAGAGAAACACACGTAGACAGTCATAAAAGTTAAAGGCCTTTGCCCGAATGACCATTTTAATATTATATTTACTTTACCATTCGTCATCGTAGGTTAAAGCCCATACAACTCTTGTGGGGCGGCATAACAATCACCATCAGTTGGTGGTAGCAGTAGGCCTCCGAATAAGCCACTTGTCCATTATGTTTTGTCGTTTAATCGCTTTGTTTAGCTCACGCTAAGTGAACTCGAACTCGAACTACGTAAGTGAGTGGACAAAACATATCAAAATCCGCGGGGTCGACCTGTCAATCATTTGGCACTCTGCCAACCATTGGTATGTCAGGAATGTTGCTAGTAATGTGCAGGGGCGTCACTAGGCTGTTTTATTCGGGGCTAAAGCCCTGGATCAAATTTGATTAGCCCTAAATCTTTTTTATCAAAAAAAGAAAAATATTATAATTATTTTTTTTTTATATATATTTTGCTGCATGCAGAGCCTGTGCCATATCCGCACGTCGCACATGCTCCCATTTGTTAGGACTCTTGCGTAGCTTACTGCTAGGAATTTGTGTTCTATTGCTCAAGATTTTAAGCCATGAATTGATGAACTTGCATTGAAGAAAGTCAGTTTTCTGTGGGCTGTAAATAGGGTAAATCTATGAGGCTAAATAGCATGCCAATATTGATGACTGATTGTGTCAAGTGTCTAAGGATGAATGCTCACATGATTTTCTTCCAACTTTTGCTTTAAGTTACAATTTAGCTAACTAGCTAGCTGCCCACCCTTTTCAATTCCAATGGTGGCTGTCATTTCATTACCAATGTCAAGTATCATAAATAGTTAACACTGGTGCTGAGTCATGATTCCTAAAAAGAAATACCCAAAACATGTGATATGTTTTCAATCTGCAGAAAGTTTTGAAAAATCCAGGATGCCTGAGAGCCTTACTGCATTATATTCCATAATAGTTGTTTCTTTAGGAACCTGAATTTTGTCTTTTCCTTCACAGAAAAAAAATATTTCCGCTATAAAATGATGCAAAAAAGGCACAGATAGATGAATAAAAATCCAACAGAATGCAGGAAATTAAGTGTTTGACTCTCAAAAATGTCTGGGGGTGCACCCCCTTACCCCCCACCTTTGTCCCCAAAAATGTTGAAATGAAACCTAGCCTAAATGACCCTGTACACAGGTTGTATACAATATATTCATAGATATGTTGTTTTTACTTTTTGGATTAAAAAGAAGGCATGTCAGTAAACTCCATGTTGGCCCTTAGTGTGATTCTATCGCGCTGGGTTTATTTAAAGGGCCAGACAATGAAACGTGCCGGTTCACTTCGTTTCAATATTGAGGGGTTTTTGCACCCCCAACCTTATCTTTGGGGCTGCAAGAAACCTTGTGTGTGTGGGGGGGGGGCAGGGGGTTCTCCTCAATTTAAGCTCACACAAGTTTAGTTCAGATATAATTTTAGAGCGCCACACAACTCCAAAAGTGTTTAAAAAACTATCTGAATCTCTCTCATTTTCTATTTGTTCCTCTCTATCTATCCTCCCTCTCGCTCATTCACCATTTTGGATTTCATCAATACCAAAGCCCCTGGGTTGGAACAATGAGTCTCTCCCTCTCCTTGCTGTTGACTGAGCACTCTTTACCAAAACTAATGGCTTGTATATATGGATGTTATATACAACCCCCTTTCCCCTCCTTACTATGGTTGCTTCGCTTGTGTTCACTCCTCAAAGCCACTCAGAAACCTCCCCCTCTACCACCTCCTCCATCACCACCTCCTTCGCTTGTCCGTCCGTCACTCTTAATTACTGCCATTGCTCGCAATCACTAGAAGCAGGAAGAAAAAAGAAAAGATAAAGGCATGCGGTGTCAAACTATTCTTTTGATCTCGACACTCTTTAAAAAGCAGTCCCTTAGGATGTTCGAAACAAGGCCAATTGAAGGGTGTGTTTGCGTGTAGGCTGGGGCAGAAAAGAATAGGACTGCTCTTTATACACGTTTGACCCTATTTGTCTTTTTGAGGGGAGCTTGAAGGGGATGAGAGGCTGTTGTTTGTGTTCCAGCCTTCAGATCCATCACCAGAGTTGTGGGGGTAACCATTTAGCCTCGTTCAGCCTGACATGACAGTACAAGACAGCCCTGAACAGCAGAATCAAAGAGCCCAGCGACCCAACGGCTTGACATGATGTACATGTTCTAAAATCTAAATGTATTTCATTTTAATGAAACCGCAAGCCTTTGATTTATGAGATAGCAAATTGTGTGCATGTATGCTCGGGGCTATGTGTCATTTAAGCTCCCGTCTCAAACTATTTTTTTTTTTATCACCCTGTCATCTTGAGAAACACTATGATCCCACCGTTAACTCAGTGCGCATCAAAGCTACACGGGTTAGGCAGGCTACATCAGCTAGCATCTATACATCTACATATGCTAGCGCTACACCCACTGCTAACACACAGGGCATCAAACCGTTCAAGCATGCAATGTGTCAACGCTATACCGGTCCACTTTCACTCACTGCATGCACGCCATGTGTGCAAAGGCTACTCAGGCTAACCTGCACTACAGCTCAGTGCTAGCATGCTGGGTGACGTCAACACTCACCCATTCCGCCAGCGTCGGGCTTGGCAGCTGTCATTTAGTTCATTAGCATTATGTGTGCTACATATTTGCCATGCAGGGATTCTTCCCTGCTCCACAGGGGTGATTTTGGGGACAATACAGCTCTCCAGTGGGGAACAGAGCTGCCTTTGTGCCACTGGCCCCCGGGGGACTCTAATCGCTGCCAAGGCAAACAATGGCTCACCGCTGTAGCAGGGTTGGCTCCTGCCAGAAGTAGTGCACAATGTTCACGTGCCCACTCACACATGCATGCACACACATAAACTCACTTTCTCTTAATAAACACTCACTATTTCTCTCTTTTCTCTCACAATCACTCGCTGGAAATCCCGCACAAACACACACACACACACACACACACACACACACACACACACACACACACACACACACACACACACACACACACACACACACACACACACACAACCCCACACAAACACACACACACAGGTGCATGTGACCCGATACTCACCCACCCTTGTTCTGCCAACTGTGATGAATGAGCATCTGGCATGAAATGAGACATATTTTAGTCTCACTTGTTGCCAGAAGTGTAACAGAGTTACATGATTCAACAGAGTCTTAAACCTTAGCTCCTTATCAACCAGGAGAGATAGGACACGCAAAACATGCCTAAGTATCACAGAGGAAACCCATACTTTAAGAACAAAATAATATCTATATTTAATAAATATAAAATTATATAAAAGAAAAAGATATCATAATAAACATTACCCTTTATACTTTTAAGGTTAGAGGAACATCCCACTATTAAATTAATCAATTTATAATTCCCTCCCCTTAGTATTGTGACCTCCGTGCAGGCAAAATAAGCCATCAATCCCCTGGGTTGTATTTGACGTTCCTCCAGGTAGGTGTCCAGGTACACAGGCGTTGACATGTGAAGGGGCTTTTAGACCAACACACGCAACAGCCCATTCCTCATGCTCACAGAAGAGCCCACAAAAGCGTAATGTCAGGAGGTGAAAAGGCTGTGCGGTAGGCAGGCCCTACCTCCTAATTCTCCCTCATCGCTTCTCTCTAAACTCCTACTCTTGGCTTTGTTTATGGTCTCCTTTCAAGGTGTTTTGTACCGCTGGCTTTTGGTCCGACTTTTGAGCGAGAAAAGTAACATATTATCCTGGCCATAAATCTCACTGCCTGTCAGGACACACGCCAACCACCCATAGGTGAAAGATATACAGCAGACAGGAGAACTAGATGACTTTCTTTGAAGCTTTCTTGAATGCCTGGTTGTACAGCCTCAATTTCTATTGCTCTTTCGCTGTGTTTGCTTTTTTGTTTGTTTGTTTGTTTGTTTGTTTGTTTGTTTGTTTGTTTGTTTGTTTGTTAATTTGTTTCACCAATCATTTCCCTCAGGGTGAATCTCTGGTTGTCATGTTTGTTTCTTTTGTTAATAAGATTACATTTAATAGCTAATATTAATAAAAGGTGTTGGACAGATTTGATCCTGTAGTGAAGAAAGTGGTCAATGTATAACGCTCAAGACAATGTAGCCCTTTCACTGATACTCAAAGTGAATGTGTGCCCATTTTATAGTGTGTGACTTCTCTATGGTATGCTCGTATTCATTCTTTAAAGTTTCTGGGGGTCAGGGCCTTCATGCTTGGCCTCTGTGACACAGCCTTGACCACAGCAAACACAAGATAAACCGGGTTGAAGCCAAGGCTGGGGATATGTCAGCAGAGGTCAAAGACAAACACCATCAGTCCGCTCCCAGTTGAAGACAAACGCTCTAAAGCTTAACAGGGAGGTAGCTGTTTTATCTTGAGGCAGGACTCTGAAGACTAATTGCCTCTGTTGGATCGTTTTCATGTCAGCTCCTTCATCAAACCTAGCAGCTTTCAAACTAAGTGGTTGAAACAACAGAGCAATTTCCCGAAAAAGTGGGTCAAGATTGCGATGGCACTGCTGGCAGCAGTGGCAGATTCTCCGATCATGGGACCGAGGTCTTAAATACCTTCATTTTCTTTGTTTATATCAGCAGACAACCCGGTTAGCCATTCCAAAACCGAAAATACATTAAATGTGATTGAACGATATCATTAGCCATCTCGCTACAAGAGATAATATTACGCTATCCAGTTACACTGCAGCGAACAATGCCACAGGTATGACGGGTTTAGCATCACTCAGAGAAAGGCTTCTTTGTGTAGGACTGAGAAAGAGTTTAATGAAGTACAACTTCATCTGTTGCCATTTAGGATTATTTCCCTGTCCCCGAGAAACCCTGAACATACCAGGACAAAGATATATCCTTGGCAATTAAATTATAATGGTATGATTTTTATTTTACCTCATCTATCTTATGTTCTCACACCACACATCCATTTCTGTAATGTTTTCTTTATTTCAGAACTAAATCTAAGATCATCAACTTCCTCTATAACTGAGTAATTGCAAATTATTGCGATTGGCTACTAAGTTTGAAGGGGCGGGCTTAGCATTCCAAGCAATATATAATAACCCAGATGGGGCCCCATATGTTTCTTTCACAATGTCCAATCAAAGCCTGAATGATCAAATTACATACCCCTTGTCCTACACTAATATCCTGTTTATCTAGAAAGACGTCACACTATTAAAAGTAAGTAATTAAAAGTAAAGTATGTACTAAATGTTGTTTGCCATGGTGCATGCTACAGGTAAAAATTACTTTGACCTCACGAGCACTGCATACTGTACCTCATTCCGTATTGTTAATAGCTATCAAATAAATATTTCCAGGAAAACGGTGCATTCTTAATAATGTTAAAAGTGATTCCAGTGTCATGTTTCATGCGGATACAGCGACAATGACTATTACTATAAAAAATAAACTATTGCCATTCATCAAAGTCACGTGACCAAAAGTCCTGGATGGCCCAAGGGCCTGATTCATCGATGGTTTTAAAAAACCAAGGGTCAAAAGCCCTTTTTCTAAAGCTCAAATTCACGTAATTCTGTAGCTTTGAAAATGCCACAGCTCTTATGACAAAAAAAACTGCTTCCAGCTTAAAGAACATTAAGACGTTGCCTTTATAACCCTTCAATCTGTACGTATTAGTTCAGCATGGATGCACATGCAGGCAATCGCTAATAGGATCGGAATAGGCAGCATGACGTAAGCGGCCGCTCACTCTGCACCTTAAAACGTGTGGAGGTTGGATAATAGCCGGTTGGGGACTTGTAATGTCACCAGGAATCCTTTTCTAAGGGTGAATGACAATGCAGTGCGTTGAATCAGAATGGGGAGCCACAGCCTGTAATCTGTTGGTCCTATTTTTTGCATCTAAATTCGATATGTTCTCCGTTGGTTAACCACAAGTGGCACAATGGCCCAAGCCACATGTAAAGATTGTATCATTGAGTGGTTAAACGTCATTTGTCAAACTCCAGTGTTTGCTGAGGTTTCGCTGCCTTCAAACGAAAGTCCATGCCACCAGGTCCAACAAGGGCTTGCCTGGAAAAAACACGTGAGCTTTCATGGGGGGTTGAAAGGCACAGAGAAGGAGCCAGCTGTCGCATAATAGCCAGAAACAATATGGATCATATGTGACTCGGTTTGTTTGTTTGTTGACGTTGTCCGTGGAAAAAGAAGCATTAGCTTTAGTTTTAGAATAATGCGTTTGAGAATCATGACGAAGCGAGGTGTGTTTCTGTTGTGCCTGAAAGCCCTCGGCTTTGACCTCATTGGTTCCAACTTCAACTTGAATAAGGAATGTTGTTCTCGAGTGCTTCAATAAAGAGGAAAGGCCAGAGAACGCGCGCGAGAGAGAGAGAGAGAGAGAGAGAGAGAGAGAGAGAGGAACCAACCAAGCAAAACAGAGTCTGTGTAAAACTAATCTTCATGGAACAATATAAAAGGAACTTTTGCTCTGAAACAATTTTGCTCTTTGAACAAAAAAGGTCCATTTCGTCCAATTTTTGGGGGAGATTTTATTTTTCTTCTGAGACCCTGGTCATCACTATGGGCAGCTCTAGCCACGCACAATGAAGCCCCCAGGTGGGATTTGAACCAGTAACCCTGGCTTTGTTAAGGCCATCCTTCGCCCGCTGATCCACACAGGTTTCTACAAAGCCCTATCCTCTTTATCAGCTGCTCTTGGGCTCATAGCGGTGAGCTGGGTGTGTGTGTGTGTGTGTGTGTGTGTGTGTGTGTGTGTGTGTGTGTGTGTGTGTGTGTGTGTGTGTGTGTGTGTGTGTGTGTGTGTGTGTGTGTGCGTGCGTGCGTGCGCATGTGCGTGCGTGCGTGCGTGCGTGCGTGCGTGCGTGCGTGCGTGCGTGTGTGTGTGTGGACCATGCTGGTAAGTTTATGAGGGTGGGTAAAGGACGGATCAAGTAGGGGGTAAAATAATAGACCACCCTCATCACCCTCATCCAACACTCACTTTATTCTCTTTCTTCGCATTTTTTTAACCTGCTTTCAAGAAAGAGGCCTTTTGTCATTTTCCTATTCCTGGGTTTCTGGCATTGACTTGTTTTGGGGGTCGTCACATCCAGCTGTGAATGTCTGCTTTGACCTCCTCAAAATGGCCCCTGTTGTTGTGACATTCCCACTGATGTTCAAAGTGCCCCGCACACCGGCTTTTTAGAATCGACTCCTGCCTTTCATATCCCAAGAGCCCCCATTGTTCCACGGCTGATTTAACGCACCTGAATCTGCTAATCAGGAGCGGTTGCTGGTCCACTGTTGTCAGGCATCACATGTGGAGTAACATCGGGTCATGAGATTGAAAAGCAGAATTTCAGGTGTTTGCCAGCCCACAATTCAGGTCAAAGGTCAAGCTTCGCTATGCTAAGATAAGAGAGTACTGCATCATAATTGTGCTGGGATGAGGCCTTGTGTGCCACATTGAGTCTATTTCAACCAAATATCCCAGAAAAGCAGGACCATGGACATACTTTGTTCGAAAACAGTGTCTTGTCAAAACTTGCCATTCAAAGGAAATGTTAAAGGGGTAGTTCAGAATTTTGGACATAGGGCCTGATTCCGAAGTGAGCATTGGTATTCTATATCACTGGAGACAGTTTTCAACACATTTCATTCAGTCCTTCTAGTTGCAGAGTTCGCTCGTGCTAGGCTAGCGCAAGTCAACGGGCAATGCTAGCCTGCTATTAAAAACAGTCGTACCCACTCCACAGTACACCCGAGGTAAATCAATTATAACGACAGACTATACATTTAAATGTCTGTTTATAGAATAATGTTAGAAATAAAACCAGCCTTGCATTGCATTGCATTTTGAGGGAATTGCGGGGTCTCAGCAGCAGTGTTTATATTCCTGTACGTAGGCTACGGCAGCGGCGGACTGATACCTAGGTTACCTGCCGCTGTCATTGCTACAAACGCAGAGTACAGCGAACGAAGGAATTCTACAAGCGTATTAAATTAACAAGATATGGCCACGTTTGGAGGAGTTAGCGATGCATCTGCTTTTGAAGACGATTATGAGGAATTTGTTGTATCCAACGAACCGTACATGTACGAGCCGGTGTTTTGATGTCAAAGCCAGCAGCAACAAGCCACAGTTGAGTCCTTTCTCTCGCACTGGAAATTGGTGGAAACTTTGTGGTGCCCATCTGTACCGTTTATTTCTACAATTTCTAAAAGCACACTGAACCATCATGTTGCCTAGTCGTTCAATTGCGCTTCTGTCCCACGCTTCTCTGTTTACGTTCTTCTGTCGTGATTCGGTTACAAACCTAACCAGCGCATAGTAGAATTCCGCTTCTGCTGAGAAAGTAGTCCCTCGATGATTCATGCGATGCATGGTTAGTTTTATTTCTAACATTATTCTATCAACACAGACATTTAAATCTATAGTCTGGCGTTATAATTGATTTACCTCGGGTGTACTGTGGAGTGGGTAAGACTGTTTTTAATAGCAGGCTAGCATTGCCCGTTGACTTGCGCTAGCCTAGCACGAGCGAACTCTGCAACTAGAAGGACTGAATGAAATGTGTTGAAAACTGTCTCCAGTGATATAGAATACCAATGCTCACTTCGGAATCAGGCCCTATGTCCAAAATTCCGAACTACCCCTTTAAGATTAAGGTGTAACTTAAACAGTACATTGCTATCTAAACATTACCAGTATTTGTTCATGTGGATACCAAGTGTGATATACTACCTGAAAGAGTAGTTATTATTTTTATATGAGATATGAGATAATATAAATGTGATTATATTGAATAATATTTTTAATGTATATTACCCTAGGTGTGAACTAATCTTGAGACAGCTTCTCTCCCTAAAGCCACACACAGGCTCAGCTGGGGCTATAAATCCCTATCACTCTCTCTGTCTCTACCTCTAGCTCTTTCTCAGGGAATGTTCTCGCTCATATGTATATATATGTATATATATGTATATGTATGTTGTAGAAATATATAAATATGTACATACTTACATATGTTTATTTATTTATATAACATAACATTTTTATATTCATTTATTATTATTATTGTTATTATTATTATTATTATTATTATTATTATTATTATTATTATTATTATTATTATTATTATACAGAGTAAGTAATAAGAGGGGTGGGAGTACATACGTTTTTACTTCTTCTCAATCCTTTTCGGATATGTTTACATTAATGTTTATTTTTATTTCTTGTTTCTTTTTGCTTTTTATTTTTACTATTACTATTATTATTATTGTTTTTGTTATTCATTCTTGAATGGCTTTATTGTTGTAATTGGCAAAATTCGTTGTTTTTGTTTTGTCTACATATTCGAAATAAACATGAAAGAAAGAAAGAAAGAATATCTCCATTATTTGGTAAATTATGGATAGAAAGGAAACACATTACCCGAGAATCCAGTTGAAATAGAGAAACAAAGAAGGATTCAAATGAGAAACTGTATACAAAGTCTAAATCATTTGAGCAGAGGCTGATGACGTTGAGCTGAAAGTGAATGAGAGACATGAGAGGGAGAGGGAGAGAGAGAGAGAGAGAGAGAGAGAGAGAGAGAGAGAGAGAGAGAGAGAGAGAGAGAGAGAGAGAGAGACAGACAGACAGACAGACAGACAGACAGACAGACAGACAGACAGACAGACAGACAGACAGACAGACAGACAGACAGACAGACAGACAGACAGACAGACAGAGTGATATGGTGTGAGAGGGACATAGGGAGACAGAGACAGAGATAATTGCAGACAGGAAGAGAACAATAAAGAGTGATATAAGTAGAGAGAGAGAGAATGAGGGATAAGTAGAGAGAGAGATGGGGGGAGAGGGATATGTAGAGTGAGCGACACAGCAAGAAAGAGGGAGGTAAACAGCGGGGGGACACAGTGAAAGTGAAACAGTCCTGGGTTCGGCTCCCACACCTGCTGCAGTCTGGCGGTCCACCGGTCCTGAGGGGACCATGAATAAAGCCTGGTCCCAGACTAGCTCACCTGGCCTGGGGGGGGGAGAGGCGAGGGAGCATGGAGGTCTGTGGAAGAAGCAGAGGTGATAAACGGCGTTATGCCATTATACAATGATATGGGGGCTTATGAGATTTAGCTGGCTCCTCGCCGCATGGGAAGTGAGGTTGAAATACACTTCCTGATCTCTGGGAATCCCAGGGACCTCTACTGTTACACTCCTTCCCCGCTCCCTCTGGCGCAGACTGCCAGCTAAACTAATATTAAGGTGTTTCTCAATTGAGTGTGCGTGTTGATGTGTGCGTGTGTCTGTGCGATTGAATTTGAGTGTTTCGTATATATTTGTGTGTGTTTTGTGTGTGTATGTCTCTATGTCTGTATTTGTGTCTGTGTGTTTGTGTTTGCCTGCATGAATTTGTGTGTGTATACATATGTGTACGTGTGTCTGTGTGTCTGTGCTGAGATGATGAGCTTCACTAAACCCTTTCAGCACATCAAATCCTCTTAATTCAATTAAATGTGTGCGCCAACCCATGCCGCTATTACTTTACATCTTGGACAGATTATTGTTACTTTGCTTGATGAAAACATCCTAATTTTCTTTTGAAAAGCCGACTACATTTTAAACTCAGAATCGACTTGCTAAGCGCAGCGTACATTCAGAAACATGAAGCCACCCGTGTGTTCCTGACGTTAAAACCCTGTGTGTCAGTGAGGCTTTCTCTTCATAAGGTCCGGTTACGTGTTGGTATTTGTTACCCTTATGTCTCCGCTCAGAAGCTTGTCTTCACCTTCACCACATCACAAGAGGAAGAGAAGGAGAGACTTAAAAGCACACTCCTGATTTTCTGTAGCTGCAGCGGTATGTCTAACCAAACAACCAAACGTTATCTGCCAGCATGGCGATATGCTGTGTAAACAAAGTTAATCAAACACTTATAATAAATATGATTTAGTTATGATAGGATAGGATAGGCCTCTTGCTCAAAGGAGCCTACAGTAGGTTGCGGGCATAAGCGATTGTACACAGTACCTTGTGGCTGGGACTCGAACACACTAACTACGCTATTTCACCCTAGTAGTAATGGCCTTACTATTTTCACATTTGGCGTCATTGGTACTGTTAATGTACCTGTATTATTTATTGTACATTATATTAAACCAATACTTTGGAACAATCAAAGCATAAGTATTTAAAGTGTATCGCAACCACTTTTGGACCGCGGAGTGCCAAAGTAGGAATCAATGTAAGGGTTTTCTTTATTCTTCAACAGATACTCACAGCAGGTCACTGCTGTTTTTGTCAAAATAACCAAATTGAAACGAAAGATTACGCCGACATCAACATTAAATCGACATTCAGAACAAGGAAAAAAACAATGAACAAAGCGCAACAGGAGCGCTAAGACATGATAGTGTCATGGTGTACAGCAGAGCGCCTTGCTCCCACACTGTTTATGTGGACGTTTGACTCCTTGAATCTCCTGAGCTAACAGTTTCATTAAGGGATTATCTTTAATTTGGGGGGGGGGGTTAGGATGTCTCTCAGCAGCACCTTGCTGAGCTGAATATTCTCATGAACTGGTCTGTTATTAGGAGATGACGGCATGTCTGATGAAGAACCTTCCAGAAAACAAAGCCTCACTGCTTAATACCTTGTGGGATAGGTCGTTCCGTGAGAGCCCGCATTGGACCAATCGTTTTTTTCCCTGAAAGATTCTTGATTTTTTTTGTTATTTTTAGTGCTAGCATGGCAGTTTACAAAAGACTTGAAAAATGGTTTTGAAATACCAGAGAGCATGATTTGCATAAACTGAAATCCTCTTTGGCTCTATCAGGCCAGCATACTTCCCTCGACTGAAATGTCAGAGCAAACAATGATCTTAATCAATGTATGGCTTGTGAGAAGAAAATGGAAAAAATGTGGAACTTTTATTGCAATTTTTGTAGTAGAGATATTTCCTGAAGTGGAACAAGAATGTGTGTGTGTGTGTGTGTGTGTGTGTGTGTGTGTGTGTGTGTGTGTGTGTGTGTGTGTGTGTGTGTGTGTGTGTGTGTGTGTGTGTGTGTGTGTGTGTGTGCGTGTGTGTGTGTGTGTTGGTGTGTGTGTGAGTGTGTGTGTGTGTGTGTGTGTGTGTGTGTGTTTGTGTGTGTGTGTGTGTGTACGTGAGCCGTTGTGTGTTTACAGATCCGCTCGTCCACGGGGGATAGTCCACGAGTACGCCATGCATGTTCCCCAACAACGCAGCACTGTCAACGTGTGTGTGTTTGTATGTGTCTGCGTGCATGCGTTTGTGTTAGTTTGTGCGTGTGTGCCAAAGCTATAGCTGTAAACACGCTGTCATTACAGCGCTACAATCTGTATCCCAAACACCAGGTCGAGTTTTTTCAACAAACATGACGAAGGGACGGTTTCAACATGGCCGCCAAGGCCACGATTTAGCTGCTGTCTCCCTCTCTATACAAATAGCAGCAGTTAGTGAATATACAGTATATACCTATGACCAAAACACTCTTGCCAGGATAGTAAATAAATAAGAATACGGCGGAATGTTGTCAAGGAGTGCTGTACTTTTAAACAAACGGTTACAGATTCAAACACAGGGCAGATAAATCCCCTTGAAGCGGATTATCTTGTTTGTTATTGTTACTTGATATGTTGGAAACTATGACACCTAGACAAGGGGGAAAGAACAATAGTATTTTTTCTGTGTATCAAACTGTCTATCTATCCATCTGCCTAACTGACATTAGTTAGGCAGTATGTAACATTGCAGGATCGCCACAAAGGCGGGAAACTCTGGCACACACCAAGTACGTCGTAATCCCTGTGCGCTCGCTATTTTACCGCTATATTTACCGGTTAGAATAGAGGCGTCAACAAATATATACATATCAATGATTTAGATGCGGCAGTTGTAGGCTTTGGTAGCATTTGAACTCGTTCTCATTAACCAACAGTGTAAGTCGCAGCGTGGCAGCGGCCTCTCAGAAGCCTTCGCCCTATGCGTGCTCCTGAACTCAATTAGCGGCCCGCGGTGACACACGTTTGTTTCAGTTTAAACAAGCACGGACGGAGCTGATTTCCTGGCGCTGAGCTTCCAGCGTAACCCGACCTTGATCTCCTGCGGTGGGGTTCGGGGAGGTGGTCGGGTCAGCATCCTCTCACTTGTCATTCGGTGTTAAATTTCCACAGGAAGCGGTGAGTAAGACAGATGGACGCGACGGAAATGAAAAGTTAAGGCAGGACCGGGGGTAAAGATATACACACACATACACACACCTCGTCAGTCCACTTAACAACCCCCCTTCCACTTCCCAAAATGCAACCAGGCAGATATACAAACCCCCCCCCCCCCCCCCCCCCCCCCACACACACACACACACACACACACACACACACACACACACACACACACACACACACACACACACACACACACACACACACACACACACACACACACACACTAATTCAAATTCAGTTGGACATCTGGAATGGTCTTGTTCTTCATCTGGAATGGTCTTTACAGGTAAGGGGACAATATTTTCTATTGATTTCCTTTCATTCAAGTCCTCAAACCAACCAGAACAGATCAGCTTGGACCAGAACAGAGGTTAAAGAGAATAATTTATAATTTAAATTACGTTTCTACATTGTTTAAAGTTCTGGCCCGTATGACATGTCGCTAAAGCTTTGGTTGTGATTTAGATACCCTGGCCTCAACCAAATCCTCCCAGTGCATCATGGGAAATCTACTGGGGAAGGGAACAAAGCTCACGTCTCAGAGAACAAGGTTCTCCCGGTCTCCTTGATGCCACTGAGCCATGGTCAGTGGTCTTCTCTCATATTGGTGCTCGCTGATCCCGACCAGCTAACCAGCTACAAGGTCGCCGTAGCAGAAGTCCCATTGTTAAGCGGCTGTGTCGCTACATACTCTCACAGAGAGCACAGCAGAGTGACACCCTGCACAGCTCAGCCTTGGAGTTTGGAGATTATATTAGATTTGATTTGACTGATCGCCTAGGGGGAGATTTCAAATTCTCAAAATGTGCAAGAATCAATACAACGATATTATTAGTTGTACGCATGTTTAAATAACAAGAGGAAGTGTGACTATGTTTGTGGGTGCTTGTGTGTGTGTACGCGCATGCATGCATTCGTGCTTGGGCACGCGTATAGTTTATTTATATATATATATATATATATATATATATATATAAACTGGCACTGAGTAACCACATTGCCACCACTAGCAAATTGTATGTAATTGGCACACACAGACGTGGGCAGCCTTTGACTGCCCACGTCTGTCAACCACCACCATGCATTAGCAGGCTGGTGGGGATCTCTTCCCCCCTGTTGCTTGTGGCACTCTGCTGGGTACACTCTGTGCCCCTCCATGCCCCCTCCACCACCACCAACGCCACCCTACCTCTTGCTCTGCTCCACTTTGTCTTAGCTCTTCAAAAGGTTTTGCTCTTGCTCCATTCAACACAAAACTCTGCTCCCGCCTGAGATGTAACACACGCAATTTGTTCAGGCATTCACTCAGCTAACAAAGCCAGACACACAAACAAACTCACACACACACACGCACAAAAAAGTTTATCATTGAATTTCCACACGTACACACACGCACACATACGCAAATGCACAAAAAGTGTATCATTGAATTGACACACGTACACACATGCACACAAACACACATGCACAGAAAGTGTCTCATTGAATGGAAATTTGAGGTGAGAAGATTACCTAATTTCTCCCAAACAGCATTATATTTGAACTTCCATGCATGCCATCTATCTCTGCACCTGTTGACCTTGGCAGCTTATTACAGTTTCCCATTTTAATGTTATTCATCTGGATTCCATCCAGTTATCTGATATTTCAATCCCCCAATTGCTCGGTTTGCCACGTCAAGGCATATGAGCTCCCAGGTGAATGTGGGATTATCCCTTGATAATGGGAGCTGTGTGGCTGAATGTCCTCAGCCTTGTTGGGGATTCCTGTAATGGACGGCCATGGAGGGTGCTGGGGGGGATACGACCGCAGAGGGAAGGCCCCAAGGGGCGAATAGAGGGCTTTAAATTACCCCCCCACAGGAGTGGATCCAAACCACAGGTTTGGTGAGTGCCAACCATCGGGTGACGCTCTGGGAGAGGAATGTCGGGATTGTCCGGGGAATTATCTCCTCCACAGTTCCTGGGCCTGTTGGACACTTAGGTTTTGAGGGAAATTCCCATCTATCCAGACAGATATTGAAAAAAATATGATATTAAAAGGTGTACAGATGTAATCTGTAGAAACACTTTTAGATTATAGATCCTTAACTTTGAAATAACAAAAAAAGTGCAACTTTGATCCATGAATCAATACAACACAATGTTAATCAAACTCAAAATTAGTAAAACGACTGAACACAGAACATGCATCGATATCCTGAATCCTGACTCTGAATGGTCACTCGGGATCCCTCTTCTCTTTTTGGGGTTCACAGGTTGGAAGGTGTTTTTTGCCTGTGTATGAGTATGTGAGTGAGTGAATGACTGAGTGAGTGAGTGAGTGTGTGGGTATTGTGATTTGCATTGCGAAGTAGTGAAGCAGTGAAAGGAAAGGTGCATTCCTACTACCCACCTGCTTCCATCCCTCGCACATACAG
>NC_079431.1:19395303-19417803 GCF_026213295.1 Gadus chalcogrammus
TGTTGTTGCACAATGAAAAGGTTCACTTGTTGCACTCACACACACAGACACACACACACACACACACACACACACACACACACACACACACACACACATACACACACACACTCACACACACACACACACACGCACGCACACACACACGCGCGCACACGCGCACATGCGCACACACACACACACACACACACACACACACACACACACACACACACACACACACGCACACACACGCACACACGCACACACGCGCACACACACACACACACACACACACACACACACACACACACACACACACACACACACACACACACACACACATGTCACTTCTAATGGTATGATGGTATGATTTATATATGTATATATAGACAGGGTGGGGGAGGAAGGAAGCACATAAGGAGAGAAAGAGAAAATGACAAAAGGCAAACTAGAGAGAATAAAGAGAAGTCGTTGGTGTTTCTGCTCTCGAGGTGTTGAGATTTATGGACTTCATGCGGTCTGTTAGCAAAGAGCAAACACGAAAGTCAACATTTGCTTGTCAATGAATCAGCTTTCAAATCAAAAGTTAAACAAAAGCTGCACCTGTAAGACTTAAATATAGCAGGGAGCTTCTTCTCATTGCAGTTATATTCGTCCTCATTTGGTTCAGAGCCAGTGTGAGGACCGGTGTGTGTGTGTGTGTCTGTGTGTGTGTGTGTGTGTGTGTGTGTGTGTGTGTGTGTGTGTGTGTGTGTGTGTGTGTGTGTGTGTGTGTGTGTGTGTGTGTGTGTGTGTGTGTGTGTATGTGTGTGTGTGTGTGTGTGTGTGTGTGTGTGTGTGTGTGTGTGTGTGTGTGTGTGTGTGTGTGTGTGTGCGTGTGTTTGTGGGTGTATGTGTGCATGTCAAAACCTACCATTCAAAAGAAGTGTCAACCACACCTTGGAAAAGATAAAAGTAAATCAAAGAAATTTTTACGAGGCTCAGTGAAAAGGAAATGGTGTCAAACACAAATGCAAATGTCCTGCATTTACACACTTGCACGCATTCACAGACAAACACACGTACACAAACAGGTTCAAATACAGGCTCTCTCTATCACACAAACACACACACAAACACAGACCAACAAAACAAAAGCACAAGCACACACACACACACACACACACACACACACACACACACACACACACACACACACACACACACACACACACACACACACACACACACACACACACACACACACACACACACACACACACATACTTTCTAACTAATGCATACAGGCTAAGGCTACCTGACCTCACAGCGCAAAGAGTTACTTGGGGTCAAAGGTTAACCCTGATCTAGGAAAACGATTCCAATTCATAATTCATAGAGATGATTCAAATACTGGGTTTTCTCGAAACACAGAACACGACAGCACCACCTGTCTGGGCGGAATATCACGATGAAGGACTTGTCCCCTGGAAATGCTTCTATGGTCCTGACCCTGAGAAACAAAAACGTGTGTCTGACTAATGACGATAATGAGAGAACGATTATGGCAGTAAGTGGCCAAAAGAAACCTCTCTCTAGAGCTGATGGAAAACGAACCCGGGGGCAGGAGAAGGGGGAGAAACATCCTAGCCAGACCAAGCAACACACAAACAAAAAACACTGTGTTTTTAAAGTCCTACTACTGACGCTGGAACGTTTTTCAGTGGTTCCACAATAAGTATAATTTATTATTACAACTATTTTGATTGGATTGTGTGTATTACTTTTTATGTTCACATATAAACGCAATACGGCTGTTGAACCTCCCCTTCCTGTCAGGCCAAACAACGCCCTTGGCTGTGATGTAATATCATGGCCTGTCATAAGCCGTGGCTTCAACAGTAATATACCCTGCATTGAAACCTATACAAAGATGTACAGTAAGCTGTGAATGTAGGCCAATCCGGGCGACACCTACCTCGAGGAGTGCTATGGTGGTGCGCCATCGGACACCCTGTGCACGGTCCTACTGTCTCCCCGCTGACAGGCTGGAGACCCAAAGGCCATCCAGATCCCACCACCTCTGCCATTTAACGCACGCTTTGAGCTATCAGACTGTCGGAACCCAGACAAAGGCCCAGGAAGTCACTCCAGAAACATCCAAGCTCCGGGAAAAAACAATTATAAAAGAGATAGAGCGAGTGAGGGAGTGGAAGACCTTTGTGTTTGTATGTGTGTCCTGTGTACGTTTTTTTTTCCTTCATAAAAGCCATGGGGCTTTGATTGCCAACGTCAAAGTGACAGGCTCTTTCATGGTAGCGGGCCCGCCCAGGTTTGTGTAGCAGGGCAGTGATAGCAGCGCCCATTGTTGGGCCTCAGGACGAGAGGGGGAGCGGCCCTATTCAGAGGGGCGGGGCTAAGCCCTTCCCGCTTCTCCACAACCTGTCGCTGCAGAGCGATTCGCCGGGCTGAATAGGCGGCGGCTAAGGTGTCCCATTGCCCTCACCCTCAAACCACCCTAAACCCCCTCCCACCCACACACCCCCTCTCTCCACCAATGCCACCGTGTGTGGGAAAAGCAGACGCAAGGTGCGGCTCAAGGTGACAGCCAATGGGGGACAGCCAATGGCGTGCCAGCCAATGGCGTGCCAGTGCTCGGGATCGCCGGGGCCGCTCGGAGGAGACAGTGTTTTCATGGGAGATGAAAGGGAGAGCATCACCGATGGCGTCCTAACAAATCCTCCTGCCGCCAGATCAAACGGATCCGGTTATGCCGCTGCGCACGGAGACGGCAGACGAAGGCGCAGTGAATGGACGAACGCGATACTTCATGAGCGCACAATAGGGGCGCCCACACGCTTACATGTTTAAGGACAATGTGTTTACACGTATGCGTCTTTATGGAACAGGCAGTGCCATATTAAGGTGGTCATTGGCCCCTAGGCTAATGGCCCCCTTACTGATCACGTAATTCAGTGCTGTGTATAAAAGCATTGAGAGAGCCCTTACTAAAACAGCCCTGCGACAGAAACAAGTGTGAATTCGCAATAGTTGCCAAAAAAAAAAGGCATTAACTGTGCTTTTAGCTTTTAGCTTTCTAACCCAAGAGGTAATCCTTCAACATCTGAAAAATCACAACATCCTCGCAGAGGCACAAATCGAACCGCTGTGCAATACTACAAATAAATCAAAACCATACAAAAACATTTGTTTTTCGCTACGCTACCACAATTGTACTTAGAATTGATACCGTTCTGCTGTCTTCTTGAGCACAAAATGTACTTTATGAACCTGGCCACGTGACATGGCACACACATCTACCCTGTCAGTTGCTTACTTTTTTTTCTTGCTTGTTATAGGCCAATAGAGGGCGAGTTTTTATTTTATTTTAAGTACAAATAGTCTGGCCAATCCAGGGCCCCTTTTAACACCTAGCTTTAATGCAAATGAGGAGGAGAGCGGCGTGTCAAGGAGGAGAGTGGGGGTGTCAACACATTCTCACTCCAAGCGCGTCGATTTTTGACGAACGGTCAGTGACTTTGGCTTCAGCTTCTGACGCAAAAGGGTACCCTTGCGCTTCTTTTTTCGACACATGGGGTTTTCAACTCGTTACAATGTAGGCCTAATCCCTCTACTGCAATATATGAAGCTATGAGCATTCATCCCATCGGCTAACGGGGGACCCGATGGCTGCACATAGAGACGCTATGAGCATTCATCTCATTGGCTAACGGAGGACCTTGTGCTTCTTTATTCGACGCAGGCGGTTTTCCACTCATAACAATGTAATTCCTCCACTGCAATGTATGAAGCTTTGAGCTTTCATCCCATTGGCTAACAGAAGACCCGATGGCTGCACATTAACGGCGATTTTACAGTGAAATCTTTGACATTACTCAACACAACTACACCAACGTGTCCTTGTTAATTACACGCCGATCATATAATATATATAATAATATATATATATATATAATAATAATATAATAATATAATAATATATTATCACGGCCAAAAGCTGTGTGCGCCTCCAGAAGATAATATGAATCACAAACGACTGCGTCGGGTTCTCCGACGTCTCTGGTTCTTCCACATCCACTTCAATCTGAAGAAGACTGAACCACGCGCAGCTGGCTGCCGGGCGGTGGTGCGCGCGACGGTGGTGCGCGCGACGGTGGTGCGCGCGACGGTGGTGCGTCGCGGCGGTGGGGCCTCGCGGCTGTGGGGCCGGGAGCGGGCGGCGGAGCCTGGAGCGGGCGGCGGGCAGCGGGGGTCCGGAGGAAGACAATCACAGGCAACAATCCCTTTCTCCTCCATGTCGCAGTTCGTGTGCTTCAGGGAGTCAAAGCCAAAGTCCCTCTCCCCCAATTCCTTCTCAACCATGGCTGAGAACCCCAACTACAGTCTCGTTGTGGAAATACCAGAGACGAGAGACCGACTTGTTATGCGCCATAACACCAACAGCAGAACGGTTATCCAATTAACAAAGAAGTGTACAACACTTAAAGCGTTAAAGTGTGTGTAATCACACACCCACACACACACACACACACACACGTGGCGCTAGCACGGTCGTAGCTCATTGGCGGGCCAAAATCTCTGGATGGGCAAGGCAGAGAAAAGGGAGGTAACTTGGCCCCTTATGACGACATATGGGGCCACATTCAAAATCAGCGCGCCTGGGATTCCATTTTTTCCGGATACATAGTGCTCGTTTTACACTGAATGCAAGTTTTAGCCACTGGGGGACTAAAAGCTGGCTACGGGAACTCATATTAATGTTCGAAAACATCAAAAAGAGATTTTCTTTGAGATTTTCATGCCATGGGACCTTTAATCTGCATCTGGGAACAAATTGCAGACACATAAACACATGCTGGCATGCAGCTCACGCACATGAGGTCGCCCAAACACATGCTTGATGCAATTTTAGCAAATACAATACAGCCCAGTTACTTACAGAGAATGTATCAAGAACATTGGAAAACTAAGAACAAAATGTAGTCAAGACACAGTCTCATCTTTGAGTTCCCAGAAAAAAAAAAGCGCTACATAAATTCAATGAATTATTAATTGGTTATAATTATTTTCTATTATTTAATTGAATTACATATAGATACAAAGAACAACATTCCTCCAGCGACTTTTATCAATAAATCAGTTCTGCTTGATTAACATGGCACTTTTGGTGGGCATGTGCAATAGGCAAATCTGATTGACAGTGTATGGGGCAGGTGGGATAGCTAAAATGAAGATACGTTAACGCAACAAATCCAACGGCTGCTGCTGCTGCTGTTGACGGGATCTAGGAATACAATCAGGAGTCTGAACAGACCTCTCGGAGCCAAGACCCAGGCCCAGGACCCGGGCCCAGGCCCAGGCCCAAGCCCACGGCCAAGACCTAGGACCAAGGCCATGGCCCCAGACCCAGGACCCAGGACCCAGGCCCAGGACCCAGGCCCAGGACCCAGGCTCAGGGTCATAAGAGGCAGAAGGGGCCCAACAAGAAAATTGAGCAGGACCCTAAACTAATCTTAAAGAAATGTAGTGTTTCACTAGATGTGCATGTTGTCATGTGCTCTCTGTGTCAGCGTAAGTGTGTGTGTGTGTGTTTTCACGCAAATGTGTGGTGTATTGTATAGTGTGTGTGAGCGTGTGCACAAGTGTGTGTGTGTGTGTGGCTCGGTTGTGCAATGTCTTGTGGTGATCTCGGTAGTGAGGGGATACACCACCATGGAAACTCAAATCAAAACATAGCGGATGGGGACAAATGATAAGTCCCCAGCCTGCGGTGGTCCGCCGATGAAACACATTAGAGAGACTGTTCAGCTCAGTGAGTCATGTCCCTCAGACCAAGTCACAAGGCTTTGCTTTATCAAGTTCCACTCATTTATGCTGTGTTTGTGTATGCGTCTGAGACTGCGAGAATGTGTGTGTGTGTGGGAGAGCATGTGTGTGTGTGTGTGTGTGTGTGTGTGTGTGTGTGTGTGTGTGTGTGTGTGTGTGTGTGTGTGTGTGTGTGTGTGTGTGTGTGTGTGTGTGTGTGTGTGTTTGTGTTTCAGCACATGTGTGTGTGTGTTTGTTTGTTTCAGCAAATGTGTGTGTGTGTGTGTGTGTGTGTGTGTGTGTGTGTGTGTGTGTGTGTGTGTGTGTGTGTGTGTGTGTGTGTTTCAGCACGTGTGTGTGTGTGTGTGTGTTTCAGTACATGTCTGTGTGTGTTTGTGTGTGTGTGTGTGTGTGTGTGTGTGTGTGTGTGTGTGTGTGTGTGTGTGTGTGTTTGTGTGTGTGTGTGTGTGTGTGTGTGTGTGTGTGTGTGTGTGTGTGTGTGTGTGTGTGTGTGTGTGTGTGTGTGTGTGTGTGTGTGTGTGTGTGTGTGTGTGTGTGTGTTTCAGGTATTGGGGTCCAACAATGGACACAGAGAAGAAAATAATAAAATAGGGGCGAAAAATTACATCACTTCGGAAAACGAATACAACCAACATGTTACTTCAAAATGGATGGAATTCCGTCCCTCCCACATTCCGAGTGCCTGCATGACAGTTCAGATTTTTGGACCTGGGTGGGCCAGGAGGGTGGAGTCCATAGCAATAAGCCCCCGAGATTAACCTTTTGTTGTAGATGGGGAAGGGGAGAGCAAGCATCAGCCATTCTCTCTCTCTCAGAGAAAGAGAGAGAGAGAGAGAGAGAGAGAGAGAGAGAGAGAGAGAGAGAGAGAGAGAGAGAGAGAGAGAGAGAGAGAGAGAGAGAGAGATGAGATTCTTGACCAGGCTTTGAGGTGATTGGCTTCTGTTCCCTCTGCCGTTCTCCCGCCCGTGTATGACGTGCCCGCACTGTGTATGCCGGTTTTCAAAATACGTCTTCAGAAACTGCTCACAGCTGCTCTCCATCTGTGGTGGAAGGAGAAAAAAGGAAGGAAAGATGGTAGAAAAGAGTTTGAAATGATAGAAAGAAAATATTAGGGGGTTAATTTGATTGTCTTCTGTTCTTCAATCTTATCATGAAGGGCATAGTAAGATTTTCATACCAAAGCGTCTTCACAATTACAAAATCACCTGCGGAACCAATGGGTAAACTTGGAGATTAGTTTGAGGCTTTAGTTATAGAAGACGCATCAAACCCCATTATGAATGAGGTAAGGTATATATCTATTTTGGTTGTGAAATGTTAATGAAAGTAAAAAGGTATTGAAAAGCAAATTTGCAAATTCTACAGGAGATGCAGATGGCCTTAAGAATGATATGGAAGTGAACCAAATGAATTAAGTTCATTCCTATAATTTGAAACAATTTATGTTTTTTCTGGCCAAGCTTAATTCAATCTGCCCATCGAAACAAGAAAACCAAATGATTGAAGATGAGATGATGACGCCACAGAAATTCTAGAATATTGATGGATGGAAGTGGTCCACAGGGGCGGACTAGACTCTGGGGCTGTGTGAGGCTGCACACATGTTGGGCAATGGACAATCATGCAAGGAGCATCAGGACACATACTTCCTACACGTCAGCATGGATCCCCTGCTCTATGCATCATTATCCCTCAAACTCTGCCATAAGGTGTTCTACAGCCTCACCCTGTGCCCTACTTCTGGAGGAGCCCAGTAAAGCCACCTAGATGGAGTGTGGCAACAAACATTGTTACACATAGGCTAACAAGGCAACTGTTACACCCGCACATGGACCCACACAGGCGCACACACATGCACACACAAACACAAACACACAGACACACACAGAGTTTCAGCAATTAATTAAGAGGGCAACTCTTACAAGAAGACCCTCCCCCTGCCGCATTCCAGGAAATGTCAGCGCCATGCAGGATACAGTCTGTGCCTTACAAAATAGAAGCACTTATCTGGATTAATCGTCCCTATTAAAGCATTAAAACTTTATCTCTCTCGAATTATTTGAGTTGGGGGGATGGAATTGAGTCCAGGTTTTAATTAAAGACTCTTAATCCCAATAAGACACAGCCCCGGTGGGCTGAACAACACCCTGATCCCAGGTAGAGGCATATGTGATACCACCCACTGCTGCTGCAGGGTGGTGGTTTCTGGGGTCGGATTCGTTTCACCGGACGCTGAGCTGCGGGCCAGCTCCTGCTGACTTCCTCCCAGTCACCGCAGAGAGCGTCATGCTCCCACCGAGAGTCAAGCTTCAGTAACAAGAGTGTCTCAGCCTGCAATACCCGGTCGGTGGTCTGATGTATGTTAATAATTATATGAAGAGAGCAACAAGGTGGAAAAACTGTAAAGGTCCTGATTGTTGACTAATAGCTACTCATGTACATTTAAATAATATGAATTACATTCAAGTAATATGTTTGTATCTTTGAAATGGGTCATCCCATCATTACCAATATAATGATTACTACGTTTAAATAACTGACAAATAAATGGAGGGCATTTTCTTTATTCCAAAATGTTTAGATTACATTTAACACCGTTTATAGGAACAATATCAGCAGTTTGTATTAACAGCAAATCAGCTACAATAAAAAAAAATGGTTGATTTTTTATCCTGCTTTGCCATGAAAGAAGCAAAGTTTGAATGGGTGTATGACTAATGAAATTCCCGTTTCCAGATCTGAGTTAGATAAGCTGGGAGTGTGTTAATTGGAAGGCTGGCACAACCAGACATCCTTTATTCAGGGGAAACACCCAAGACAGGGCAATACACAACACCCACCAAGTACTGTAACCAGTTATCAATAGGCTAACTAACGTTCCTTGTTTGAATTTTACGCGACTAAGAGTTACCGGAATCCTACGGTGACTGGTTGCTTGGCCATCACTAACCAGAGACACATTGGAGATAACTAAATAGGATGTTAATAAGATTCATTGTATAGTTATACAGGAAATGCTATGACCGATGACAGATTGGCCTCTATGTTGACTGGCCAAATGATTATTTATCCAAGATTACAAGAAATTAGATTTAAGAAATTAGATTAAACTAAATTAGATTAAATTGGACTATATTAATCCTATGGAGAGGGGGGGGGGGGAATTAGCTGGCTGTACTTTTGGACAGGCAAGAAAAGCCGATTCAGGCCCAAGTGTTCTCATTCACATCCAAACTGCTGTAATTTGCAGTCATGGGTTCAGTTGAAATCACCTTAATCAAGAACCTTTGGAATGTGCAAGATATTCATATTCAAACAGGGTTACGTTTTCTCATTTGAAAGCGTTGTGGTGTCTGTAAATGGACCCTGTCTTAAAACATGTGCTGCACATCATAAATCTTCTCCCTGATCAGTTTGATTTTCCTGTAAAGAAAGTATTTGCACGGTAGCCAACTTGCAAAAATTTGAAATAAAAAAAATACTTCACAAACTTTTGGTTGATAATGTATGTATAGTATATACCAAAAACACATTGAAAACAATTATTAACTAATATATATAGTTTACACCGTTCTGTTCACAGCAGGCAAGAAATACATACAAAATCAAATACATTTTGACCATTTATTGTTTTACAGTGTATGTAACACACAGAGCAGAGGGATAGGGCATAAGGGCATCCTGCTCAAAGACGCAGGAATAGACAGCAGACACTTGGGTGATCATTTGTTGGTTGATTTGGTTGGTTTTGTGCTGGGCTTGACAGAGCTCATTATCCAGCTGCATATCAGGTTGAGAACCGCCTGTGGAGGACCTCTCGAGTGCCCCACGGCCTCCAGCCATGATGGCAGCTTAGCACCGCTACCACCTAGAGGGGAGGCGCGCCGGGGCCGGCTGTTGTTGTTCAGGTTGTAAACGTGAACACCTGGATAGCACTTGTGCCTCGAGGACGACATAACGCTCTACAAACCCATGCGCCGGGCTGTGAAGGCGGACAGTGTCCCTTCGAGGGGGACAGTGAATGGGGAACATTTGTTGCAGAGCATACATTAACAGTTGATTTGGTGTAGTGGCCGCCATGACTACATGGTGAATCAGAATCTGAATCAGAATCAGAATTACTTTTATATACATTTTATTGTACATCTTAAGTACACAAGAGTAAAATGATTAGGCTTGGTTCCTCAACAGCCACATAGCAGCAATAATAAAAGATAAAGTAAATATAGACAAGTCAAAATAAAAATATGTAAAAATAAAAAGGGGCATTAATCACAGTGAGCATCTTATATGGTTTAACGGCAACACGTCCACTTTCCCTACCCTTAAATAGCATCCGCTTTGGCCTGATGCCCAGAGATGGCTAATTATGGCTATTACTACAGCTGTAAAAAATAAAAGTTGTTCACAATGGATCTCTTATCAATAATCAACAATGCTTCCCAGAGTGTGAGGTAATTGCTTTATAACTATTTCTAAAATGGCAGAGCAACAAGGATGCATTTCCCATGAGGGAGTGAGTCATGTGTTGCTCTTTGTGGAGATCACCAGGGATTTTACCGCTCTGTGATGAGACGTGTTCACACAGGACAGCTATTCCTGTGGCCAGGTTACGCCCAGCTGGAGCAGGGCAACCTGTGAGACGTGGAAGCTTGACAATCTCTCTCTCTCTTCTCTTTCTCTCTCTCTCTCTCTCTCTCTCTCTCTCTCTCTCTCTCTCTCTCTCTCTCTCTCTCTCTCTCTCTCTCTCTCTCTCTCTCGCTCTCTCTCTCTCTCTCTCTCATATAAAAGAAAAGTGAATGGAATAAATTATTGGGAATGAACCCTTGGCTGTTTCGTTCCTGTTCCGTAAATAGACGCATACACCCTAAAACCAACAGCGGCTTATCTTCCAAGAGACAGGAAGGTATGAGGCAAGAACCAAATATAACAACAGTGACGCCTAACAACGTCAAGGTTGGATGCTCATGTCTGTGCAGTGTTTCTTTTAGCGTTGACAAAAGGAGATCGGAGCTGCCATGGAGACTATAATTTAACGTCACCTCAAGAACACACCTCCTCTGCAGTTTCTCACAGTATGCCAGGTATCTTACCTCTGGCGGTATTGAATAACGCAATGATCAGTTTTAGAATTCATCCGAGGAGCTCGGACATGACATTGGATCCAGAGAGGAATATGGACACTGAGCTTGCCTATTGGAACACAGTGTGTATGTTGGCTTGCACTCAGTGTGTCAATTGGCTCTAAGTGTGTCTATTGGCTCTGAGCTTGCCTATGGGCTGTGGACCTTTTAATGTTGTAGTCCCCACTAGTTCACCTCTGTTTACTTTTCCTATCTATTTAATTTTTTTCCGGAGTCTAGAATCAAGATTTGATGTAACAAATATAAAAAAATATATCGATTTTTTTTTCTATTAAAAGCAGTATATATACTATCATATCATGATATTAACTTTTAATTATGCAAATAACTGTTGAATATAAAAAATGCTTATCATAATTATAATAATAATAACATAATAATAATGATTGAAAAGCTGACCTAACCGTGACACTTTGCAAACATTTTAAATAAATAAAAATAATAATCATTCAATTTCCAAAAGTCTGACTGAAGACGAAAACATCTGGCTGAGATTGGACATTTTATTTACTGTTTAACTGCAACCCTTTTCCCATGTCTGAGAGACTGTGAGAGAGGTCACAAAGGCACTTGCAATTTGTCGCTTTAGGGGAACAATTTTCGCCGGGGAAACCACAAGCATCTGCAAGATTTATGACTGATGCCGTGTGCGCCTGCACTCCTTTCGCATTACTAAAAAATTAAGTGTGTTTGTTTTCAGAGGAAAACCTTGTGAACAAACGCATTTAAATACCCCCGACCTCCACCTCTCACCCCCAACCAAGCAACAATTAAAGCCCTCATAAGCCCTCAATGCTGTTGCCCCCAATTAAACGTGTATGGTTATGGTTTTATAAGTATGCAATTTATTCCCTTTAGGCAGATTTTCCCTTCCTTGACTTTGAAGCCAGGGAACAATATATTTTTTTGTATATTGCTAATGCCATTATTTCTAGCTTGGTGAGTTTAAATAAAGAGTTTTGTGTAAACATCACGCTGCGACAGAAGGTCCCGTTTAACAGTGGAATGAAACGGCTTTTCTCCTTAAAGTCTTTTTCTTTTTTTTTTACAGCTGGTTGGGGGGCAGGGGGGGGGGGGTGATGATCTTAAAAACCCTGTGTTCAAAGCCTTTGGTGTTGGGCAAAATCCTCTTGACTCCCCGTCACACACACACACACACACACACACACACACTGACACGCACATACACACACACACACACACACACACACACACGCACGCACGCACGCACGCACGCACGCACGCACGCACGCACACACATACACACACACACACACACACACACCCACACACACACACACACACACACACACACACACACACACACACACACACATACACAGGAATACATACACACACATACACACAGGAATACACACACACACACACACACACACCCACACACACAGGCATACACACACACAAATGCACGCACGCACGCCAGTGTGCACACGAGCACAAATTGCGCGGGTGCATGCAGGGAGACCCTCAATAGGGGGGCTTTGCAATAGTCCCCTATTCAGCCCCCCCCCCCATCTCCCTCACGAACACCAATAAAATATTTTACATTTCCTCTCCAGGCTCTGTGGAACCCCCCATGCCTAGACCCCAACCACACACACACACACATACACATACACAGAAAAACACACACACACACACACACACACACACACACACACACACACACACACACACACACACACACACACACACACACACACACACACACACACACACACACACACACACACACACGCACACTTAACATGGTCTGATTCGCAGCGTGTGACTCATCAAGTTCACATTCATAGTTGCGTTGTGTTGGTAACAGTCTGCTACGGTTTGGAGCTGCCGTTTGTGGTTGGTTTGTTGTTTTGCTTGTTTATTTGCTTGTTCGTGTCCTGGTGTGTGGTGTTCTATACCATCAGGGAGCCAGCTAGCGGTGAGGTGCAGTCAGCTGAACCCAAGCGACCGATGAGGTGACACAGGAGATAGGTTTTGCTTTAATGAGCAGAGCTTTGGGCATATTGTTTCTTTTTTCCCTGGTCACCCATTGGCAGTGGGGTTCGAGTATTGAAACTCTCTAACTCTCTTCTTGTGGTGCAGTGGTGCTGTTGTCGACTTTAGGGTTTTTAAAAGGGTTCACTCTTCACAGCGTTCCTTAAGGTAGAGCGACATATCCTCACCGCTGCCTTCTCCTTAACTCATCTCAATTCCCTGGTTCTTCCCTCTCGCTCGCTTTATCCACACGCTCTCTTGTGACCCACAACATTATGCCAAACTTTGGCCGCTCCGCCAGTCCAAAAGACAGATGCTGTGTTCACTTCACATGGCACAAGACACAGTGTTCACAGTGTTCTACTTTATGTCTATGGATGGTTTGCATCCACAGATGTACGTCTGTGGATGGAAAACACCTTCCGTTATCAACATCACCCCATATCAACATTACATTAGACTAGTCTCCGACTAGTCTAATGTAAACACTTCTTGTATATCGTATTTAATTATAGTACACTTTGTTGTTTAGCATCTTATCCTAGCTATCTATGTTGTACATGGGGAATGGGTTAACCTAGCGATTGTTAGTGCTTGACATTTAGTTATATGAACAGCCTTATTGTACCGACAGCAATATATTGTTGTTTCTCTTCCTTCTGACAAATTTACTAATTGTCAATGCTTTGGATGAAAGCGTCTACTAATTGCCCTAAATGTAAATGTAAAACGTGAGGACGCGACCCAGATGCCTAAAAGGGGGTTAAGAAGGCGTGTGGATTTCGTAACAAACCAGAAGACGAGAATCTCTCAACTTACTGAGCAGTTGCCACCACAGGTCGTCTCCCTTAGCAACCACAGGCTACCATTAACACAGCGGTGGAGGTACAATGCAACTTCCTCCCAAATCCACTTTGGGCCTCAATTGCGGTCGTAAAACCAAAAGATGCCCGGAAGGTTTTCCTTGTGAAGGAGCCTGTGGTTGACACCAGCACCGGCCGGTTGTTAATGTTGACGAGGCGTGATAGTGGTGGGCGGCGCTCGCTGCAGTCAAGGTCAAGACTAGAGGAACTGCCAAGATGGGAGGAGGGGGAGGGCAGCAAGGCATGTGTGGGTCAGGGTTGAGATCTGAGGAAGAAAAGGTGAAGAAAAAGAAGAGGAAGAGGAAGGTAGGAATAGGTAGATGGTCAGTAGAAGACAGGAATAGAATAAAACACAAACAAAGTTAAGAGAGTTGGAATGAGAATTTTGAAAGTTATTTTGAGATTTAGTTTGGTTTTAATAAATTATCCAATGGAATCACAATAACTGACTTTTAAGTTACCTTTCCCTTCATCTATTTGTCTCTCACTCATCTTGATGCGTACACACAGTGTTTTGACTGATGACACTATGGGCCCTATCCTGCATCCGGCGCAAGTGACTTAGTCACTGGCGCATGTGTCGTTGCTATAGTTTTTTCCGTTTCTGAATATCATTGCGCTACTGACAAGGAAAATACCTGGTTTAAAGTCAGTGGCGCGTTGTTCAGATGCTATTTTAAGGGCGCATGCACATGCGCATGCGATGCATACGGATTGCTTGTGCACCTCGCGCATACACTTTGCTTCTCTCCCATCTACCTAGCCGCACATTCTTGGTAAATTATTTGGGAAAGAACAGCTGATGCAGCGGTAATAAGTTGTACTTTTAAATCAATCCATCTGCAAACACCGTACAGCAAACACATATTTTCTTGACATAGACATCGTGTAGGCCTACATGCCCATAACTTTTAGGATTGATCAGTATTTGATCGTGAAAAACATTGTTTTACCGCGAGTGAGTGTTAAAAAGAATGAATGAATGCGGGCGCGCGTGTGTGCTCTGTTTAAACACACGCAAACTAAACATGTAACGCATAATACAATCAATGGCAATGTCTATTACCGCGGGGACACATGCATATTAGGATAGCATACAGTACTGATAAGAAACAATGTTTATAATGTATTGCGTATATCATTAAATAGAACCACAGTTACCGCATGTCATATGTTATATCATATACGTTTTCTTTGCCGACTATTTCTGAAGTTGTGGAAGAAAACCCCTTATTCCATGTGTGAATTAGGCCATATTATTTGGCAATAAACTGAGCCATTTGCAGTTTGAAATTCATGTGCATCTGTCTCATCGGAGACTGCAGACGCGCTGTCAAAATATCAACTCGTCCGATTCAAATGCGCTCTTGGCTCTTAAAGGGGATGGGAGCTGGCACTCTCATTGGTTTGTTGGACGTTACGCCCAAACCACACCTACGGGTAACTAGGCTGCTTCAGACCAACCCTTTTGACACTTGCGCCGCGACGCAAGTGTCATTTATCCGCCTGTAAAATAGCGATAGCGCCGTAGAACCGCCCACAAAGCTACTTGCGCTTTGCGCTTCCCACTTGCGTTTCAGACCGTTAAAATAGGGCCCAATGTGTCAACAATGTGTCCATGTGTACTTTTGTTTAACTCTCGGAACTGTCCAAAGTGTCTCATATGTATGGAAACACCCATCAAGGGCAGAGCTCATGGCAGGGGGAGCTTTAACAGCTCCACTCTGTCAGGATGCACTAACCACAGCCCACCTGAAAAGGTCAGGGTTCATAGTTGACCTCTGACCCCCAGTGCCAATGGAACAAGAGAGAGAAAAAGGGAAAAGGGGTAATGGATGGAGAGAAAAGAAGACTAACAAGAGAGAAAAGGAGAAAGAGAGGAAGGTTGTGTGGGAAAGATATGAATATAGAGAGAGGAATATAAAATATGAAAGACAAAGGTAGATCAAATGGGGGGAAAACAAGGTTCCGGAGAGGGGGATGGAGAGAGACAGCACACAATAGAGCGACAGATACAAAGAGGAGAGTAAAGGGAAGAATGTGAGAGTGTGTACACCAGGGTCCAAAGCTCAGTATAAACAGCTACGGTGCCCTCCTCTGCCTGTTGCACTTACTAGAACCAAAACACATACGTGACATAATGTAATACAAAATATCCTTTAAGGTTTGTATTTGATATGGTACAATTAAAACATATCCAAACCAGTTATCCTTTGGGTGAAGGGGTAGATCGCTCATGCAAACACACACACACACACACACACAAACACACACACAAAATGCCTCTCCTTAATTACTGAGGGAGCAGTACATTCATAGATAAGGGCTACCGATGTCACTATGGGATGTTTTTAGGAACTCTGCTACGGAAGGTATCCTTCCTCCTTACGGAAGAACCCTGGCATAGGTCCCAGCCCTTACTGAGCAGAGGCCTGTTTCAGGTAGCTGGTTTAACATACTCTGAGTTTAATCCTGCGCTCTGAGTTGGTTGACTCAGTGTTCAGGGTTGAAAAGAAACTCTGTGTTTTCAGTTTCAGAACAGGTGATCAGCGTTGGGTTAATCAACTCTGAGTATGTTCACTCTGGGTTGAGGGCGTGCCTGTTGACTATGAAGAGCCATCATCAATGGATCTCTGATAACATGATCAAACATGGACCAAAAGCGTAGATCCACCTACTTTCCCCCACGGAATTGGAAATTCTAATGAACGCGTATGCCGAGCAGTTACCCAGAGAGAGCTTGGCCTGAAATAGCTGAACAAGTCAATGCGTGAGTAAAATAAATTAGTAAAATAAATTAAAATAAGAGGAAAGTTTAATATCTTCCACTTATTCAATATGTAAATTGTGTGTATGTGTGTGTGTGTAAATTTACGCAACCCAGAGTTGCCCCAAGAGGACTTGGCAGCAAATGAAGATGAAGTACAAAAATATAGTTCAAACAGGTAAACTAATGTTGAATTTAAATCAAATAAATTGTGCTGTTTTGCCTGCTGTACCTAATTTAACAGCTATATTCAACATGTGATGGGCCTATATTTAAGCAGTAAATGTAAGTAGTACATTTCCCAGCCACCCCCAACACTGCCAATATTTAATAGGATTTAGATATATTAGAAGGCTACACCTAGGCAAAATGCATTATATATATATATATGTATATCTATATATATATCTATATATATATAGATATATATATTGTCTTCAAAATAGCGCTTACTGAATATTAGGGTAACATTTTCCCCCATGTTAGCAAATCGAAAAAAAGCAGAGGCCCGGAAGACTGGAGGGGGTCCACCTCTGCAGCCCTCACAGAGGCTGAGGAGATGGCCCTTAGACAACAGAGTATGCGTCCTGTGGCTGAGGGCATCCCTGGGGGGAGCTCCTCTGATCCCCCCCCACCCCCCAGGATAGAAGTGCCTTTATAAGAGGTTGGTTATTCAAAATAATTAAATATGTACACGCAACCCAGCATGTTGCAAATTAGATGCGGTAAAATTAGTAATAATAATTTCACTGTCTAATCATCTTCTTCCAGTTACTGATGGCGCCATCGCCCTACTTGAACCAGATGCCCTCACCAACCTCCATGCAATTGTAACAATACAAAAGATGCAAAAGGATGCTTTGGAGATCCAAATTTTGGAACATAAGTTAAAGGTGAGTGAGGTGCAAACTGGGATACTGTTCCCTGCTCTAAAAACATACCCGATATGAATGACTTTTTTTGTGCTTTAATAAATAAAGAAATCCTCATAAAAAGTAAATTGTCTTTATTAGAACAAGGGCTATGGTGGGACAAGTTATTTTGTTGAACAGTTTACTCAAAGGATTTTACTTCAGTGAACAATGCAGACGATTATACTGAGCATGTGCATGTAGAGAAGAACAGCATCTGGTTAAAAGCAGTACCAGGGTCTTTTCTGCCTTGCCCTCATCCTCATCCTCATCCTCATCGTCATCCGCTTATCCGGGGTCGGGTCGCGGGGGGAGCAGCTCAAGCAGGGGGCCCCAGACTTCCCTTTCCCGGGCCACATTGACCAGCTCTGACGGGGGGATCCCGAGGCGTTCCCAGGCCTCCTCCCCACTGGACGTGCCTGAAATACCTCCCAAGGAAGGCGCCCAGTGGGCATCCTTACCAGATGCCCGAACCACCTCAGCTGACTCCTTTCTAAGTAAAGGAGCGGCTCTAATCCGAGTTCCTCACGGATGGCTGAGCTTCTCACCCTATCCCTAAGGGAGACGCCAGCCACCCTTCTGAGAAAACTCATCTCGGCCGCTTGTACCCGCGATCTCGTCCTTTCGGTCATCACCCAGCCCTCATGACCATAGGTGAGGATAGGAACGAAGATCGACCGGTAGATCGAGAGCTTTGCCTTGTGGCTCAGCTCTCTTTTCGTTACAACGGTGAGTTAAAGCGAACGCAATACCGCCCCCGCTGCTCCGATTCTCCGGCCAATCTCACGCTCCATAGTACCCTCACTCGCGAACAAGACCCCGAGGTACTTGAACTCCTTCACTTGGGCTAAGGACTCATTTCCTACCCGGAGTAAGCAATCCACCGGTTTCCTGCTAAGAGTCATGGCCTCAGATTTAGCGGTGCTGATCCTCATCCCAGCCGCTTCACACTCGGCCGCCAGCCGATCCAGTGAGTGCTGAAGGTCACAGGCCGATGATCAAATGAGGACCACAACATCTGCAAAAAGCAGTGACGAGATCCTCAGACCACCGAACTGCAACCCCTCCCCACCACGACTACGCCTCGATATCCTGTCCATGTATATCACAAACAGGATTGGTGACAAGGCGCAGCCCTGGCGGAGACCAGCACCCACTGAGAACGAAACTGACTGGCTGCCGAGAACACGAACACAGCTCTCGCTTTGGGAGTACAAAGATTGGATGGCCCTGAGGATAGACCCCCTTACCCCATACTCCCGCAGCACCTCCCACAGTTTCTCCCGGGGGACCCGGTCATACGCCTTCTCCAGATCCACAAAACACATGTAGACCGGATGGGCATACTCCCAGGCCCCCTCCAGGATCCTTGCGAGAGTGAAGAGCTGGTCCGTAGTTCCACGTCCGGGGCGAAAACCGCATTGTTCCTCTTCAATCTGAGGTTCGACGATCGGCCGAACCCTCCTTTCCAGCACCTTGGAGTAGACTTTACCAGGGAGGCTGAGAAGTGTGATACCCCGGTAATTGGCACACACTCTCTGGTCCCCCTTTTTGAACAGGGGAACCACCACCCCGGTTTGCCACTCCTTTGGCACTGTACCCGACTCCCACGCGATGTTCAATAGGCGTGTCAACCATGACAGCCCCTCAACACCCAGAGCCTTTAGCATTTCTGGCTGGATCTCATCAATCCCTGGGGCTTTGCCACTGCGGAGATGTTTGACTACCTCAGTGACCTCCACCAGGGAAATTGACGACGAAACACCATCAACCTCGAGCTCTGCCTCCAACATAGAGGGCGTGTTATTCGGATTCAGGAGTTCCTCAAAGTGTTCCTTCCAACGTCCGACGACCTCCTCAGTTGAGGTCAACAGAGTCCCATCCTTACTGTACACAGCTTGGATGGTTCCCCGTTTCCCCCTCCTGAGGTGCCGGATAGTCTTCCAGAAACACTTTGGTGCCGACCGAAAGTCCTTCTCCATGGCCTCTCCGAACTTCTCCCACACCCGCTGCTTAGCCTCCGACACGGCAGCCGCTGCAGCCCTTCGAGCCTGTCGGTACCCTGCAACCGAGTCAGGAGTCCTCCAGGATATCATATCCCGGAAGGCCTCCTTCTTCAGTCGGACGGCTTCCCTGACCACCGGTGTCCACCACGGTGTCCGAGGGTTACCGCCCCTTGAGGAGCCTAAGACCCTGAGGCCACAGCTAGCCACCGCAGCTTCAGCAATGGAGGCTTTGAACACCGCCCACTCCGGCTCAATGCCCCCAACCTCCACAGGAATGCCAGAAAAGCTCCGCCGGAGGTGTGAGTTGAAGATACCTAGGACGGGGGCCTCCTCCAGACGTTCCCAGTTCACCCGCACTACTCGTTTGGGCTTACCAGGTCTATGCGGAAATTTCCCCCATTCCCTGATCCAACTCACAACCAGATGGTGGTCGGTTGACAGTTCCGCCCCTCTCTTTACCCGAGTGTCCAAAACATGCGGCCTCAGATCAGATGACACGATCACGAAATCGATCATCGATCTTCGGCCTAGGGTACTCTGGTACCAGGTACACTTATGAGCACCCTTATGTTCGAACATGGTGTTTGTTATGGATAATCCATGACTAGCACAGAAGTCCAATAACAAACGACCGCTCGGGTTTAGATCAGGGAGGCCGTTCCTCCCCACCACGCCTCTCCAGGTGTCTCCATTGTTGCCCACGTGGGCGTTGAAGTCTCCCAGCAGAACAACGGAGTCCCCTACTGGAGCCCCATACAGGACTCCATTCAGGGTCTCCAAGAAGGCCGAGTACTCTGAGCTGCTGTTTGGTGCATACGCACAAACAACAGTCAGAGTTTTCCCCCCTACAACCCTTAGGCGCAGGGAGGCGACCCTCTCGTCTACCGGGGTAAACTCCAACACCGCGGCGCTCAGCCGGGGATTTATGAGTATCCCCACACCCGCCCGGCGCCTCACGCCCTCGGCAACTCCGGAGAATAGAGTCCAACCCTTATCCAGGAGTACGGTACCAGAGCTGAGACTGTGCGTGGAGGTAAGCCCCACCAGATCTAACTGATAGCGCTCCACCTCCCTCACATGCTCCGGTTCCTTTCCCCACAGCGAGGTGACGTTCCACGTCCCCAGAGCCAGCTTCTGCCGCCCGGGTCTGGTCCGTCGAGACCCCTGACCTTCGCTGCCACCCATGTGGCTGCGCACCCGACCCCAACGGGTCTTCCCACAGGTGGTGGGCCCATGGGATGAAGAGAGGGGGGGTGCCACGTAGTTTGTTCGGGCTGTGCCCGACCGGGCTCCGTGGCAAACCCGGCCACAAGGCGCTCGCCATCGAGCCCTCCGTCTGGGCCTGGCTCCAGACGGGGGCCCCGGGCTTCCTCCGGGCCGGGTCACATCTCCTCTTTTTTCGTTCTTCATTGGAGTTTTTTGAACCATTCTTAGTCTGGCCCCTCACCTGAGACCACTCTGCCATGAGAGACCCTACCAGGAGCACAAGGCTCCAGACAACACAGCTCTCAGGTTCACAGGGACACGCAAACCTCTCCACCACGATAAGGTGACGGTTCCAGGAGAGGCTTTTCTGCCTTGCATTCTTAAAATTAGTTTCTTGACTTGCAGCAGTTATAGGTCCGTGGTTAGTCAGCTACTCTGATCATGGGAAAGCCACAACGTTAAAGTGACTGTAGTACAGAGCGGGTGGGATGCACAGGGCGGATCATTCTGCACATGCGTTAATTGCATAAAAAACTTAAACTTAAACTTAAAGCATGCCCCCGGTGCGTTTGACAGTTAACATGGGGACTGAGAAGGTGGTCTAAATAAATGATAGATTGCGCTGAAAAACGATAGCGGTCGTGAAGAAAAGTATCAGGAAAAGAAAGTATATCCAACCGGGGTCTTAATAATCGTTCCTCACGGAGATTCCTTCTGAGGATCGCAGCCTCTACATCCACAGGCTCTCGTAGAAAAGGACATGCCATTTCTAACACTTCCTTCTGTCGGAGAGCTGCCTTCAGCCTTATAGACAACAAACTCAGAGTAGGTCTAACCACCTCCCGAGCAGGTTAGGCCCATGGCGTATGTTGCCGCAGCAACTAACTCTCTGTTGCGCTTAACCTGCTACCTGAAACGGAAAACCCAGAGTTTCCACTAATTCAGAGCGAACAAACTCGGGGTTGCCTCAAAACCAGCTACCTGAAACAGGCCTCTGGTAACCCAAACAAACGAAAACACACCTTGTCTGCCAGGTAAAAGAATATTATTCAAAACAAGGTTGTCAATCATTATTAAACAGACGCCACCACTTGCACGTAGTGGCAAATTGTGCATGATCGAGGATCTGATGTTTAAAGGCAAAATAGGTATTGTTGTTACCATGTGCCAATACAGTTGGAGTTGGCAGCTGTTATAGAAATATATAGATATAATATCCTCCACTTGCCCTGGATTGGGTCGGTGGGTGAAACAGAACCCCTGATTGTGTTTCAGATGGGCTTTCACTTCTCTCTAATCTCTCAAATGAATCTTCAAACCCATAGCCCCCGAACCCAGTATGGAAAATCCCCTGCATTCCGAGAGTGCTTGATAGCAAAAGATAAATACAAAAAATAAGACTAAGAAAAAGTGTTGGAAACTAGTTTACTATAACACAAATGGCATAAAAAGCACTGTCTTGAAAATTAACGGGATTTAAATGGAAGTGAATTTAGTTATCTTGACATTCATTGAAATTCTAAATTCATTTAAATATAATTGTATTTTGATGAAAGTACATGAGGCATGGGATAACAAAACACTGGAGACAAATTTCCAAGAGAAGGATACAAAAGGGCAATACTAAAAACCAGAATGTCACAGGGGCAAAATGCTTTGTTTAGGGAGAGTTAATGTCAGCAGAGCTGTATCTAATGGATTCAGCTTAGAGGGGTTATCCAGGAAGAAGTGAACTAAAACACTAGATCAACGCTGCAAATCCTGGTTTGTCTTTTGTTGGGACAGTGAGGCAGA
>NC_079431.1:19425303-19492803 GCF_026213295.1 Gadus chalcogrammus
TGTCTGGGGTAATATCCACTAATAGAGGTTCAAATCAATCTTATAATGTTAATTGTGTTTCAAGTAGATCATCAGTTATAGGAATTGATGCATGGAGAACACACAAAATGCAGGGTTCTGAATGGAAGTTTGTTGTAGTCAGGACCCAACTTATCTGCAGCGGCATGTAGGTGCTTGTTTGAATGATTCTGATGAGGATGAAACCGAATTAAGACGGGACGTCGCTGAACCACAACAGATATCTAAATTAAGTCGAAGTATCTGAATTTGATAAAACACATGGTTGTCGCTTATGGTCTGTGCTACCACTGAGATAAAGCCCTTATCTAGACTGCTTTACAACAACATAGATTACAAAATATGTGAGTAGTTGAGTAGATTAGATTAGAGTTATAGTATATATAGTTTGGACAATATTTGTTGGGACAAAATCAGAGCAGGAGCATGGAGTACGGATTTTGGGTTGGTGGGTTCGAGCAAGAGTTTGTGTGTTTGCAGGGGTGGGGGTTGCACAGTGCATGTACACACATGCATCAGTGGTACATGCCTCCATGCGAGCTGCACAGTGGCAGCCGAATGGCTTGTGGAGACTAGAAGGCCTAATAGGCATTAGGAGCTGGAGATGGAAGGCGGGAACCCTGTGCCTTAGCCAGGGTGGCGCGCTAGCTTATCCCCGGTCAGGCTCTTAATTGCATGCACCCTTGGAATGGTCCATTGATGGGGCTCACAAAGGTCTCGGGTAGGTGGATAAGGCCCCTCCACACACCACACTGCCCTCCTCTACATCCAGCAGACGGCCAGCCTCTGATTAATCTGGCCTCAGGTTGTTTGAGTGTGTGTGTGCGTGCTTGCGTGCGTGTACGCGTGTGTGCATGCTTGTGTGTGTGTGTGTGTGTGCGTGTGTGTGTGTGTGTGTGTGTGTGTGTGTGTGTGTGTGTGTGTGTGTGTGTGTGTGTGTATGTGTGTGTGTGTGTGTGTGTGTGTGTGTGTGTGTGTGTGTGTGTGTGTGTGTGTGTGTGTGTGTGCGTGTGTGTGCTCGCTAGCGTGCGTGCATGTGTGTGTGTGTGTGTGTGTGTGTGCTTCTTTGTATGTGCGCGGGTGCATTTGTGGTGTTGGTGGGGATCTCCTTCATTCAGGTCCTCATTAGGCTAGTAAATAAACACACACTCCGTGGAGTCCAGATACCAACACTGATTAAACCCACGAGGGAAGGGGGTGTTGCGTTTACCTGTCCCTGGAGACACCTGAATGTCTGAATGAAAGAAGGAGAGCTTGGCTAGCCAGATAATTAAGAAGTGAATGGCTGAATGACTAAATACATTGTAGATGAATGAATGACACAGAATTCTGGAAAGTTCTCACGGTCTGGAGTAACGTGTCGTTAGCTGCGCCGTCATTATAGATTATGAGATATAGGAAAGCACTGCCACACTCTTTCCAACGGGATGCAAAATCCTATAGCCTCAGGGTTGAGAGAGAGAGAGAGAGAGAGAGAGAGAGAGAGAGAGAATGAAAGAAAGAATGGTGTCTGAGGGATGGATTTTATGTTTGTGTGCCTGTGTGTGTGGTGTGTGTGTGTGTGTGTGTGTGTGTGTGTGTGTGTGTGTGTGTGTGTGTGTGTGTGTGTGTGTGTGTGTGTGTGTGTGTGTGTGTGTGTGTGTGTGTGTGCGCACGTGTGTGTGTACGTGTGTGAACGTGTGTGTATATTTGTGTACGTGAGTGTGTGTGTGTGTGTGTGTGTGTGTGTGTGTGTGTGTGTGTGTGTGTGTGTGTGTGTGTACGTGTGTGTGTACGTGTGTGAACGTGTGTGTACATTTGTGTACGTGAGTGTGTGTGTGTGTGTGTGTGTGTGTGTGTGTGTGTGTGTGTGTGTGTGTGTGTGTGTGTGTGTGTGAGTGTGTGTGTGTGTACGTGTGTGTGTGTGTGTGTGTGTGTTTGTGTGAGTATGTGTGTGTGTGTGTGTGTGTGTGTGTGTGTGTGTGTGTGTGTGTGTGTGTGTGTGTGTGTGTGTGTGTGTGTGTGTGTGTGTGTGTGTGTGTGTGCGTGTGTGTACGTGTAGGTACTTGTGTGCTAGCTTGCCGCAGGAATTGGAAGGTAGAATCAAAGCGAAAGGAAGAGAAAGAGGTTTGAAAAAGAGGGAGAAGAAAATAAAGGAAGAGTGTCCAGATATTTGGACCTGTGATGTATTGGTATGTTATGTGTGTGCATCCCAGTGCATGTGCGCGCGTGTATGTGTGTGCAGGGGCGTGTGGGTGTGTAATGTAAAGTAAAACCCTTCATGTCCGCGGGGATGAAACACATTCGCCCTCCTTCAGCCACCTCAGAGGATTGGCGGCACATTGAAATGTGAAATATGCACAGAGAGTGTCAGAGCCATAGCGTGGGACAAAGCCTCCATCATTTCCCGGGTTATTGATACTATCAGCCAACACAAAGGAACAAGGGGGGCCAAGTGATCACATTCTAATGAGATGCAAGACCCAGCAACCATTACAACGTGAAACCCAACACATTGACACCGTCACAAGATGATGACGCCTCTGCATGGACTCACCAATTCTCATCACACACTATCGCTATCAACTTTCCACGCGTACCTTTCTGGTTCCGATTGATTGGGAACTTAGATTTAGATTGTTCCTTTATAAAAAAAGTCTCTTAAGAAACTGATTGTATGTGTTTCCGTTAACATTTAAAGCATTTAGCAGACGCTTTTATCCAAAGCGACTTTACATTTGTCAGAAGAGGGTGAAACAACATTATATCCCTGCTGGAACAGTAAGGTTGTTCATAGAACCAAGGGCCCAGCACTAACAATCGCTAGATTTACCATTCCCCATATACAACAAAGATAGCCAGGATAAGATGCTACACAACTAAGTGTGTTGACTGTGAACAAAGTCAAAGCCTCTGATACTAAACCTGAACTCCTGCCATTTACATGTAAACAAAAGTATCCCACGCTGTCCTGGTGAGACCCTGTAGAGGTCCCTGTGTAACAAAGAATGTCATCGGTGCTTAGGGAGATGAATCATGCTGAACCATTCTTTCTCTGTTGGAGCGGCAGCTTCGGCGGCAGTTCGGCAGCTCCGGCGGTGTTCTCCGGGCCGTGATATTAGGTATAATATTAGATAAATACTAGAGCTGTCAATTAAACGCGTTATCAACGGCGTTAACGCAAAACAAATTTAACGGCGTTAAAAATGTTATCGCGCGATTAACGCAATTATTTTATTTACATTTTTTTTTTTATTTTTTTTGGCTCAATACAAAGAAGCAGTAGCCTGACTGCTATGTTCAAATTACATTTGTTCAAAGCAGTCGTTTAATTGCACTATAGGCTCTTTTTTTGTATCGTCCTGTTTTGATCAGTATATGCCAATGTTGTTATCAATAAAAAATCATTTGCACAAGGCAAGCCGATGCACTTCACCATGTTGATAAGAGAATTAAAATGAGAAGAATTATGGGACAAAAAAATCAAGGGATATTTAGCATAGAAAAATAATTTGCGATTAATCGCGAGTTAACTATGACATTAATGCGATTAATCACGATTAAATATTTTAATCGCTTGACAGCTCTAATAAATACCCATACATAATATTATTATTATATTATATGATATAGATATAGAGCTCCAGGAGTCCGCAAACAGTAACAATCCCTTCTCCTCCATGCTGTGGTTCAGTCTGTTAGCTCATTGGTCAATGGGCAGCAGCTCATTGGCATTAAAGCTAGAGACACCAGAAACTGTGCTTTCTGAAGGGACTGAAACAGAGGGGAATAGCGGTAGGCGAGATTTCTTTTCCTAAAAGCCATTTCCAGCAAACAGCTTCTGGATCTCAAATACTATGATTACTTGTTGGGAAAACACCATCATATATTTCCTTTAAAGATTGTCATCCATTTTGTTTTTGCAGACAGAACCTTGACATACAGTATTACTGTTTGTGCGAACAGTCAATACCGGGCTAAATGGTTCAAATGGGTAATTTTGGATGACCCATTCTAACAAACTATTTTGTCATTTAGGTTGTAAATCACGTTTGCGTGAGGAGGAGACAGGGAGTGGTGGGTTTGAGTCAATCCTCAGATGGGAGCTCATCTCTGGGCAGGGCCCTCACTCCGTGGGTCCCCAGCTGCCTCCACCGTCTCTGGATTTTGCCGTGACGTGTACTTGTGCACCCTGCCAAAAAAACAGCAACACATCTGGATTGAACCAGGTGGGATCAGAAGGGATGGTGGGGTGGAGGGGGTGAATCTAGACTGTGTCTAGTTTGTCTGGTCTGAGATGTCTGTGAGAAAATGTGTTGGCTGAAACAGTGATTGTTATCAGCTTATTGAAAGGGGAAGCGAACCCACCTGGAGGATTATTTTGAGATAGAGACACGGCTGGAGTCTCTGAAAACGACTATGACGTTATTTGAAAAGATCAACATGATCCATTTAATACAATTTCTGCTTGAAGCAATGCTGTTTATTGAAGTGCAAAAACTTTTTCAAAAGCACGTAAATTCTGATTTTACTGATGATTGCAATTAATTATTGGCCCTGTTCACACCATGCATTAACATAGGGTGATCCAATCACAAGTGACTGTTCTTAGTACGCTTTGAGATCAAGTCGCTCAGACCACCGTCGGAGGTGGTCTCGTGGGTACATATGGCCACGTCCTTCGAGTAGTGTGCGTGTTAATGCACAATGGGCCACATTGAAGGACAGACTACTTCATTGTGGTCCTCTGCATTTGAAAAAGTACGTACTCATTTGCGCGCCAACAATTTCATATAATATTCAAGTTAAGTCATCAAATCAGGTGAGCTGGATTCATCCAAGGCATCTGAACATTTTGAAAAGCACATGAAGATATATCAAACATCTGGGGCGAATTACTTTAGAAAGGAAAAGACTGTTTGAATTACCTAATCTTCTTCTTTTCATTTCCGGTATACTAGACATGTAAAAGTGCATTTCTGTCCCCCACCGGTTAATAATAACAAGGCATTTGGAATTTGCAACAGGGACCTATGTTCATATTTATTTGCATTTAGTGCGGGGAAGTGAGTTGTCACTCGAGACTGTGTGGAGCCGATTCTGATACCAGGCTGAGCAGACATACTTGGAGATTTCCACTTGTGATTGGATCAACCAAAATGCATGTTAATTCCTGGTGTGAGCATAGTTAGATGCCAACATAGCATTGAAAACTGTTCATTTTAATTAAAAGTTTAACGGTACAACACATGGTCATGAAGATGCAAAATGTAAGGCAGGGATCGAAGTGAATTGCTCTGAATCTGCAGCAGCACAGAGAAATCTCATCTTTAATCTCAAAAAGATGAAATAGGTTTTTGTGAGTGGGTGGGGTTTGGATTAATTCACCATTAGTTTCGCAAAAACCTACAAATATATTTTTCCGGCTCCATTGCATTTGGGAATGGTAAAGGTGTACTAATACACAAATATCAAATCTCAAAAAGACCTATGTTATATATTTGGTTGAGTTCAGTCCTTACTCAATGATCCCAACCATGTTCAAACCAAACGATATCTGTAGTTTTTATTAAAGGTAACAGAACTAATAATTTGGTCGCCTGTCATTGACCCCATAGAAATGTGAACAAAAGAGAGACACTAAAATACACCAATATTCTACATCCCCTTTACCCCTTTATTTTTAAATTGATCTACCTTACTACGATGTGCTACCATGAAAAGTGGCTCATTTCAGCCACCAAGCTAAGCTGATAATGTTACAACGTTGAACACTCTCATAAAGATATTGTTAGTATGATTGTTTTGGCCAAGGATAGCAGTGCGGGGTTACCCCAGGCCTAAATTATGTCAGATTGATTCTGATGGATGGTGTTGTTAATAAACTTGATTTAAAAATTTCCCTCCACCCTCCTTTGTACTGTTTTTCACTCCTGGTACCATCCGAGGACAACCATAACATGTGAAATAGCAATTTTAGAGTATATAATCTCTCCTGAGTCTGAATGGGTCACACTGTGTCCCTCTAATCCGGTTCATTGTCAGGGACATTGTGCGCAATTCGCCGACCAGACTTAAGTCCCATCTATCAGATCAGATTTGTTTTTGGGGAAAAGAGGGTGACCGTTGGTTGAAGATGGAGCAATATAATATAATAAAAGTTAGTAGGTACATAAACAAAAAGCATGTGTGGATGCAAATACTCAGAGTTTAGCCAGCCAGGCTGCTGTGTTACTTTTTTTCTGAAAACTCCCCCTGTTGGCTCCAGCTGATTAGATCTGGTATTGTCTGTGAAAGGATCCGTGTGTGTGTGTGTGTGTGTGTGTGTGTGTGTGTGTGTGTGTGTGTGTGTGTGTGTGTGTGTGTGTGTGTGTGTGTGTGTGTGTGTGTGTGTGTGTGTGTGTGTGTGTGTGTGTGTGTGTGATTGTATGTGTGTGTGTGTGTGTGTGTGTGTGTGTGTGTGTGTGTGTGTGTGTGTGTGTGTGTGTGTGTGTGTGTGTGTGTGTGTGCGTGCGTGCGTGCGTGCGTGTGTGTGTGTGTGTGTGTGTGTGTGTTTGTGTTTGTCACACATACACACTCACTCCGACACAAACACACCCATATCTATCAAACAGTGTGTGAGCAGGTATAACAGAAATAAAATAAAAATATTCTTGATCCTTCCGAGAAGGGATGCATAGTTTTATAAGCGCTGCAGAGAACTTGCCGTCTAGAATAGATATGTCACAAGTCTTGTATATCTAGACTCTGGGGACTATGGTTAATCTAGACTCTGGTACAGCTAGACTCTGGGGCAGCTAGAAGGGTAGAGCTAAACGCTGGTACGTCTAGACTCTTTGGCCTCTAGTACATCTAGATTATGGTAGGGCTAGACTCTGGTACGGCTAGACTGTTACAGCTAGACTGGTACATCTACACTCTGGTACGTGGTCATCTGGTGAAATTGCTGTTCATACAGGGGCAGATATCTGGTTCCAAACTGCTAGCAAGCAAGTGCTTCTCAATGCCGGTGACAAAAGTCAGGCAGAGATAGATACCGGGATATGGGATCGGCTGGGGTCTACCTTTAACAGCCAGATGGGGATTAGTCAATGGAAGTTGATTTATTTGGGCGTCCCATGCAAACTCACACATCTAGTCCATTTGATTTGATCAGCAGAAAAAAACTGCTCCTCTTCGCAATGTGCTTCAGCTCCACCTGCGGTGTTCCAGTGCTCATGGATTAAAATGGGAGTGGAATGCTGATACATCTTTCACCTAGTCACACTGCTTTGGTGTATATAGGGGGGCAGGGTGAGCAACAGATGTGGTTTTGTTCAAAGATCAATGTCAGAAATGTAATTCATATCTGGAACGATGGTGTGATTGTAAAAAGGAATATGGCTGGAAATCAAGAATATCCTTGTAAAAAAAGTGTGTTGGCCTACTTTATCCTGCTGATTCCCAGACAAACACAAACACAACACTAAGGGATGAGACACATGACTTTTGCCCACACACAGGTGTCTCTAAGGTGAGGGACTAACCCACAGCCCCTGCCCTGGTTGAGTCTGTAAGATACTAACCACCTCTGTGGCACCACAACTTTGACACCTTCCCTCTTCATTTCGTCATCTGGAACTCGAGAGGAGATAGGGGCAAGAAAGAGGTCAAGGCTGTTGAAGAAGGTTGTGATGACAACAAAAACAACAGGTTCCAGACAGTCTCCCTTGTGCCTCGCTTCTGCCACCACTGAGACCGTCTGTGGCCTACATCAGGGTGGCTGATTGGGGCGGATGGTCGTGACTTGTTTATCCTCCGTCAATGGCGTCTCCCAACGCCAGCTATGTCTATCTTCACAGGGAATAATATAGTCATCTTCTTTTCAAAGCGATCACCCTGGGGTCCATAAAAGATCCATTGTGCTGCGGCTTTGTCCTTCAAATACCTTTAGTGCGGACACAAAGCGACAGCCAGGCGCATGGGGTGCCAGTGTAACTGGAGCGCAGGGTCCTGGGTCGTTGTGAAGGGCCCCATGTATCGGATACTCATGGGGATGAGTTTGTTAACCTGAAGCCTCATCTGCTCCAGCCATCAATCTCCAACAAGCCCTGCAGATGTTTCTTCAACCCAGTTTCTGTTCTTTATTCTTTGTTTTCCACCCACTTCAAATGAAAAACAACAAAAATCACACTGGGAGAAAAACAGAAATATTGCACAAACAGTGTAGTCATATAACGTGTCTTTGCACGCATGAATGCCGGACACACAACACATAAAGCGTGGCCATATGGGAATCCGTTCACTGGTTCATCAGGGTGTCCTAAGTGCTCTGGCAGCATGGACCCATTGTTAGTGGGTTCAAGTGTTGAAGGTGTTTTGAAGGTATGTCTGGGCGGTGTTGACAACAGGATGACTGGTGTCTTTCATCATTGCTCTCTTCCCTGTCTGAGAAATACTCCCACACAGACTCATAAACACACACATTCATCTGTCTCCGCAGCCCTTGCATGGTGAACTTCTGTATTGGCACATCAAAGATCTCTTTACTTAATCACCAGAGCTGTGACCAAAAGCCCACAACAAAGGCCAAAACAGCGAGGGGGAACTCCTGTGACCCTTGACCTCCCTTACCCTGTCAGCCCCCCTCCCTCTCAAGGAATCCAAGCTTTCAGATGTGGCACAGTTTATTATCAAACCCCCACCACCACCTCACCCACCTTGCCGCCAGCCTTGATGATGTGTATCCAGCCTCCTAGTGGAGCCAGCCGGAGCAGGTGGAGAGAGACGATGAAGGCTTAGGGTAACTCGATCATATTGGAGCAGGACCAAGCTCATTCAGAGTACAGCGGGAGATAGAATTCAGAAGTGGAGAGAGAGAGAGAGAAAGGCAGCGAGAGACGGTCTTAGTCCAATTTCCTTGTCTGTCTCAGAGCTCTGGGTTCCTAGACGATTCGGTAATATGGGAAAACCAGACAGGTCGCACAACACTGGAATTAAAAAGTCTAGCTGGCCGTTTTTTGCGGAGGACACTGTTTCATATACCGCAGGCAGACTCTAGTGGAACCAGAACGAAAGGGGTGCAGAGCAAAAGGACAAATCCCTTGATCCCCTACATCTGTGTAGCGTTTTAAGTGACACCAGGTATTTTGTCAAAGAAAAACAAGACACGTGATTGAAAAAGCTAGACGGCGAAAGGGTTGCGATTGTCGCAAGAACAAAACATCTCGACAGCCACGTTAAACTGCAACGATCGAACATTGCGGCACGCAAGACTTCAGTCCTGTCAGACAAACACACAAAAAGATCGGGGGGGGGGGGGGAGTCAGAAGGCCAATGAGTGAAGGGAAGAGAGACTGATACATGCACACAGGGAGATAAACAGACGGGACAGGACAGGAAACTCCATTGAAGCTCTCCTGGTTCAGCCTTAAGGCTTTAAGACTCGCAAACGCTTATCTTGATTGGGCCTGTTGATTCTCTGGTATGGATCCGTCCCTGGTGGCTGAACCAACAAACACACACTCACTAACCAACCCATCCATGTTTAAACTCTTGAGGAGGAGCAGATAAATTCAAAGTGTCACGGCGAGATTGTGACGCATGCCGCGGCTGGATTTTAATCTCCAGATGACGCAGCTCCTCTCCCGGTCCTGACAACTCATCGTATTTCCATGGCGATGTGCCACAGATGGTGGGACAGACGGTCAGTAGAATCCAGAGATGATTTAAGCGGGTGATAGGAGAGCTTGCATGCCACATGAAAAGAGGACAGTCCTGAAAGAAGGCCTTTGGAATAGTGAAAGGAAATGTTGATTAGAATTGTACATGAATGTCTTTGGTTTACGATCTCCTTCACATACATATCAACGTTTATGTAAAGAAGGGCGTACATATGTAGATTAAAATACTATAGGATACCCGCACCCAATTGGGATACAGCTACACACACCTGCCTCTGCCATCAACCACCCATCTTCACCGACGTTTACCAGAACATCTCTAGGCTGTTAAGAAAAAGAAGGAACCACAAAAATAAAATCAGGAAGGAGACACAACCCAATTTCAAATTTTCTGGGAAACCCTTTGGGTCCCAATCAGCTGATTATCAGCTAATTATCCTCATGGGCAAAAAGTGGTGGCTTTAATTTTAAGCAGACCTTCTGGAGCAGAAGAACAGGATGTCTATTGTCGTTTAAGACCCAACAGAACTCTCTCTCTCTCTTCACTGAGAGCTGAGAGTTAAATCTGGCTCTCAGTGAAGTCAGGGAGGAGAGAAAAGGCAGATGTGGCCTTATCTTTGCCCTGGGTGGAGATGTTCATGAGATAAGTCTCTCCGACTCGCTGAGGCTCCGAGCTCTGTTCCTGCCTGGCCCCTGTTCACTTGGCGTGAGACTCACAGGAGAACCAAAGGAACCGACGTTGTACAATTACAAACAGACTTCGCCGCAGACAGCTTCGGTGACATCCATTTGTCAAAAGCAGTTCCATGTTTTGACGTACTACTACCACGTTGTCGTTTTCAAGCTCATTTTTAAAGCACTCTCTGTTGTGTAACCATGTGTGTGCAACCACGTGTGTTCTTGTTCAGCGAGGTAAAAATCCTAAATAACCGTATTTATAATAAATAGTGAGTAACGGTCAGCGCCTTCTGGTTTGTTTATCCCCAGCCGTCATGTAAATCCAAGCGCTAACGCTAAGCGACGGACCGTCTATACGCTCTGGTTTGGTTCCACGAGCTCGTGGCGAAGAGACTTTTTTTTAAACTGACTTGTCCTCATACTGTGAACAACAGCCAGGCATAATAGTACAAAATGGAACGCAGCGTTCATTTCACACATTTCTGTGTAAAGTGTAATATTAAAGAATTAATAAAATAAATAAATATGGAGAGCTGGTGAGTTTCTAATCAAAGTGGTTATATAAGTACCAATACCCATGTTAAACAAATGAAAACAATTGAAAAGTTTAGCACTGCCAAACATACAAAGAAAAGAACCAACGGATAACATGAAAAATGTTTCCCGAGGCAAATCAATATAAATAAGTCAGTTTGGTTCAAAAGATTAAATATTCTCACTGCAAAGAGATGAAGTTGATGGGGTTGTATTGATTGGTAATACTGTGGATTGAATTTAGTGTGTCTGAGATATGGTTGGACAGGAAGCATATGTGGATTTGTCTGTTTGTGTGTGTGTGTGTGTGTGTGTGTGTGTGTGTGTGTGTGTGTGTGTGTGTGTGTGTGTGTGTGTGTGTGTGTGTGTGTGTGTGTGTGTGTGTGTGTGTGTGTGTGTGTGTGTGTGTGTGTGTGTGTGTGTGTTTGTGGTTGTAACTCACATACCTGTCACCAGAGAGCACAAGGGGAGAATGAGGAGGGCCGGGTCACAGCACGCAATTTGTTCTGTAATAATGGTCTTCCTACCATGCAGATGTCAGGGGTCAGTGGGCATTTTTCTTTGTGTCAAGTGGGTAATCCTCCTCTAAACCAAAGGTCCCTCTGACTATAAAACTCCCAAGTTCCAAGTCCTGAGTATGTTCAACACTGTGTGTTCTAGCTTAAACCCTCCAACCTGTTGAATGTCCATCTCATTTCTTATAATTGCTGGTAAGTGCTTTTTGATAACCTGTGACAGTTATTTTTGTGTGCTCACCTTGCGTTTCCATATCTTTACTGTTCAGAGCTCCGTAACTATTATCTCCATTAACTGAGACAACTATTATCTCCATTAACTGAGACAAAAAAGGGTTCAGCCGTAGACACAGTATAAAGGAAGTTTCACATAATCTGCTGAACCCAAGGTTGCCTACGTCAAAACCTGGCAACTTTTGCATTCATGCTGTAACCACTAAGAGAGTAAACAAAGGGAAACTTAGACAAACTGCTAACCTCACAAATCTCATATCTATTGCCTCCAAAAACAACCTTAAAGCCAATCAACAACACCATCAGGATGGCTCTACTTAATGTTAAGTCTCTTAATAACAAATCATTTTTAGTTAATGATTTTATTACCACTTCTTTACTGGATTTTATGTTTTTAACTGAAACATGGCTGGAACAAAATAACAGTGCAACCGTTCTGATAGAGACAGCTCCTCCAAACTATAACTTTTTTGATGCATGTAGATCTGGAAAAAGAGGTGGAGGGGTTGTTGCTGTATTTAAAAATGTATTTCAGGGGAAACAGATGTTATTTGGTGATTTTCCATCATTCGAATACCTTAGTGCTGTATTGAAATGCTCCCCCAGAGTTCTCCTATTAATTATTTACAGGCCACCCACATACTCTGCAAATTTTTTAGATGAATTCACAGAATTATTTTCTAGCATCTCCACTGAATTTGACTGTCTACTTATAACTGGTGACTTCAATTTTCATACTGATGATTTGAATGACAAGTGTGCAAAAAAACTTTTTACCATTTTGGACACATTTGAACCGTCTCAACATGTGAAAGAGGCTACTCATTGTAATGGGCACACTCTAGACCTGGTTATCACAAAGGGCCTCAATGTTTCTGATCTCTCTGTGACTGATCCTTCCTTGTCTGACCACTTTTGTGTTTTCTTTAACATATCTTTCATTCCCGACATACAGACAAAATCAAATACTGTCAAAAAACGGTATATCAATAAAGATTCTAATTCTTTTAAAAAGGCCATCTCCTTGCTACCACCTCTCAGCCCATGTTCTGCTGATGATCTTGTAGAAAACTTAAATTTGAAAATTTTTAAAGTCATAGATGTCATTGCACCTTATAAGGTTAAAACGATTTCTGGAAAGCAAAAGGCACCCTGGAGAAAAGCTGCTTCTGTAACAGCACAGAAAAAAGAATGCAGGAAGGTTGAACGCATCTGGTGTAGAACAAAACTTCATATTCACCATGATATCTATAAAGAGAGCCTCCGTGCCTACAATTTAGACTTAAAAAGTGCTAGAGAAACATTTTTTCTCCAATATCATTAAAACCAACCCTAATAATGCAAATCCCCTATTTGCAACTGTTGACAGACTGACCAACCCCCCAACACAAATTCCACCTGATCTCCATTCCACGCAGAAATGCAATGAGTTTGCAGCTTTTTATACTGATAAAATTGAAGGCATCAGATGCGCCATCAATATCTCCACTTCAAACAAAAATGTTGGACTACCACCCTGTTCAGGCAAAAGTAACGTGGCAAGGATGGCATGCTTTAATGTTATAGACTCTCAAAATCTTGTGGAAACTGTGACACAACTAAAGCCATCCACCTGTTGCCTTGATACTTTACCTACCATGCTCTTTAAGAATGTTTTCGACTGCCTAGCAGTAGACATATTGCAGATAGTTAAAAACTCTCTCCAGTCAGGCAATTTCCCAAAAGCTTTGAAAACTGCAGTTATTAAACCCCTTTTAAAAAAAACGGAGCCTAGATGCCTCTATTATTAACAATTACAGACCAATATCAAATCTACCCTTCATAGTAAAATCATTGAGAAAGTTGTCCTCCAGCAACTTAATCACTTCCTGGCATCAACTGGTTGCTATGACACCTTCCAATCAGGATTTCGACCCCGGCACAGCACTGAGACCGCCCTTATTAAAGTTGTAAACGACATCCGTCTTAACACAGACTCTGGCAAAACCTCAATACTAATGCTACTTGACCTCAGTGCTGCATTCGACACTGTAGACCATACATTACTTCTGGACTGGTTAGAAAACTGGGTGGGGGTTTCAGGCACAGTCTTAAAACTACTTTGTTTCCATTGGCGACTTTGTATCAGAATCAACAAACATGACATGTGGAGTCCCACAAGGTTCGATCTTAGGACCCTCTTTATTCAACATCTACATGCTCCCACTAGGGCAAATCATGCAAAATAACAATATTGACCATCATTGCTATGCCGATGAGACGCAAATCTATGTATCGCTATCACCAAATGACTATCGGCCCATAGATCTGCTGTGCCAGTGCATTGAGCAAGTGAAAGAATGGATGTGCCGAAATTTCCTTCAACTAAATGAGGACAAAACAGAGATAATTGTATTTGGTTCTAAAACGGAAAGGCTTAAAGTAACCCAACACCTTCACTCTCTGTCCCTGAAAACCTCAATCAAAGCCAGAAATCTAGGGGTTAACATGGATTCAGATTTACATTTCGACAGTCACATCAAATCAGTTACAAAATCGGCATATTATCACCTTAAAAATGTAGCAAGACTTGGAGGGCTCATGTCCACCGAAGACTTACAAAAACTTGTACACGCCTTTATCACTAGTAAGCTTGATTACTGCAATGGTCTCCTTACAGGTCTCCCAAAACAAACTCTGAGGAAGCTTCAGCTTGTTCAGAATGCTGCTGCTAGAGTTCTAAAAAAGACAAAAAAAATTGAACATATTACACCAATTCTGAAATCGTTACATTGGCTTCCTGTAGGTCAGAGAATTGATTTTAAAATCATGTTGCTAACCTATAAATCCCTACATGGTTTAGGCCCATATCAATATTTAACTGATATGCTTCCACTACATAAGCCTTCTAGACAACTAAGATCCTCTGAGACCAATCTGTTAATTATCCCCAGAGTAAACACGAAACATGGGAAAGCAGGATTTAGTTACAATGCAACAAATAGCTGGAATAAACTCCCAGAGGATTTAACACTTCCCCCAACTCTGAGCACCTTTAAAACAAGACTTTTATGTTTGCTTTAGCTTTCTGCTAAATCTTAAATATTATATTTTAATACTAAGATGCCTTTTTAACTTTATATTTTACCCATTTCCTTCCATATGTTTTATCTGTTATTTTATTTTATTGTATGAAAATGTTTATATGTGAAGCACTTTGAGTCTGCCTTGTGTTTGAAAAGTGCTATATAAATAAAGTTATCTTGCCTTGCCTAAAAGTCAATTTGTAATTTAATCCGGAGGAAAGAATATAGTAATTGTTACAATATATATTTACATCATCATAGGTTAGGCTTAAAGTTTGCCTATTTGGCCATCCAATTGGCTCTATAGATATATTTAATTCAGCACATTATTTATTTTAGCACAGAGTCACTATTAAGCAATCAATAACTACGCAAGTCTTTGACAGATGTTAACGGGCCACTGGTTCACCCTAGTGGTCGTTGAGAATACTACACCTAAATCTCGATGGCAATAACTGGAAGTGGGCCCATGAAAAGATCACTGACGGTAAACGATGAGTTTTATCACTTCTATAAAAAAAAAAAACTCTCTCACTCTCTCCAATTGGACTCCCCCTCCCATCCCAATACTTTGCTAAAGCGCCAGAAGGACTGTTTGTTGGTCAATTTCACAACATCACATGCCTTCTTTCCGGCATGTTTTGTTGTTTTTCCCACAAGAGAGACAGTTTAGGTTAGGGTTTTAACCCTTAATTCGGTCAGGAAGAATAGGAGGGGTGGGGGAGCGGACAGGGCCTGACCCCTAAACTGTGTGTACTGGTGGTGGGGACTTTCAGTAGACCTGAGTCATTCTGTAGGCCAGGCTCATAGGAACAGGAAGTCTTTAATCTGGGATTCTTTGGGGGTCTTTAGACCAACTGTATCGTCATCTGCTGTCACACAGACACAACACAAACAAACACACACACACACACACACACACACACACGTGCTCACACACACACACGCACGCACGCACACACACACACACACACACACACACACACACACGCACACGCACCCGCACCCGCACACGCACACGCACACGCACACGCACACGCACACACACACACAGACAGCAGTCCCAACATCCAATGAGTAAAGCTATGACAGTATACACCTAATCTTGTTTCGTTCGAAAACTGAGGAGATGAAAGAGAGCCCACTTTGAGAAAAAGTTGTATCCAAAAGCCTAATGTGTGGTCATAATTTGGGAAATGACGGCGGAACTGAGTGACCGGAAATTTGAGGTTTGTTTGAGTTAGTTACTCACTCTTACCACCTCAAACCAACTCAAAATGACTGAATTGTCAGCTGCTGAAACCCCCTCACTGAAGTCTAGCTGCTGTAGAAACACATCACAAATCATAAGTGATGTGTCACGCCAAACTCTAACCGGCCCTCAACTTCTTTACGCCACCACAACACAGGGGACAGAGGTTGAAAAAGTCCCTTTGACAAACCACTGCCCCCCCCCCCCACACACACACACACACACACACACACACACACACACACACACACACACACATAGACACACACACACACACACATAGACACACACACACAGCTTTGATGTGTTGGCAAGATGGTGCGCAAACAACATAAACCCCAACGACAAACCCACCACTTTAGCACCCCGAGGCTAGGAAATAGCCACCAAGACGCTCACTTTATAGGGCTGTTTTGTAGCTTCTCAGCCTCCGGAGGGACACTCCTTTGTGACCACTTTGAGAATGTATAAACATGAGAATTTCCGACGCCGCTACTGAACAAATGTCTCAGAAAGCACCTTGCTGTTTTGAGCGTGTGTTATTTTGTGTACAAGTTGTAACCTGTTTTACTCATAACAAAAACACACTTGGTACACATGTGTGTTTTTTCCTGGACACATACACCCACACTCAACGTTGGAGACAGAGATCTGAATGACGCCCCCGTTCTGTAGTGAATAAGACTGAGATATGAGATGATGATGGTGATGAAGATGATGATATGGGTTTACAATAAGATGTTGATTCATAAAAGTCTTGTTTATCTGGAGGTTGAAGATAAATCTAGGACAAAGTTATTTATATTGCATCACTGAGAATATAGATATGTTTAGAGGTGTTGATTTGTGTTTCTGTTTTTGTCGTTCTACATAAACCAAGAACAAAATATTGATGCCTAAAAAACTAAGGGGATCATTATAAACAAATAATGAATAATGAATTTAAATTAAATCTCGTCAAACTTGAAACAATTCTGATGTTCATTTGGTGAGCCTGACTAGCTAGGGTTGGACCCCTTATTAACCCAATGGGGCTTATGGACTGTGACTTTGTCCTTACAAGCAGGAAGCGTTCTTCCACATCCCTTGTTAATTGGCCTGTATTGTGCAATTATATTGGACACTTCACACTATGGAGAAAGCCCCAGGCATTCAAACCAACACGTGTGGTTGATAACAGGGAAACAGACTACAACTTTCCCAATTTTGTATAGGCCAACTTCTCATTTAAAGACATGTTTAACCGTCAAACAACGAAACTGTTAAATATTAGTATGTTTAAGGTCAGTAGGCCTATTAATACTAGTTCTGAAAATATTTACAAACATGTTGCTAGTGGATGGGTTATTTGGAGTATGTTTTATTGTGTGGTATTATCAAGTCTTAATAAATCAAACAACACGCATTAATCTACAACATGCTTGTTGATTGATTTGAACAAAAAACCTGTTACTATTCCGTATCTTTCTGTGAACCATTCCTATCCAATTAATTCCCCCCACACCAAAAAGGCACACTGGATTCCAATACACTTGAAATCCTTAAAACACCAGTTTTATCAGAATAACAGATACATCTTGCATTATGGTCCATCATCTGTTATGTAAGGGATAATGCCCGACGAGGTGTCCATTATCAGGAATTAATGGACGACGTGGAGGCGTGAACCGTCCGACGCGAAGCGGAGGACGGTTGCCTCCGCGAAGTCCATTAATTCCTGATAATGGACACCTCGAAGGGCATTATCCCGCTTATACCACGGTCACTTACCAACGGTGACCAAATTAAGACCATTAATTTATATTTTCATGCGTTTTACAATCTGAATATAAAGTTTTCCACAAAACATGCATTTGTTTCCCTGGTTACGCCTGAGGGTCCGACTAATACCCGGAACCACCATTACACGCCCGTTGGGTTCTCATGCAACGGAAACATTGTTCACTCCTCCAGTAATTAGGACGGACCATAGCTACGACTTTAGAACGGGAGGTAGCGGGAGGTATTATAGTCCGCTGAGCTTTGTTTTGTTTCCCGTTGCTATGGTTACTACTATTTTAGAGACGATACGCCAGCTAGCGCATTAATTGAGAACGGTAAACAGACAATTTGACGGAACTACTTGTCCAGGTGTCCGTATATCAGGAGTTAATGCACACCCTGCATCCAATCAGAATCGAGTATTCCCGCAGACCGTGGTATAATATTGTTTATTGCCCGCTTGTAGTGTTAGTTTTATATTGTAAAAAACAATTCTGTCACATGAGGGCGGCATTTTCCCATTTAAATTTTAGGCCTACTGAAAGGCGGTTGCCTTTTTTTCGGACATTATTTTTTTGTAGCTACATTATCAGTTTGAGTTTAAACAATAGGCCTACAGAATATATTACTCCCTCATTATAAGACCGATTATATTTATTTTCTTGTGGAAAACCAAAGCCATTCCATTAGGTTTGTTTAAAATTATTCTTACTTTGGAAAGGTATTATAATAAAAGAGTAATTTAACCCAATATCTTTTTTTTTTGTGTGTGTTAAACATGGTAATTTGTCTTCAACGTTGTTTTTTTTTGCCTTTTTGCCTAAAGCGTTGCAATCTGCAGCACGCTGCAACGCAAACAAGAGATATTTGTAGGCCTATCTATTTATTAATTCATCGTTTGCTCCCTGTAAAAGCAGTGTTCGCCCACGTATCAGCCGTCGTTATAAACAGTTTACGTTTTTATTAACCCCGAGGAAACCAGCGGTCTCCGAAGTGATGGCCTTTAATTGTGGAAATAGGATATCTGCAAATAAAAACACTTTTCTTTACGAAATTGGGGGATTTATTTTTTTAACATTAGGGAACCTTTTTCACTCCTTGTTGTATTTATCGCTTTAATTATATATTTTTTTTTCTGTAAACTATTGGCAGAGTTAAACACGCTGCGAGGGGCCACAGGGGAACAGTAGCGTCTGTCGAACGCCAGAGGGCGGCCTCAGCCACACACAGCTCAGTCCCATATAGGCTCCATTCCATCTTGACGGTAGCCAATTCTCATTCCAAATTCAAATTAGAAATTACTCTTTTACATTTTTGATTGGCACCAAACACTAAGTGAACACCCTAATGCATTCTTAAATTTAATGATTTGAAACACGGAAGGTTTATTTATAATTTACTTAATTTAGCCTATTCAACATTTATGTTAGAATTTTCGTCCTTATGCACACTTGAGTTGAAGGCCTACTGCAGATTTTTTTATCCCATGCAATTGTTTCCCTATACAATGTCTTGTGGATGTAGCAAATACCACATGTATATGAATAGGACTATATATTAATAATGTTTGCATACAAAAAAAAGGTGTGCAAAGTGCATTGGGACTCTGCACAAGGTATTACGTATAGGTGCATGATTGGCTGCTTCATTCTCTTCATCAATGTTACATGAACAATTATAAATAAGAATAATAAAAAATATATAAAACGTAAATTGTGCATGGCTGCGGGACAAAATATGATTATTATTATTATTATCATTATTATAACAATAATAAGCATATAGCAATAATAGCAATCATTTTTATCATGTGTATTTTTCCATTTCCATAACCCCCCCCTAACACTAATTTTTCCTGGCCTTTCCATGAACACTCATGTGAGGCCCTCTCTGGGCCACCTCGACACGTTAGATAGACACGTTAGATAATGACCAAGGAATGCATTATGTCACATGATTAGGAAACAGCGTTATGATCTCACTGTCATCCACCCCCCCCACCCCCCGCCACACACACACACACACACACACACACACACACACACACACACACACACACACACACACACACACACACACACACACACACACACACACACATACACACTCCCACACCAAGAGGGGTATCTCCCCGCTTCCTCTCCGCCTCCATTCGGCTCACCTCTCCACTCCATGGTCTTTGCCAGCCATCAACCCCTTCACTTCTCTATACCCCCCCCCCCCCCCTATTGGGACCACAACGGCTCCACGGGCTCATTAAAATTCCTGCCTGATAGACGACAGTGCGCGAAAGAAAGGGACAGTGGGACATTGGCATGCACCCTTCTCTGAAGGACATGACGGTGGCTGGGAGAGAGGCCTTTTGAGTCAGGGCGCAACCTCAGGGATGACCAGCAGGTAGCAGCACACTTGCAGCCCAGACCCCCTCCCCCCCCCCTGTTCTGTTCTCTCGCTCATTCCCATTCCTATCCATATCTCCATTTTCTCTCCCCCTATTTCTCTATATCCACACATCTAACGTCTACCAATTTAGTGTTTTCTTCCTTACTGTTGAATATTCTTTAGGCAAAAAGTATTCCAAAAGAAAGTTAAGGTGCTTTATATATTAAGTGAATTATTTATAATTTGTTTACCATCTATTTCACTCTCTTACTCCTGCTCCATATATATATATATCCCTATCCATCTTCTCTCTTCACATATCCCTCCATCGCTCTCCCTTTTCTATATTTATATCTCTCCCTCTCTCCCTCATACCTCCATCCCACTCTCTTTGTTCCTGTGTCAAAGGCCTACTTTCAATGTGTCCTTTTCTCTCATACATCTCAACATATCGGTCGATAAAACATCCACCCCAGAGATGCTATGTGTGAACATAGCATAGATCTATATCACAGCATGGTGCATCATATTCATAGTCAAAGCATAAAGACTTGATAAAAAGCTATAAAAAAATCAATGACATTTGGGGGGTGACTGCATGTTGGGGATATTCATTCTATACAATACCACCTTTTAATGAGGCTACAACAGGCATTCCACTTAGACTCGAAATCAATAATCCATAATCTAAGACCTATAATAGTCATGTAATGGATCAGAATGTAGGGCACCAGTTGGCAAATGGTCAGGCAGCACTTCCCGCTAATCCATATAGGGCTATGGTTAAATTTAGCGACTATGAAAATAATATTGAATTAGGAAATAGATGGAAGGATGTGGGTCTATGAGGTAAGTGTTTATAATGCCTACGTGATGATTTGCCCAGGCCTTAAAAACATAATAACACTAACAATACGATCAAAACTATTCCAAATGTATTAGAGAAAATGTCTTGGTCAAAAAATAAGTGGATGCAGTTCTGTAATTTAACAGTTTCAAATAAGCTGAGTTAGTCATTAGTTACACAATAGTTATATCAAGACAAATCATTTATCTGGAATGGTCGATTTACTCCAGATAAAGGTTTTAAAATAAACATCTACAATATCTATATGTCAACCGTGACAATGAAAACTGCACAAAACAAATAATCAAATTATTGCCCATTCTTCTTGATGAATTATATGTTATTATTATTATTATTATTATTATTATTATGAATATTATTATTATTATTATCATCATTATTATTATTATTATTATTATTATTATTATTATTATTATTATTATTACTATGATAGTAGTTTATTTTTTATAAATGTATCCTTTAATTGCTCTGTGTCTGGTTTGTTTTGTTTGGCAAAATTGCAGTTATTTTCAACAGATTTTAACTATTGAGGAAATGAGATATCGAATTAAACAAGCATGCACACGTGGTTTCACCCATACCCAACATGTATATACACACATTCACAATATCGACAAACACACAAACACTGATTATCTATAGACAACACAATAGTAAGGGAACGGTGGACTATATAATCTGCTTGTAATTACTACTTTCTCTTCACCTCAAAACTTTTCCGGGGCGGCTTTGGATCCCACAACCATTCGTTGACCAATAAACCGTGAACCCCAACCGGATTGAAACTTTATCTTAACTTTTTTTTTCTAAAAATCAACTTCTGGATTGAGTTAGGTCGGCCCATCTGGCGCAGCATACGGCCCGACTCACCAGGGAGGAAGGGGAGTCGAGAGAGAAGGAGAGGAAGGGGAGTAAAGGAGAGGGAGGAAGAGGAGGAGGGGGTTGGAGTAGGGAGAGTTGGGATCGGATTGAAAACAGATCAGCCCGAGGATCTCGTCGCCGCATGTCTGGAACCGCTGTCGATTGAAACGCAGCCGCCTAGTTTAACTTCTGAAACACCTCGACGCCAAAGCACTTGGAAAGGGAGGGTGAACGATCACAGTAGTTTGGCTCTAACGGTACTGAAAAAGTTGGGTCCCGTGGAGAAGATGGATTGTAAAGACGTGCGTAAAGACGCTTACTGAACGCGCACGGGGTGCCGTGCAGTGCACGCATCGTGTGTAACAGCCTCCACTTTGGAAACTTTTTGCAACAAAAAAGTTCTCTGGAGTTTCGCGCAATGTCTGAAGTGGCTAATTTTTGCGTTTTGCGTTCCCCGTTGATCCATGTGTGATCACTGTGCACGGTGAGCGACGCAAGCAAAGCTTTTTTTGTTCTCCTCTTCAGACACAGTGATTGGAAGACCGTCGTTGGAGAAGAATTGAAAAGTAAACGAAGGTAAGCTATGGTGATGCTGTCAACATAGGGCCTGCAACTGAAGCCAAAGCTTGTTCTGAAGTGTCATGCAACTTGTGTTCAGTGTTTTACATATGAGTGGTCCCGAGTGTTTTTAAAGGGAAATGCTTCTCTTGCTTTATTTATGAGTTTATTCTGCGTTGCGTGTCAAGGACATATAGATAGATAGATAGATAGATAGATAGATAGATAGATAGATAGATAGATAGATAGATAGATAGATAGATAGATAGATAGATAGATAGATAGATGGATAGATGGATAGATGGATAGATAGATAGATAGATAGATAGATAGATAGATAGATAGATAGATAGATAGATAGATAGATAACAACTGTATTCAACTTTATATATCAGACTCAGCTCAGGAAAGGTTCACATCCCTCTTTGCACTTTGAATATATCTGAGGTCGGAATTCAAAAAATGTGCATTCTGCAACATGATCCATATGTGAAGAGATAGAATCAGTGCTCTGCACTAATCCATTCACACGGCAATGTTGTGATTTCCTCCACCCAACAAAAAACATTCCCAAACTTTCAGTGGGACGTTTGATTTGGAAGTACTTGTTTCAGTTCAAAATCAGATAAGTGAAAAATGGTTGCTTGGAAGGTTTCTGAAAGTATTAAGTTGAATACGTTTAAGTCCCCTAATAACGTTAACACCATATATATCTTTGTAGTTTCACTACAAAAAAAATCTCGAGGAAGGAAACAATTTTCAAGTTAGGACTAATATTTGTGTTAATAACAACCCTAGCCTTCGGCATCATTTAATTGTACCAATGACTTTAGCTCCTAAATTAAACCTTTTGCACGGATAAAAATGCCTAACAGTAGGCACTATAACAAGCAGGGCAATCAGTAACCTATAGATGAGGGCCTATAATAAAGACAGTGGTCGCTGGATAAGGGGTTCAGGGGGCCAGATTACCACCATTGACAGATCCTTTGGGCTTGTGTACTTCTCGTTGAAAGATTCAAAGTTGGCTGTTTGCTCTCCCGGCTGAACAATCAACAAACACTTCAAGCTTTTGTGCGGCCCTTAAGCGGGCTATATTTACTGTTGGCTTTAACCACAATCTAGAAATATTACTAATGATCTCCGGCTCATGTGCATATCTTAAGGCTCACTTTATGTTCGTTGTTATGGCCTAGATAGAAGATGGTAGTTAGAGAAAGTGTGTGTGTGTGTGTGTGTGTGTGTGTGTGTGTGTGTGTGTGTGTGTGTGTGTGTGTGTGTGTGTGTGTGTGTGTGTGTGTGTGTGTGTGTGTGTGCGCGTGTGCGTGTGCGCGTGTGCGTGTGTGTGTGTGTGTGTGTGCGTGTGTATAGTTTTCTTGGAACTGCGACGACTGCTGTAAAATTTGCATTCAGGAATCAAATGGATTCCTGACTTTTTTTTCTTTTTTTCCCCTATGCTGATGATGAGAAACATATTGTGATCTGCGAGTTCAATGGTTTTAGTGTGCCGATTTCAGTTTTAAATAGAAAAGTAAGCCTAAATAGATTTGATTCAGAGAAAAAACACATTCATTATTGGCTTGGAAAAATTGGCTAAATTCTAATCCCTAAATGCATTTATTTTAATTATGGCTTGAACTTTACCAATCATATTGTTTTAAACCTTGAAAAAATAAGCTATGTAAAAAGCATGTGCAGTTCTATTTAAAAAAAAAAAAAAATTATATATATAAAGAGAGAGACAGGGAGAGAAAGTGAGAGAGAGAGAGAGAGAGAGAGAGAGAGAGAGAGAGAGAGAGAGAGAGAGAGAGAGAGAGAGAGAGAGAGAGAGAGAGAGAGAGAGAGAGAGAGAGCACCGCCAGAGAAGGAGGATGGCCCTGGTGGTGGAGTTTTTGGTATTTTTTTCGCCCTGTGATTTGCATGATAAAAAACGGCCAAAGTTTTAGTGTGTTTGCCCCATTGTGTGGAATGAAGCGTTCCTACAGCCAGGGCCTGCAGAGCCTGAATGGCCTAAAGAATGGACGGGCCTATTCAGCTCATTCAGCGGCACCATGGCTTGGAGGCTCTGCTCTACACGCTGCTCATACACCCATAGTGGCCCATGTCACTTTCATCTCCATCCACCCAGTGTTCTAATACCCCTCCCTCCCACCACCACCACCACCACGTTTTCACATGCAGAGCTCCTTTACAACCCCCCCCCCCCACACACACACACACACACCCCTGTCACACACACTTTATTGATGTTCCTTATGTATTTCTGTTTTGGTAGTTGTTCTTTATTTCTCAGATTTTGTCATCTGCTACTATTTGATTATTTTCTTTGGAGGGGAGGGGGGTGTTCTTCTCAAAGAGGACAGTTCATGAAGTAGTGACTTGCTTGGGAGTGTGCATGTGCGTGTGTGGGGGGGGGGGTCAGTGTAGGGCTGGGGGGCCAAGGTGGGGAGGTCGGGGGGGGGGGGGGGTGCAGACTCAGTAGGAGGAGAAGGGGGGAGGAGAAAATGGGGCAGCAGCTTTTTTTGAAAACAAATACCGATGAAGTCTAGCGTGCAGGCAGAGAAAGGGGGCGGAGGCAGGGGGTAAAATCTAAGTGACTCTGGGGAGGAGTTCAGCCCCCCCCTCCCTCACACACACAAACACACACACACACACACACACACACACATTCCCCCATCCTCCATTGCTCCAGAGGGAACCTTAAAGTTAAGAAAAGGCCCTGTGGTCCCTCCCACTTTCTCCCTCTTACACGCACAGACACACACACACACACACACACACACAGAATCCTGGTGGTTTTCAATGGTCTCAAACTCTACCTAACTGTACCGATGAAGCTATATGTCGAGCCCTCAGAAGGGTCTACCACGAACTCAGGGGCCGCGAGCGAATCCATCTTCCAAGCTCGCTGGGGCGCTGTGGGGGTGTGGGGGGGGGGGTCGGTCAATGCCTCGGTTGTTTGGCTGAAAAATGTTTTTGTTGGAATTTAGTGGTTGTGGAAGAAGTGCAGCTGGTGCTTGCTTGGCGCCTGGCAGGCCGTGGCCCTAGGTCCCGGAGCTACGCCGCCCACTGCCAACCAAGAGGTACCAGCATCAGGCGACATCACCGGTGTATCGTGATGAGTGATTGAATCAGTTGGGTTGCGGAATTTAATTCAATGTGTTTGGGGTATCTAAGTAGTAAAATCAAGCAGAATACATATATGAGATTTTAAGAACACTGCGCCTGGTATCTAACCGTAGTGACAGAACATGAAACTGGACGTCGGTGTTTTGCTTCTTCCTCGATTACAGGAAAGAGTCCCTCTGTGTCAACAAACTGAACATGACCCCAAGACATAAATCTAGAGTAAGACGCAACAGTGGGAAGTTTCCTCCTCTGGGTCTGGTTGAAAACAGCAGACCCGACACACGCTGTGATGTAGACCTGCTATTTTGACCAGCCTACCAGCATCTCTCTCTCCCCTCTTCATATTTGCATGGTTACCGACATGTGGTTTACCAAAGGTATACCCAAGGATAACACGGGTGAGCCCACCACTCTCCCCACTACAGCCAGAGCCCCTACCCACCAACCACCCCCAGGCTCACTACTAACCAGCCCTCCGAGGACTGAAGGGGGACACGGGTCTCTCAACTCACTCACTCACCCACAGTCACTCACTAACTGTCGTTGGGGGGGGGGGGGGGGGGGATGCGGCTCGAACAGCCATTTAGGGAGCTGTTAAAAGCAGCCATGTGTCAACAAGAGTAAGCTGCCCCAGACGCCTCTCATGGCCACTGGCCCGCACTTCAGATGGAGGGGAAGAGAAAGAGAGAGAGAGAGAGAGAGATCTTATATTCTTCTTCTAGGGTGCTTCACTGCCGTCTGTATTACAGCCCCGTCTCCACCCCCACCCTCTGTGCTGTAACTGGGGGGACGCCACAGTGAGACAGCCTTTGGCTTGTCTTTTATATGCTTTTGTCTTAAACCTCCCTCGAGGTATCCCACTCATTCCCTCCTCAAGTGTGCGGGGTGAAAGACGATGACATCACTTCCTGGTTTGTCAAGGGCTTCCCCCACCACCCTCGCTCTCTCTCTCTCTTTTCCTCTCGCCCCGGGTGCCCTCTTCACGCGGTCGTAGTGGCGAGTGGCTACTCCACACAGACTCGGAAGCCGGGGTCAAGCAAGAGAGCTCTTCACTCACTAAAACAAAACAGTGTGCCGGCTTTAGCAACACACACACGCTAAACAAACACACAGAGGCATGGACACACGCTATACACATCCACAAACTCTCACACACATGCGCTATAACAAACCCACACACACTCTATCAGAATACAACGCTCACACACATGTGCTATTCAAACCTAGACACTAAGCGGATACTAACAGTTACACTTGTATGCACGCTGAACAGATCCACCCACACACATGCACACACAAAGTAACACACTTGTGTGTACACGCACACCCCTAAAAATGTCAAGGCCACTATGAACCTATCCAGGAACTAATACACACACACTTAAGTATGCTCTCACAACACACAGTACCATGCATCCATGTACAATACACATTCACGTTCTGGCACACCTGCAAACATATACACACAATCTCACACATATCTGCACTCTAAAGAGGCTGTTGCAGGCTTTAGTGCCAGATTAACAAGGCGTTTAAAGAGCTTGATGATAAAATGAGTGACAAGTTCATGACAGAGAGATTGACCTCATCAATGACAGCCCCCCCACTCCAGCCGCCATCAACAGCAGGGCCGTACCATTACAAAGAAAGTACTTTTGCTCCATCTTCTTCTGCTGCGGCAAACTACTTTTCCTGCCCTCCTCAGAGTCAGACCGCCAGGCCTAGAACCCCCCCCCATCCCACCACCTCCCCCCGGTAGAACTGTGGATCACTGTGGATCCGTGGATCTTCAAGACCACTGCTTATCGCCTCAGCAAGAAAAAACACAAATATGGAAAACAAAGAAACAAAAAAAATGGGAGAAATGTGCGGACAAAGCTGGCCTTGTAATCTCCGGCAAACTTTCCCTCTCAGGGGCATTGAGGATGAAACCTAAAACAGTTTCAATGTTGTACACGGTTCAGGCTGTGTGATGGACCATGTGTTGTTGCGTGCAGGAGTGAAGACGTAAAAAGATACCACCGCACCTCCCCGCTCACACGCTGGCTGAACTCTCGTAAAGATCTCGTGGCGGGGAAGACTCTGTCGAGAAGAAAATCAGAAAAAAAAGGCTGTAACCTCATCATTGTCTGAAAATGGAACAATGGCCGCCCAAGAGTCTCTTGGTTCTCCTGGGAAGTCTGATCCGGGTCGCCTGAGGTCACCAAAGGTCACAGAGTCAGTCAAGAGGAGGTTGAGGGGGAGTGTTTTTAATTGGCTTGGATGTAAATTAAAAGCATTGGGGTTGGAGTTTTAGTTTGTAAAGTGTGTCAGGTTATTGAGTCATATTTGACATTAAACAGCCTCTTTTTTTTTTGCAAGTATAACTAGAATGCGTGTTATCGTGAAGAGATAGAGCAAGAACATTCTGTTGAATCATACTTGATATAGTAGCTAAAATGACGTCGTAGACAGGAGAAGGAAAAGACAACATCGCCACTTGGCTTCAATCTAGATTGGATCTATTTGACTGATCTCTCTCTAGGCCAAGATAGGAAATGAAGGAGACAGAGAGATAGAAAGAAAGAATGAGAGAGAGAGGGAAAGGGAGAAGGGGGAGATTGAGGGAGGAACAGAGAGAGAGAGATACAGATAAAGAGGGAAAGAGAGGGATGGAAGAAGAGGGAGTGTTTTGAAGAGACAGGAAAGGGAAAAGGAAAGAGTAAAGCCTGTGAGAAAGTAAAAAAGGAAGCAAGGCATAGACAATGCAGAGCTTGTTAATGCGCTCTCTTGCTCTGTAATTACTGATACCTCGCCCCTCCTTCCCGCATCCCCCGTCCCTCATCCTCCCCTACCCAGTGCCAGCAGAGAATTCTGATCACTGCCACTGTATTGTGGCTTCCCCCAACACCCTGCCAAGAGTAGGGACGACGTATCACTTTAATGCATCAAAGCTAGGGCTGCTAGATTATGGAAAAAATATCAATCACGATTATTTTGGTCAATATATATATTTTTTTAGTGTTTGAATACATGCTGTATTTAATCAGCATGTCCCTCCCAAAAAACACTTCGTAACTGAGAACTTGGACATTTTGCCTTAAAAAAATACATAAAATGCTCAAAAAATAAAATGTTCAAATCTAAAATAATGTACAAATATGTTCAAGCTGCACTTCCTATAAAACATTTAATGAAAAAATAAAAATAAAAAAGTATTATATTAGTTTGATGACCGTTAGTGACGCTAAAAACAAAATTACGATCAAAATCGGATTAATCGCACAGCCCTAATCAAAGCTCTGGAGAAGCAAACAGGACAGCGGTGGTGTCTTTTAGTCACTACAGACAAACTACACAGGGATACATATGGTTTCTTTCCCCTCTCTCTCTTTCTCCCTGTCTCTCTCCCCCCTACTTGTCTTCCCTCATGGAGACACAATGGAGCATTGTCTCCTGCGGCTCAGCCACAGGCCCTAACTCTGGTGCCGTGGAGATCCACAGTGCAGAGGCTGCATGCAGCCCAGTCATATCACACTCAAACCCCGAGCCGAGAGCGGGACAGCGGGTGGGCGGTATGTGCATGTTATCCAGTGTGTTTAGGCTTCTTACAGTGAGGTTGGGTGTGTGTGTCTCTAGCTGTGAGGTTTGGGTGGGAGTGGGGTTGTAAGTTGTGATTTACCTCTTTGGGCTATTCCAATGCTGAAAAGGCGCCGGTAGGGCCCTGGGGAGGGGGGTTAGTCGTGTGTGTATGTGTGTGTGTGTGTGTGTGTGTGGGGGGGGGGGGGGGGGGGGGGGCACCTGATGGACAGGGGTGACTGGGCTCATCATCACATGGTTCCAAGTGAAGGGAGATATAAGCTCCAGAATACACCACTGTCAGGCCACAGTCTCCCCTCAGATTGGAGTCGGAGAGATGGAGGGAGAGACAGAGAGAAAAGAGAGAGAGACATGTGGTTGTCTTTAGCAACAAAGTTTGTCTCTCCCCTCTTCCTCCGCCTCCAGTCATCTGTGGCTGTTATGGACTTCTCTTGTTCTCTATATCTCTCTCTTTTTTTCCATCTCTCATGGTACCTCCCCCCGCCTCTCCTTTTTGCCGCCTTTAATTCGGGCCAATGCTCATGTTTTGTAATCCATGAGTAGAGAGGAAGAGACCGACAGAGACAGAGACAGAGACAAAAAGACAGAGAGAGGATCATAAGAAACCGTACAAAGGCCTGTGTTGTTTGTCTGCAGTTTCGTTTGACTGTCCTCTGTGTTTCTACATGCATGTTAATGTGCTGTGGTAGGTAAACTGTCCATTGTCTGGACCGTGTCAGTGTGGGGTTGGTTTGATGGATCCCCGGGGGTTGTTGACAACAGGTGGTCGCAGCACAGCTCAGCATGGCCAGCCATAAAACGAGTTTGAGTTTGCAGGATTTACAAGATAAAAGGCATGAAAGGATCCGTACATCTTCTCAGTAGGGATGGAGAGATTGTTTAGTCTGAGGGTCGTCATGGGATTAGTCTTCCTGTCCTATCTTTATTTTTCATGCCTCTCTCTTGTTTTCTTCAGTTTTGACTAGATATTTTTGATACATACATATTTATTGAGCAAACATCTGCTGTATTGTAACATTTCTAATAAATTGGTTTTATTCGTTTTTAAAAGTATGTGGCATAAAATCAAAGCATATGAAACAAACCCAAAATGCGAGTACTTTTGATCATATGCCTTGCTATCAATGCAACATCAACATCAATGCAACAACCTAACAATGGAATGAGGTGTAGACATGAGGGGAAAAAGTGAAAAAAGTGAGAAAACAACATTAAATCCATATCATTCCATATACAGTATATCAAAAATAAATATCGGGCAATTGATAAAACAGCCATATTATCCGTGTGGATATATTGATATAGACTTTAGCATGCTGCATTAGAGGTCCTGTTATTTCCTCATTTCCACTCTATTAAATCCTGCTAGTGTGAGAGCAAGGCCTGTCGCACCCTGGCATCTGTTGGATGCTAGTGTCTGCAGTCACCTGTCTCACCTCACCTTGTGGCATGCGCTTCGACAGCTGCAGTTGCCCTCTGACCCCTTGCACAGACATCCCCTCCGAACCCCCTCCTTTCTCGTCACCGAGGGCTCAGCCACCCCAGGGGGCCCGACTGGGCAGTCACAGCAGGTGGGGAGTGAAGTGTGGGGGGGATGTGCGTAGGTGGGGAATTAAAACAGCGCTGGCCATGCAGATTGTTAGAACGACTGAACGTTGTGGTTAACAACCTCCTCGCTTTATCCCGCTTTGAAATCTGAACACCGCAGAGCGCTAGCTTTGATTATGATTAGCGACACACCGTTAGATTACACACAGCTGCCAATCCCTTTTTGCCACGTCAGTGACTGCAGTCACGCATCCGGTAACTTGTGCGTTGGTGTTCACTCTCTCTCACACACACACACACACACACACACACAGACACACACACACACACACACACAGACACACACACACACACACACACACACACACACACACACACACACACACACACACACACACACACACACACACACACACACACACACACACACAGGCAATGGATATGTGTTATGCTAAGAATGCAGAGAATTCTTTGCATAACACAATGCAAAGAAGAATATTTTACAGCGAGGGTTGAGGTTGTTTATATCATGCGACGAGCGTGATTCTGGGTGGATCCAATATTTCAGATACGTCCAAATGCATGTAGTATTGCTGATCACACAAACAGTCATCATTACAGATGAGTCGGTAGTCTCGCCCGGCCTCTTGGATGTGCTTGGATATCCGCAGCGTACTTTTTGCCTCATGTAATGCCTCCCCCATAACCAAGTGGAGTATATTTTGCATTTTAGAAAGCGTCTGACACAGACAATCTCCTGCTGTGGGCTAAATGTGTGAAAGGGCAACTCCGGACAAGCTCCAGACATCAGTCCATGGACGATGTCCGCAGTTCAGATGTGAGAACGGCTTAAGAGGCTGGGAAGAGTAGCGACAGCCGAGGCGGTCTTGAGAGAGTGCTAACGACACGTTTAGGATCAATGCGGAAGGTCAGGGGAAGCCAACTGCACCCAGCAGTGGTCCGGTCAGCAGGGGACATCTGTGTCGCCCTGCTGGTGACAGATACACCACCAGCCAACCCCCCCCCCCCCCCCCCCCCCCCACCAGGCTTACAAGTACCCCTGTACGCTCTTACTCCATGCCAACGAGATACTGAGCCCATGTAAATAAACACACACGCAGACACACACATGAGATCCTGAGGGCTCTTATGCATAGACAAATGCATACAAACCAACACACATAAACACACATACACACTCAAATTGAACATGAAAACTTTCAGACACTGCGTATAGTAGATGTGATTCAAATCAAATAATTTATCTTGATTTGATTTATTTTTGCGTGTCATTAAATCGTAGGAAAGTATAGGATTTTCTTAGACTTTCTTAGGAATTTCACTTTGTTTTAGCTAACCAAACAATGTCAATACCATAATATCTGTTTAAGAATAGATTATATTAGGGAGAGCGTTTCAGAGAGAGAGAGAGAGAGAGAGAGAGAGAGAGAGAGAGAGAGAGAGAGAGAGAGAGAGGTGCAGGAATGTCTCGCTGCATGGGTCCGTGTGTAGGCAGTGAGCCTCTCCACATCTGTTTCCTATTGGCTGGAGGAGACAAAGAGATCACCCACAGGATATTGCCTTGACTAGCCTAAGAGGTCAGGCTGGGGGAGGGGGGAGGGGGGGGGGGGGGGGAACATCTCAACTCATCCACAGGACTCCTTTATGGGTCGGAATTTCAACCGCTTGCTGCTCACTTAAAGTCACATTTTCCCGCCAAAACCCTGTTACTTTGCCTCCTGATAAACTCTGGAATTAGACGTCTCTGGAGTTAATAACACAAACGCCCAGAGCCGCAGCCGCTAATCCGGCGTTAAATCCAATTCAACCTCTGGGTTAACGCCAACCCATAGCACGTTTTGTAAACCGCCAAACCAAATCATGTTGCGCAGAAACTCTCCTCCGCTTGGTAATGGCGATGCGTATTAATGCAATACCTTCTCTCCCGCTTAAGCGAGCTCGCTCTATAAGCATGTGAGAGGTTCACCAAGATGTTGTTTCAACCAGTGATTCAGCCCAACGGCTAATGCGCGGCGGCTGTGTGAGATGTCACAGCCCGCTCCGTGACCTTTGCCCTCCCCACCCCTCAGCGGGGAGATGTCTCTGAAGTAACAAGTGATTAAGTGGCCAGGAATGCGCCCAGCGCCTCAGTCTTAACCCCTCTGCTCTAAAAAGGTCCACTCCATTGTGTCATCACCGCAAACCACTTCGTCTACTGAAGATACCGCTCCCTCGAGTGGCTCTTCTACGCAGCCACATATCAGCGTTTAAGATATTCTGTAATTCTATCCGATGTCAACAATTTTGCTAAAAATAAAAGTTGTATGCCCTCAATGAATAAGGTCAAATTAAACCCATTCATGTCATTTATTTAGGAGGGTGTAATGTAGGTTTCACAATGAAATAGGTTTGTCAGCTCTGTGAGAGTAAAAGGCAGTACATTGCAGTCAAAACAGGACTCAATGTAAGGGCAGCCTTGTTGAACTTAAGGAGGGGGTATCAGATAACGGTATGATACCAGGTCAGTTCTGCCCGCCTGCTAGCATCATGCCATTGTATTCTCAGTTTACCCAGATTAAATAGTTTTAAATAACATAATTTGTAGAAGAAGGGGACGGGCAGCAAGGGGTCGGGCACAGATGGAGGTAATGAGGCAGAGAAGACAAATCTTTATTTAAAATCTCTGTGGTCTCTTTGTTTGGAATTTGTCAGGTAAAACAATAGTCAATTAAACAGACGGTTAGGGTAGGGGGGTCATGAGGTTAAATAGGGTTAATCTCCTTAAAGACCCACAAAAAAAATGCAGCTGTAACTCTCTAATGGGGAAATTCTTTGGCCTCACCTGTAACATAATTATCAGTACCTTTGACTACACACAAACCCAATCATCTGATGCAAAGTCCTCAAAGGAACTCAAATCAATTGAACTGAAACTGTTTTACAGAACTAAAGTGATATGCTTCAGAACATTTGGCAGGTTTTAAACAGGAGGTATTAAAGTGCCACAGAGTTATATATGAATAGTATACAGAGTCTAGTTGTATGAATGATATTCCTATTTTGGAAGTGATGCATCTGGTGGGAGTCTTAGGTGCTCGCGTGCAGAGTTTGGAAGCATTGAATAAAAGGTTCCTCATCAAAATGTCATACAATTTTGGTGAAAGACAGTCCAGGGTGTTCGGGGGGCTGTGTGAGGGGAATGCCAGCTGTGGGACGTCTGGGCCCAGCGAACAGCTCCCTGGATCATGGCTTTAGGTCGGATTCCAAGGGGCTGGGGCTCCATCAGAACATAAAGAGATACAGAGAGAGAGACAGGGACCGAGAGAGAGAGAGAGAGCAAAAGAGAGAGAAAGAGGCAGACAGAGAGGGAGAGAGAGAGAGAGAAATCCAGCAGACCACTTCAGAGCAAACCTCCATTTCCCCACCCCCAGATCCATTCATGGTGAATTGAAACAGCATACACATAATAACTAATACACATAAAACCGGTTGCTCAATCATCAGATATTCACTGCAGCCCAAAACATGCTCCCCAATCACCAGGAGTACTCATATCACGCTTAACGCCTAGACCTGGAGGAGTGTTGAAGCAGGAATCTTGGTGTGGGTTGCTGCATGGATAGCTTGGCAAAGCAGAGGTGTCTGAAACCTGAGCATAGGGGCATCTACCCTGTGTCCCAAACAACCTTCCCTATGTGGGTTTATTTGGCCAGTTACATATATTTTATGTATATTTAAACCTTTATCCAATGCTACTTTCAATAAGTGCAAGCAACCGTGAAGATACAGCCCAGAAATAGCAAGAATCAAGAGATTAAATACAATTAATAAAATAAGCAAACTGCTTCAAGTGATAATACAATCTGAGCATCTATAGTCGGCAATGCTAGTTGAATAGTGTGTGTGTGCGTGTGTGTGTGTTTGTATGTTCCTGTGCACATATCTATGTGCAAGTCCCTGCTTGTTAGGCTGCCTGCAGAAATATATTTGTGTGTGTGTGCATGTTTGAGTGTTTACGTGAAAGTGTGTTGCCGGGAAAGAGATCATACCAGCATAAGTATCCCAAGTGACACAAATAGGAAGGAAAAGGGACAGACAGGCAGACAGAAGGAGGCGGGGGATGAAAAGGCTTCTTTTGATGTGTGTTTGCATTCCACTCTGTGTTGGTGAAAGCGGAGCTGTCCAGCGGTAGTAGGGGAGAGGAGCCCTTGAAACTGAATGAGGCGCTGAGCAATACACACACACACACACACACACAGACACAAGGTCCCATAACAAAGAGTATGTGGCCGGGAGAGAGAGAAAAAGAGAGATAGAGAGAGAAAGAGGGAAAGAGAGAGAGAGAGAGAGAGAGAGAGGGGGGGGGGGAGAGGAGGGAGGTAAAGAAATAGATATAAACAGAAAGAGAGAGACAGAGAGAGAGGGGGATAAAGAGAGCAAGCGGGAAAGAGAGAAAGGAGGGAGGATAAAAAGGAGAGAGAGATAGGGCAAGGAACAGTAGAGATAGTTTAGGCGATGGGGGAGTAAACGCCAGAAGGGAGAAGAAGAAGGTTGAGATGGGGGGGATACAAACAGATCAGTAATCCATCGGAAAATAAAGGGAAGGAGGAAAGGGTGAGTGTGTCGTTTCCATATCTCTGGGCTTTCTCAAAGTGCCACGTCTTGGAGATCCATCACGGGGCAGGCTGGTGGAGGAAAAGTCCAGAGGAGTAGAAGAAGAGTTAGTGATCCCCCCCATCCCACTGTGTTTACATTCGCAGTCCTGAGTTTCCAGATCCTCTGCCAGACCAAACTCACTCCTCCTCGACCGGGACGCTCTCCCCCTTTCAAGTTACGGGCGATTAGTTAGTTATTTTGTGTCCAAAAACATATTTTTCAAAGTCTTCCTTTTTATGACAAGCTTCGGCTTCGGTTCATATATGGCTTGGATTAAGTAAAGTCTGAATTAATGATTTATACGGCATACTAAAAGCATGACATCCTGTGCGAATGGCGCCGCCTGTTTATGAATGAGATCACCGGCGCTACGTCAGGCGCCCGGGCCTTCGATGTACTCTTTAATAAGTGGAACAGCTGCGGTGTTGATAGCACACCGTCATTCCTTTCCTTTGTGAGGTGTCAGGAGAATAAACACGCCTCCTAATGCCTCAGACACGGTTAAAAGAGGAGATAGCAAGCCTTTGTCAAGGTGTACGTAACCTTTCCAACATTGAAAATGAACCTGTAAATAAACCTCGTAAAACATGTAAGTAAACCTTGTTCAGCCTAATAATAAAAAAAAAAAGTGGGACATCCACAACCCTACAGCAGGTGTAAACGAGTGATGATACTGATGATGATATTGTCCCAGGTCTATTCAGCCTATCCGGTACCCCATCACACCTACCGAGGAGCTAATGACAGGGTTGAGAAAGAGTTGGATTAAACCTGCAACACGCAGAGCTGCGAAATGGTGATTCCTTCTCAGGGACAGATGGACGCACAGTTCAATAGCACCCCTCTTTTCATTGTGCAAAATGGGTAATAGGCATACACTTCTGTGAGGTATCCGCATTGTGCGATGCGTGGATGCGTTTGTGTGTCCCTCTGTGTGTGTGTATGTGTGTGTGAGTGTTGGTTTCCTACGGTGGGTTAATCCTGTCTTGCACTCTGAAGTCCCCCGCCTGCAGTCACATGGTACGGTGGGGGCCCAGCGCAGAGGGGAGGATGCCTGGAGATGCCTGATCGCGTTCGTCCGTACCGCACGGGGGCCTGCCCAGCCAACCAGAAGAGGAGAAAAGAAGTCCACCCTTCTTATTCCTTCTCCTTTGGCCCCTGCCATCTGTCTGTCCGGCTCCTGACACCTGTACTGGCCTGTCGAAGACGGGGGCCTCTCTGTCACCGAGGGCAACGCCGGCACACCAATAGGGAGTTGGGAGGATGGGGGGGGGGGGGGGGGGGTTGTGGAGTGTTAATGTAACAGCTTCAAAGAATGGAAGGGGAGGGGGGGTTGGTCTAGCTGTTACGGGGGAGGATTGACTCAGGGTGAAACTGTGGCCAAATCTAACAAATGATCTGAGACCTATCATGTTCATTTAATATCTTGAGGAACACACGACCAGCGCAGATGTAGGAGAATATTAAAGCGCTCTGTGGTTGGTGAACCCGCTGAGGGAGAGCGAGAGAGCAAAGCTCAAGCTAACAACACCAGATCATGTAGCACGTTTTTCATGGCAGTGATCTGATTTGTTTTTCATGGCGATGTGCTAAAGGACTTTTACAGGTGTTCGTGTCCAACCACTTTCTTCAGCCAAACGATTGTCCTGAGAGACCCTGAGGTAATTTGGGAGTAAACGATTGGCACGGCATGAAGGGGGAGCAAAACGTGGCAGTAAATGCAGAGCCAGATGTTTGTCAAATTGCGATTTTGACTGGCGAATTCATGCTCCCCGTTAAAGGGTTTCACTGCATGGAAAGCTAAGCGAGGGCATTCGCCTTGAGCTCTTGTTTGCATTAAAGCACTAATATAGGAACCCTTTATATAGGGACCATGCGGACGGCCATCCAATGCAGAAAGTACTTTTTTGAGAAAAAAGTTTTTGATTTGAATTCTATCACTCAGTTTATGCCTTAACAATGGGTGTTCTCCGAGACAAGGTGCTGCCGAGCTGGCTTGCTTGAAAGCCTTTTTGGCAGCCGAAAAACTGAGAAGCAGATGCAGCCTAAACCTGTTCGACGCCCACCTCTAATCGGCTTACACTGGCTCAGGGACAGGAGACTGGCACCTTTCAAGGGCCATGGACATGGACACTGGTCCGCACACTTCACAGTAGAGTTTGACATGTTGGAAATCCACATGAAACCAAACCAAACGCCTTAGACTTTCAGTGAGTTCCAAGACGATTCACAGATAGTATGCCGGTGCGTTTCCACACCGATTCTCAGTGCCAACAATGCCAGAACACTATGAATCATAAGGGCTGTTTTACTGGCTGACTGCACTGCAAATAAATGTAAGGAATCTTCATAAAACCAGGGTGTTGTTTGTGTCTTTTGGGCCCGAGTCAAGTGATAAACACTTTGCTTTTATAGGATTTTAGACTCTCCAAAGAAAGTAAACTACATTGTTGGGTTTGTTTTCAGAAAGAATTAATTCCGTGACCCCCCTTGCACCCACCCCAACCCACTTTACTGCCAACAGGTGCATGGAACAAACTGGAATGCCTAACTTTGAGTCTTCGAAAGCATTAAAGTTTTGTGCCACAGTCTTTCCCCCAGTTTTCCAATCCTTCCATGCATAATCCATGGGTAATCTCAATGTAGAAACTATTTATAAAACAATAAAAACACTTGAAACTAAGTACTCAAATTGAAAATTCTTTATTTTTAAGTCCTTCATGTTTCAATCCCTGATGCACCAAACATTTTAAAGAAAGTTTGAACAGCAATGCTAGATCGTTTGCTAGATAGTTTAAATCCAGACCGCAACCCGGCATGCAATCTTGGAAACAACCTTCTCTCCCGGGCAAAGAGAAGAGAGACACAAGACTTGTTTGCCCTCAGCAGAGGATGATCTTGTAGGGCCTGCTAAATCAAACAAGCGGCACGTTGCCAAGGCATCGGGCCATTCACAGACCTGTGGACACTATTGACACAGCTAGCGTGGCTAAAGCCACGGTGCGAAGGGCCCTGCTCTCGTTTCACAATTGGAAGTGGAGAGCGGACGCTGTTCGCTCATTACATCAAACTGTGAAACGCTTGGGTGTGCGTGTGCTTGTCTGTGTGTGTGCGCGTGCGAGCTAAGGGCCTGACCTCACATTAGTTCTGCTGACAGAATAAATAGATGTCGATGAATGACTAGTAAATACACATCGTAGCACGCTTCACACAATACAGAGTTGTCACAAGGCAGTGTTTCAATGCAGTATGAAGTTAAGTATGTTTATACTTGTACAGTATACACATGTCTAACTCCTTTAATTTGCTTCATTGGTTTATACATATTCCTAATTTAACTGGTTTTGTGGTTTCATGTTTTTGCATTGTTTGCAATTCGTGATGTTGAGTTGATGCGCTAGATTTAGCTGGAGTGCTTGAAGACCGGCAAGATGATGTCATGGGCAGGACGTGGTCGGAATTAGACTTTTTGTGCAACAGTACCTGGCAACGGTATTCACTCATGAAGAGATTCATTTATGGAATCTCTTTATTTTCATGAATGACAATAATAAATAATAATAAATCATTACAATGCTCATTTTAGGTGCATGCATGAGAGCAAGAGAGGAGTGATAAACAGATTCCCTACAGCTGAATGGGACTCCGCCAAGACATTTCCATCAGCTCCCCAGGCCCACGCTATCTCACCTGCATCTAACCTGTGTCTTGCTATTCCCTTTCTCTCTGTGTGCTTTTAGACTTCATCCAGAAGATCAGAAGATGGAGACCTCAGCTCCAACGGCCACAGAGAAGAAGGAGTGCAAGGGCTCCGGTCTCGATGGAAGCAGCTTCTCAGAGCTCCCCAAGAAACCTTCTCCCACCACCCTCACAAGAGGTAGGTGTCTGCACCCCTCTATTCTCAACCTCCTTAGCATAGTGATGTCAGCCACCTGCTCTCCTCAATGTGGTTATCAACTCCCCGATGCGGTTCAGATCAGAGGAAGGCCCAAAACCCTGATAACCCTGCATCATAATTCTGCATGAGACATTTGTGAATAATCTTTAAAAGTCCAAGGAAAATGATTTGAAGTTTGTAATATTCCAATCATTAGATGTTTGTAATGTTATGGAATTACGGAACATGAGGAATAAGTAATTTGATGATTATAACTCATCTCGTCCATAGAAGATTCGATGTATATTACACGCTGATGATTTCCCATAGCAATAGGTTTAATAGCGTTAGCTGAGGTGTAATGGCTAATCACATCAGCAGATGGTGGCACATGAAAAGACTTAGACTCAGAGATTGGGTGGGGGGGTTGGTGGGGCTGTTTCAGAGATGTCAGAGAATGGGTGATGAAAAAAGCACGATAATGAGGTCGAAAGACCTTGTTCTCACCTCCCGAGTGTAAACGCAATGAATTACTAAAACGGCGAGAGCAGCAGTGGATGGACGACGTGTATCACAGGCCTCTGATACAGTCAAGGAGGGGGTTCGGGGTTGCACCTTTGAAATGCTAACGAGATGTCATAGGACATGGCGGCGCTGGCGATGCCGGGACTTAACGATGGGCTTGGTGGCCCGCCATGAGATGAACGGCTAGCCTTAATTGTTTAGGGATGGGGGTGAGAAAGTAGGACGTGTGGCAGCGGCTCGCTGGCACCTCCACAAAGAGACCACAAGTTTCTCAAAACAAGAAAAACACCCCGCTTGCCATCATGTGAATTATTCAGACTATTACAGAACCATGACCATTGTGTCTCATGTAGGTCGCGGTGGCGTCGCTAGTGATGGTAGGGTCGCCTTCACGGATATTCTTTCCTTGCCGGCTGAAAGAAAAGGGGGGAAGTGTGCTTGCAACTGTCGGGAATCATTTGGCCATGTCCGGCGCATGCATCGGGAAGGGTGGTTTTCAGGGTATGAGAGATATACTGTTTTAAAGCCTCATGACTTAAAGATGAGGGATCGTGTTTTCATTAGTGAATGTGTGATGAAAACTCCCCATAACGAGGTTGGAGAACCTTGTTGTCGCCTCCGGGGGAACTGGGGCCTATAAATTACTAACGGCCCTGACGCCGCTGGAGTCGAACAGTGGACACTGAAACCTCCTCAAACCCCTCTGGGACAATCGTTGGCATCTTCTGAGGGTCTACAGTTCGAGTGGTCTTTACTTTATAATGAAGGACCTGGTGGCCTGCCATCACAAAGCTACCCCACATCGCCTTTACACAAACAGGGGGGAAAGTAGAACATTAGTGGCCATTTTCGCTACTTTACTTTTAATTTTTTTTTCTCTGCTTTGTTTGTTTTATGGTTCTTTTTCATTCTCAGTGGATTTCCTTATCAATATGCATGTTAAATTACCAATTCAGGCCGCTCGTGAATAAAATGTGTTAGGGAGCATTCTTCAGCTTACTTAAATGCCATTATGATCTTGTTCAAACTTACTTTTAAATCAGTTTGGACAGCCCAAGCCAAAATGGCTTACGTACAAGGAAAAGAGATACAACCCCTTTATGCTTCCCTTGTTAAGAGAAACCTGACTTTGTTAAAGAGGGCCCACCTTGCTAGTGTTTCCTGAAGACATTCCTTGCCCTGTTAAACACAACTCTGAGTTTTAAACTCCTAATGGAAGTCCGTCTTGCCTTGTAACACTTAGCAGAAGGATCTCACGTTGAGCAAGTTGGGAAGGATAACGGCAAAAGGTTGTGGTACGTTGGGCGGAACAAAACAGGTTCAAGTTCCTTGATACAAATCGGGGTGTCTCTTTTTGTCTAGGGGCCTTGCTAATGGTTTTAAAGGGGCACCCACTTTTTGTGTGACAGCCTGCATCTGTCTGCTTGCAAAGACAAGCTCGGACAGACACACATTTCTGCAACCTGAACCCCTGGCTGGCTGTGGGATTTACGAGTCGTGGTTCTCGGCTTGTACTCTGGCATGTAAGAATAACGTGTTCAGATCAGGTACCTACTACCACCACTGTAAAACATATCACTGTTACAAAGGAAAACCTGTGATGGGGGACCCTTACCCCCATGTTTCTTGACCTTCCCCCGACCCTTCCTTCCCTCTCTCTTACATGCTCAAAAAATCACACACACACACACACACACACACACACACACACACACACACACACACACACACACACACACACACACACACACACACACACACACACACACACACACACAAACAAGGCTCTTTTTATTGAATCACAAGCCGTTCAGTGTGGAATTAAAGTCAACGCACACCTGTAAAAACATTATTTTCTCACTTTTTGTTGTAAGTAAGTTGGCTTTGTTGTATACAGGGAATGGGTTAGTCTAGCAATTGTAAGTGTTTGGCACTTGTTTCTATAAACATCCTTGCTGTACCGACAGCGATATATTGTTTCTCCTTCTTCTTACAAATGTACTAATAAATAAAAACGCCTCCTAAATGCCCTAAATTTAAATGTAAATGTAGTGCAAAGAAGCTCTTGACAAATTCATTACTCTTAAGTTCACATGTCCTTTTGCTGCGTTTGTCAAACCCAACAGAATGAGCATGAGGGGCCTTTGATCACATTTCTGTGAAGGAGTTGTTTTACAGACACAGAGGTTTTTTTCAAAGTTGCCAAAGAGCATTTTTCAGCAATCCCTCATTTCTTTGTTTGGGCTGTACTAGGGCAGTGGAGCAGACAGGCTTGTTGCAGGCAGATTATTTCAGCTGCACCAGGATGTCATATACATCTTCTAGTGGGGCTTTGTATATAGCTGGAAGGTTCTAGATTTAGAGTGAGATTGATGAGCTTGTATGTAGAGAGAAACGCATCTGTCTAGATGATTATCTACAGTCCAGATATATCTCAGGAGAGTGTCAAGCATCTACCAAACTTTCACATTTGTCAACAATCGGGTTTCGCTTTCATTCAAACAAGTACATGGACCGAAAAGGAATGCATGAAACCACACTTCTACCCCCCTCAACCCCTTGTTCCCAAGTTTTTCTTCATGAAAACAGTCCAGCCCTGACTCTTGCCAGTCCCAACCGTTGCTAGTGGTGGAGGTTTAGATGTATGGAGCAGGCACCGCCGGTGTAATTAGTCCTGTTTGGTACGGGGCGAGTTGGATTGGGGTTGTGATCAGGGGGTTTGCTTGCATTAATCACCGCCTCGGTCTCCATGGGATGTGGACGCTGAGTAATGACCTATAGGAGAAAGGTCTTGATAGGTGACCCCCCCCCCCCCAGGGCTCTCAAGCGACCAGAGGATCCAGGGGTACACCAGGGTGTCAGTGGCCCCAACCACTCCTACCCTTATCTGTGCAGAAATTTCCCACAAGAAAAAAAAAAAAAGAGAGAACCCTATCCCCTCCATCCTCAATTCCTCGTGTCCACACCACCACCACCACCACCACCACCACCCCCTATGTGTAGGCCTCTTCTCCAAAGGGACAGGCACTAATCTTCCTGAGAAGAGGAATTTCTTCTTTTATTTTCCTGGCCCCTAAATGAGACTCTTATGCTGCAGTGGTTCCGCTGGACGAGAAGGAACAGCATGGGAAGGGGGGGGGGGGGGGGGGGGTTGGAGGGCTTTAGCTTATAGGCAAAGGGATCTAATGTGAATGTGGTCAGCTTCCTCTCCCCCAAAACCCACTCCTTACGGTTTTAACTCTGTGGCCCTCCATTGTCGATAATGGATTTTTGGAACCCGAAAAAAGACCCCTCCTTTTGTCTTTCTTTTACCTTTAAAGGGAAACTTCACCCATTTCTATTAAGCTTTGTATCGTTAGAAACACACTCATAGTTTTGAATGGTCGTGCATCATTCCCTTATTTTCTGGGAAAACTGGAGAGAACCGTATCGATCTCCAACAGTTCCTGTTGAAGATGACGCAATATGACGATTTTTGTGTAGAAGTAAATAGGAAGTGTAAGAGGGAAGGATTCTCGTAAGACTACAAGCACTAGTCCCACCCCTCTATAGGGGGTGGGACCCACTGAAGCTACAGACCTATTACAGCCAGGGCCGTTGCTACGATTCCTGGGCCCCTAGACAAGATTTACTGATGGGCCCCCCTGCGCTGAATTGTTGACGGGGGGGGGGGGGGGGGGGGTGTAAGGAGCAATTGTTGACGGGGGGGGGGGGGGTGGAAGGAGCAATTGTTGACGAGGGAGAAGTTGCGCTATGGTAGTACTATGGGCTGGTAGTAAAATATATATATATATATATATTTTTTTTTTTTTTTTTGTGGGCCCCCCCTGGGCTGTGGGCCCCTAGAATCGTCATCACCTTTCACCCCTTATCGACGGCCCTGATTACAGCAGTGCCAGTGTGTGGGACTTCACCAGCAGAAACTCAGCAGAAACTCAGCAGAAACATTCACAGCGTCTGAAGCTAAGCTAACAGAGGCTGTTGATAAAACTGAAGTACAATGGCGGAAGGTACTGGATCTGACATACGTAGAAGATGGCACCATGCAAAAGTTCACCATTTCGAAAGAAATACAAACAAGGACTAATTCACTGAGTTCACCAACTAATACTCTTCACTAGAAATGTTGTGTGAAATGATTTTCAAGCAGGCGGTATCAGCTTGGTAGATGGAACAGCGAGGTGTCCGATAGGCGGAGATCTAGATCAGCGGGAGTGGCCAGCAAAGCTGTGCATCGTGGTGCAATCCACGATCCACTTCAATCCACAAGCACCAAAAAGTCATTTTCTGCCTTTTCTCGGTCAAGACGGCACCAAATTAGAATTTTATTTTATTATTCGACTACATATAGGACCCAATTTCAATACATATTCATGCCTCCACCGGTGAAATGCTCCTTTAAGGAATCGAAAAGAAAAAAAAGGCACAGTTCCTAACTACGTCAGGTGGTTCATCATCATGCATCTGCAGAGAAGGGTTCTGTGGCACAGCCATGTGCTATGGGAGCATTAGGACAGTGCAATACAGCAATGATACTTTCATCATGTCATTGCCATTTTCTATTTTTCTTTAAACGGCCGGCTTAATTCGACTTGCTAAGCTGTGTGGACAAAAAAAACCTCCCATGGGGCTCCTATAGCAATGAAATATGTCAAAAATATAATTCTGAGGAGCCAGAAGTATATTTTCATATCCCCAGTAGGTAGTCATGTTGCAAGAGAATCTGGTCTATCCAGTGTCATGCATTTTGCAAGACCATATCAATAATTCTTTCGCTAATACTTGATACTTGAGAAGACTTGCGAGCAACAAGCTTACAGGAAGGTCTATTGACTGAGAACCGACATTGCTTTCTTCCTGTCAGGGATCGTAGCCACACACTATCAGGAACACGCTGTGTTTCTCCAAAAAATCCTTCAGAGAGAGAGAGAGATGTATAGAGCGAGGGATTGATATTATTACCGTTCCGGAAAAAACGCTCAATTTATCTGTTTGCACAAGTTGCGGTGCAGTGGTCATCCCTCCTGAGGCGTTAAGGCGATGGCATGTTCTTTATGTTGGACTCTTGAATTAGTTCATTTTTTAAATTTAATTGATAAATAATGATTTAATGGGTTTTCGTGGTTGTTTGCATTATCTATCTTTATTTTCTTATCTTCTAGTTCTCAGTAGCACTTTTGACCTTTTAAACTCCCTCTGAAAACACACTCCCTACCTTGTTGAGAGAAGAAGCGAGAGGTACAGGCAGACAGTGAGAGGGGGAGGGAGGGAGAGAGATAGAAAGAGAGAGAATGAATCAATGTGTTGCTATCAGGGATAGAGTCATCAGTGTTTACACTAATTCATGCAGCTTTTGAAATCAGTTAAGGTGATATCTCCCCATCCTCCTTTTCCTTCCATCCCGCCTTCACATTTCTCAACCCACCCTCTATATCGCTCTCCCCCCTTCTATCCATCTCTTTCTCCCTCTCTGTCTCTGCCCCCTCTATATAACCCCAACTTTCCCCATTTCTATCTCATTCTCTCCCCTCCCTCTCTATATCTCTCGCTCCTCGACATCTTCTCTCCCTCTTCCTTTCACCCTCTCTCAGTCTATACCTCCCCTCTTCTCTCCCTTATCTGGAGTTCCACTTGGTGGACCGTCCGTACAAGGCCGGATTTAAAGATTAGATATGCTAAGTGAAAGCAGAAGTAGACCTCTTGTTTTTCCTTCTTCTTTTAACTTTTCTGTTCGTACAAAAATACCAAAACATTAATTCTTCCTTAGTTTTGGATGTTGCAGTTCCCTCATCATCATCACCTTCATTGTCATCATCATCATCCTCATCATCATCATCATCATCTTCATGATCATAATTGTCACCATCACGGAGCTGGATGGCCTACATACTAACATAACGCGAGGGCAGTTCACTTCCTCAGATACTGGTCATGAATGTTTCTAATTTTCATATGTTAACACATTTTGTAAAAAAAAAAATTTAAAATGAAAGATGAATTATGAAGCAGTTCCCTAGATCTCCAGATTCCCTTTTCTGTTGATTTGTAAAGATTCAGCATGTTAACTCTGGACTCTCCAGTTCAGTGGAATTACAGTTGAAAGCACTACAGAGATACTCTGCTTCCCAGCTCTAGGAAAGGGAAATCAGAAGACAAATGTATATTTTACTGAATACTTAGTAGGGAGAAGTCTATAAAAAATTTAAAGATTAGGCCAGGCTCGTCTACACATTGTATTCTCCTTGTGAGGCCGCCCTTGCTATTAAAGGTCTCTCTCTTTTTCTCTAGAACTTTCTTGTGGAAATTGGTAAACTCCCAAAATAAATAAGTAGGTTATAACTATTAAAATGCAAGATGCTTTCGCAATATACGTGCCCCCTATTTGAAGACATGAAAAGAAGAGCCGTTTAACTTTATGTTTCAACACAATGTAAGGCTTTTCTAGACCTGGTAGCCAGTGTTCCCCTCACCTCCTTCACCTTTCTGCAGAACACTCTTTTTGAGAAGGGAACAATAAAAGTCTATTCTTCAGTGTGAGACTTCAAATCTCCCTGAACCAGAGGCACCCAGAGCTAAGGAGAACAACAGATACTGTACCTTCACATTTACAAGGACTAGGTGATGAGTAGGGAGCTATAGATTAATGCTTAATGATTGTGGATGACCCACTATCCTGTCCGCTAGCACTCCCTTGCCCTCTGCCTCTTCTCTCGCTTCCCCTCTTTTCTCCCTTTTGTGCTATAATCCCAAACTCTCTCTTACTCTTGTTTTAACTTATTTTTCAATCTTTACTCTTCTCCTATCATTCTATCCCCAAGTCTCTCATCCCTATGCCTTACATGCCTATATACTTCACAACCACAACATTTTCCCAGCATGCAATTGGTTAATGACCCCCATCCCCCCCCCCCCAAACCTGCATCTAGTCCACTTCCTTCCTGTTTTGCTGGGGTTGAGATCAGATCTGTTACAGTGCTCAGTCCTCCAAGATAGACTCAATCAACTGCCCTTCCTCCCTCCTCCCCGCCCCCCCAAAAAACATTTAAAAAAAACTGGCAGTTCGAACCCTTCCCCCTCCAGACGATGGCCCGTTCATCCGCCACCACTCTCCCAAACCGTTACGAATCCTGGAAGCGCCCAGCCTGTGCTAATGTAGCTTTAACACTCAGCAGTTCAAGGAAACCAAAATAAACCTCGGGAGCAGTTCAGACGTGGCGAAACAAAAAATGTGTGCGAGCTGTAAACACAGGCAGGAGGTGCTTGTGTAAACAGCACCCGGGGTGCGCTGGCGGAGGCAGTCCAGAGGAGAGGACGCTTTTGTGGTCACTAAAACCAAGCCCCCCCCCCCACCCGCCGTTGCAGACCACCGCCCCCAGACACACAGCTGTTGTCCCCGCCTTGGGTGTTGTACACACTTCCAGGCAAAGTCTCAATCCTAGAAGGGGGGAGTTGGTCGTAGTGCGGGGGAGTAAAAAGTTTCTAAACCTTCTGGGCTTTTCTGGTATTCATTCTTGGATTATCATTTCACCCCCACCAGCAACCCTCGGTCCCGGCATGGGAAATGGCCACCGTTTCATCAAGTGTGAAGAACCATCAGAAAGGGATACTTTTAAAATAAAAGCCCTCTGTAATTGTGTTGTGGCGGGGTTGCTTAAACCCAGAGTGAGGAAATTGATTTCTGCCAACACTGAAATCCCTCCTGAGGGAAGCGTGGATTCTGGTAATTATAGATCTAGGGTTTCACTGCCGCTGTTGTCCACTCTCTCACCGTTTAGCAATTAGTGGGATCCCACAGCGCTTTGAGACACTGCCTGGCGGGGATAAGCTGGTCACCTGACGGCAGAGCCAGGTGACGCGAGGGAAACCAGCCCTGTGTTTAAACATGTGGAAGGACGGGGGTCCCAAAGCAACAAATAGTCAGAGGTTTTTACTCGGCCGAGCAATCCGATAAACATTTACCAAATAACCTCTTTCTTACTTTCCTTTTCTCTCCTGCTTGTTTATCCCTTGCTTGCTTTCCTTCATTTTTTTCTTACACTGATCCTTTTCTCTCCCTTTCACTACCTTTCACCCACTTTTGCTTTCCATTCTTATTTCCCCTCCTCTCTCTCTCTCTCTCTCTCTCTCTCTCTCTCTCTGCTATGCATAAAAATGAATGAGAAAGAGAATTTGAGATAGAGTTGAACAGAGGACAATTTGAGAGCAAGAGTAAGAATCAAAGAGGGAGGAGAGAGAGAGGAGAGAGCGAAAGAATTCTAGAGACAGGGAGCTCCAGACAGTACAGCCGTGCGGCCCGTGACACCAGCGGTCTGGCCCCTGGCCTCGCTCCAGGGACGCAGACCTAGACAGGCCGCAGAAAACCCACAGTGGAATCAAAATAAACAAAGGAGCTTGAGTAAAGGCAGAAGACCCTGGCATGAAAAACAGACACGCTCCCCCTCCCCCAGTTCACGGAGAACACTGAGCCCCAGCATGGGCAGAACGCGAAACAAACCCCGGTGAACCTGTGAGCTACGACCCACACCTGTTATGGTGAGGAACACAGATTGTAGAATAGAGTGGGTGGAATGGGTGGAAAGTTACAATGCTTACATTTGATTGTTAGATCCATTAGAATACAAGGGACAATGTCATTAAAATAAGTAGCCAATTATGTTGCAGCTATTTGATTGATACATTTACTATAACCGTTGAGATTTATCCATTGAGGTCGAAAATAAAGGTGTTACAGCAGCAAAACAACAGTTCACAAACCAGAGGATACAAGGATCGTTATACAAATAATATTGTTTGGGACAGCCGTGATAAACATTTATGTAAAAAAAAAAAACACATAGGCTATATAGAATTAATGTAGGTACTGCTTTCCGTTGACTTGAACAGAATAGAATCTAAGGCCCCGTCCACACTAACCCGGGTAAATGTAAAAACGCACATCCGCAATGAAAACGATCCCGTCCACACAATCGTTTTCATATTGTTTTCTGAATGTTTTCCATCCACGTTCCACACTGAAATTATTTGAATAAACAGTTGTTGTCATGGTTACGCCACTCCGTCACGCCTCTCTGTTTAGATTACAGGGGCGCGATCAGCTGATATTTACAGTTGATCAGCTGGTTAATCATTTTCACTAAGAAGCAAAAATATGTCTCTAACCAAAGGTACAAAGGCAAGGTTTTTTTTAATGGACAGACGTGGTGGAGGAGGTGGAGGTGGAGTTGCTATTGAGGAGGAGGAGGATAACCAACAACATCCACGGATCTCTCATCCGAGTCATCTGGCCTTCTATTTGGGGGCGCAAAATGTCACATAGCTTGTATAGGCTGCCTCTCGACAGCCTGGAGTTCTCTCTCCACTCCTCTGGCAACACTGTCTGGGTAACAAACAAAATTAAATAAATTAGTACATTGTACAGAGAGATCATCATTTGCATTTCACCTGCCATTTTTTTGATGAGCGTCTCGGTCTCGAGCGCAAGCTTGTGGTAGCGTCATGGCAGTGTCATGGCAACCGAACGTTATCGTTTCTGAAAGCCTCCGTCTACCCTGTCAACACCACAACGCGAACCCAGCGTTTTCACATTTATCCACCTCAGCGATCGTTTTCGAAAAGCATAGTTTTCAGTGTCGGATTTCTCAGTTTTAGTGTGGACGGAAGGGCTAAACGGATAAATATTTATGCGTTTGTAGATTTAGCCGGGTTAGTGTACACGGGGCCTAAATCACATTTTTTTTAGCTGCTGACACTTTCGTAACGTTCCATTACTCCCATTTACTTAGAATCCCTTCGTCCACCAGTGTCTGGTATGCACAAAGAGCTTATTGTGCGTACCAGTGGGCTGGGAGAGAGAAAGACTATGGTGATATCATAGTCCTAGTCGTCCTCTTGGCCCTCACAGTAAGAACAACGTGTGTGCGCAGCTCTCAGCTCCTCTCCTGCTCTGTAACCTCGACCAAAGACGGTTGCGGCGCCCCTTTGTGGTCGCCACGGTCCCCAGGAAATAATGCAAACAAAGTGGAACCATATGGAAAAGTAATCAGACGTCATTTTGGTATAAAAAATGCATGCTGGGAACAGTAGGATGTGGAGACCAGTTTCAGAATAACGACTGGGTAGCGAGGGGATTGAGTGATATCTCTAGCCAGAGCTGGCAGTGTAGCTTTAGATATTTTCTGTACAAGAGAACTCATTCAAAGCATTGCATGTCTGCGATTCAAATCCAACTGCAACCAATTTCAACATGACATAGCTCATGCAATCCTGGCTGTCAGTTTCCCATAAAAGCCTATGCAGTGCTACGGGTTTATTAATTTTGGCATGGGTGGGCCCCATATGCATCAAACCAGTAATTCTTCCGGCAGGGTTGGCAAAGTGCTTTTACCTTTTAAACTGTAAAGAAACGCTTTTATTTGCTATACGTTTTAACACAGTTTAACGTCAATAAAAAAGCTTTGAATTCCCTTCTATTTGTACAAAATCCAAATTAGGCCCATGTCTGCTTCCTCCCCTAGCAAAGTCAAGTGAAGGTGCAATCAAAAGTCCCTTTTTATAATAGTCTAATATAGTCAAACCCTTATAAATACGGCTCATCATTACGTTAGTGGAAACGAGCAGTGGAAAACGCCACGAAACATGGAAATGATAACATGTTTTTTGTAATGTGAAGGTAAAAGCCCCTAGTGTGTTAGCGGCCGGGGTCAGGATGGTCTTACCTCTGCGGTTCCTGCATTGGGAACCAGGATTGTGAATATTTGGCGTGAGCTTCAAAGAGTAACAAGATCATCCCCCAAAGACAACAAATACAGACATGTTGGAACCAGACAGGGGTCTAAAGGCATACACGATATCCACACACATACACGTGGGTGTGTGTGTGTGTGTGTGTGTGTGTGTGTGTGTGTGTGTGTGTGTGTGTGTGTGTGTGTGTGTGTGTGTGTGTGTGTGTGTGTGTGTGTAAGAAAGAATACAGAGAATGTGTGTGCCCATACATGAGGCTGGATGAATTATCCACAGCACACAAAGTTAGAATTACAAACTACATGAAGGTTCATACAACACTTGTAATACTAGGATACATAGACATATTTTTTCGGTTAAATACCATTAAAACATACAAAAGATAAAGAACCGCTGAAAGCTCTGGATAGAATATTTAATAAATGATTTGGTGTACGTAAAATAAGTTTAGAAAAATGTTTTAATCATACACCCAAAGACATTGCAATTTCCCAAAATCCTAATTTTACATTGCATTTGCCTGTATGAGACGGTGAGACAGCTGGTAAGCATTTTGACAGTATGACAGGTATTGTACTTTCATGGCAGTAAGCCTTGCATCGGAAATTGGTATCGTGGCAGCCCTATTATGGGATGCAACCCGTTAGTTGACTGTACCGATGCCCAGCAACTACACAAAACAACCAGATGTGGCAACACACATTCTTCACCCTTAATTTTAAAACTCAGATCTGAAACTCTGATGTGTAGACGACATCTAGAGACAGAAGCAGTGGCATGAATGTCTGTGTGTGTGGGTGTGTGTTTGTTTGTGTGTGTTTGTGCGTGCATGTGTGACTATACCCTCAATTGCTCCCATGTTGGCTTTGGCTAACGTGTTTTGAGGTGCTTAGCGGGAGAAAGCACTGTAAATCCTTTTTATTCAGCGGGGCCTAAGTCGCAGAGGGAATGCAGCTCACCTGAAGAATTCCCACGGAAGATATCTGGAGAGAGAGAGACAGAGAGGAAGAGGAGGGTGCCGGCCGTAGAGGGGGGAGTGTTTACATATCAATATGCTCCCTCAAACTCCCAGGAAAGTAGTTATTTGCCAGAGAGTCGTTTTCTTCTTCTTTGTTAGGGGGGAGGGGTAACCCTTTAATTCCAGCAGAGGAAGTGCCCCTAAACCCCTGGATTGGGGGCCAGGGGGGCAGGGTGGAGTGGAGGAGGATGCAGACCTTACTAATCTACCTCATCCGCTCGGCTCTCCTCACGGTCCCCTTTGGGCGGAGGGGTGGGTCTGGGGGGGGGTGCGTTGGGCCGTCTCCAAACCTGCTGCTTCAACCTGCTGGGGAGAGGCTTGAAGACGTCCGGGCCTGGGGGCGTGTGGGACGGGAGGCGGGGGGGGTGTGAAGGGTACAGAGTGGGGGTGTTGGGGTGGAGGTGGGGTTGGGCTTAGGACCGGGACAGAGTGGGGGCCAAGAGTGAATAACTGGGGCCAATGAATGCTACAAAGCTGGCATGCTCTGGATTATATTATCAGGAAAAAAACAAGTATGGCCCCAAGTATTGAGGCCCCTGCAAGTCCTATAAATTAGCCAAACTGAGTGCTGTTCATGGGCATGTGCCTAAACAATGTACATCAAAAGGTGAAGGCATTAATGTGTACTGATTGTATGGTGAGTGTATGTTTAATGTGTACAAAGCCAATCCATTACAATGAATGGGAACCTGTAACATTTAATTCACAAGCAATACAAGAGATGGATAGATTTTGATTTCTGTATACATCTAAATTTATATTGTGTTTAGGATAATTTCACACCTCTTAAATAAAGCTTATTTGAGAGTGATTTAAATATAACGATTAAAAAAACTGGTATTCTAAGCTCTGCTACAGAAGGGATTATGGGTAATGCAGTCAAATTAGTAAAACTGGGCAACTGGTGTATCGACGAAAGTTTGTAAGAGTAGGAAGTGATATAGCGGTGCTGTGATCAGACAGCGTGCATGTCCCTGATCCATTGGTTGGCCAGCAGAGACAGAGAGCATCCCAGCAGCGATGGCATTTTATTGAATTAGGCCGCTGCGCACACAAGGCTGTCATTTGTACCTGTCTGTATAGTGCATACCTAACGCTAAAGTGAGGCAATGTGTTAGCTCAACAGGGGTCCTTTGTGCTCTCTGCTGCGCTATTGTCCGATTATTTAAAGCAGCGTTTAACATGCTAGAGAGGCTGCACAAAAATAATGTTTTTGCAGGTGTGCGTTGACTTTAATTCCACACTGGACGGCTTGTGATTCAATAAAAAGAGCCTTGTTTGTGTGTGTGTGTGTGTGTGTGTGTGTGTGTGTGTGTGTGTGTGTGTGTGTGTGTGTGTGTGTGTGTGTGTGTGTGAGTGTGTGTGTGTGTGTGTGTGTGTGTGTGTGTGTGTGTGTGTGTGTGTGTGTGTGTGTGTGTGTGTGTGTGTGTGTGTGTGTGTGTGTGTGTGTGTGTGTGTGTGCGCGCGCTGCACTGTCAGTTTTGTCTGAGCGTGTTGAGGAGAACGAGGGAGGGCAGCTTGTCCGCAGTGTGGAGACAGTGTAATTAGGTCTGAGCGAGCTAGAATAAACAGGAGAGGGCAGATGGCTAGTTTCCATTTATGGCTGACAAAGGCAAGAACAGACTACCACATTGTACATTTAAAAATGTATCATTCATTTATTCAGTCATACAGTATCGTATTTATATATTTATTCATTCATTAATTTAGTACTCTAACATTAACAACAAAGCCATGTTACTTTTTTTTTCCGGTGACTCGTGAAACATGCAGGTCTCACAATTTATCAAATCTTTCTTTCATGGTTACTGTTGTCTTATGCTTTACGTGATTCAGAGAGAAACTCATTTAGTTTTGTTTGCCAAAACAAATTATTGGTTTGGGGAAACAGATTTAGGGTCGGAGACAAAACTGTGGTTAGGATCATGCTAGAAGTTAAACCCACCTCCCCCTCGGCGTTGTGTAGTAGAGTTTTCATACCATTGCTTGTACCTCCTAAGCTGATCCACACTTTAAAACCACATATCCCAGGGGGGCATTGGGCTGCTGTGGCCTCTCCACAGGTACCACATATAAGCTGTGGTCCAACCCACCACCATCCCTGGCCTTAAAAGGGGCCGACAGCTGGTGGTCCGACTGAGGGGAAGGTCAGAGACTGACAGCCGGCCTGCAGCCTCAATCACGGTCACAGAACCACAGCTCTTCTCCTATTGGAGTCAATAGCGTCTTTGTAGTAAGAGAAAAAATATTTTTGTATACATGGAATCCCTTCTGATAGGATCTCTGTAACTATCACTGCCAGCCAATGAAAGGACAGAATAGCAGGAGGTTGAAGAACCCTGGGACCTGTAATTGGATGTAACATCAACATTGATTTATTCTGGCTTTGTGCTTTTTGTTATGACGATGGCTGCCACAGCAGTGCAGACTCAGCACTTCAGACCTGGGTGATGCAGTGTGTTAACTATGGTCCCCACTGTCTCTCTCATCAGCAGCCCTGGAAGAAGAAGTGTGGGGGGCTCCAAATGTATGGTTCTAAGCAGGAACCCTACATTTCAAACTTAAATGAGGCCAGCTTTGAAATCAGTGCCGTGGTGGTGGTTGGTGGTTTAACATGTGGCGGGTGGGGACATGTGGCGTTGCCAATACATTCTCTCAATTGGGAAAATATTATTTCACAGGCGGTCGGGAGAGAGAGAGAGAGAGACAGAAGAGAAGCAGCCGGTCTTTCTATTCTACTACCGAGCTAAACCGCAGCTCAGTCGTGTGACTTTCATATGGCTTTAGATGGCTCTGAGGCGCTGATGTGGCGTGACGTTAATTGAAATTACAGGGAGAGTCAGAAATAACAGGGTGGCAGTCTGCGACAGCCCCCGCCCCCCACTCACATCGAAGGATAACATCTGGTGAGCATATGTGGACGTACAACATCATCATATTCACCATCATCATCATCATCATCATCATCATCATCATCATCATCATCATCATCATCATGAAGAGCCAGGAAGGGACTGTAGAATTCCTAAATGTGTTTCTGGATTTGAAGGAGGATTTGGGGGGGGCGAGATGGGGTATGGTAGGGGATGGGGTGGTGGTGGTGGTGTTGGGGGCGGGAGGGGGGGGATGCTTTCTAATCAAGAAGCTTGGATGACAAAAGCCACACTACCCTCACCCCAGTGAGTCAATCCACAAGCAGAGAAACCAGATGTGTTTTTCCCCTGTCCCTTAAGATATACGAGAACCGAGATTAACATCGCTAAAGGCTCGCTTGTTACTTAGTTGCACATTTATGAAAAAATGTGAAAAAACATTTGTGTGAATACATGCTGGGCAAAAGCCTTATCTGTTTCCCTCACAAAACACAAAGGGTACAAAACAGCATTTCCATCCACTTTGAAAACAAATCACCCTAATTTACCCAGGGTGCATTCTTTTGGATCTACGCAGCAATTAATGTATAGGACCTACTTACCAGGGATTTTCACTGGAGCCTGAGGGTAGTCTCCAGTGTAATTGCTTCGACATGTTTCTTTTGGATGGCGTCCATAGCTAAGACTGCTCTTTATGCGTAAGGAATCGGCGCCCATTTTGAGGGGGCATTTTTTTCAAGTCTCCAACACTGGATGAAATCGACTCACTCTTCATTTTACTCTCTCTCTCTCTCTCTCTCTCTCTCTCTCTCTCTCTCTCTCTCTCTCTCTCTCTCTCTCTCTCTCTCTCTCTCTCTCTCTCTCTCTCCCTCTCTCTCTCTTTTCTTTTGTTCTCTCTTCATGTCTATGAAAGCTTAAGCTTAGATTTTGGACCTCAGGACAGGGATTTCACTCTTGGAATCAGAAGCAATTGATGGGTTAGCCGCCCTGCCCATGGGCGAGCTAATTCCAATCATGAACAATCAGAAATTCAAAGGCAAATATGGGCTGAAGGCTCTCACACTTAGTGGATTCTGTCCATTCATTGTTTCATGATTTATGCAATATTGTGTAACAACTTTTCCCTTTTTTGGTTATTCAATGTAAATATCTCAAAAGTATTACGTTGTCAATCGTGCGTTGGATAATATTCAGATTCAACATTTTGTACTTCACATTATACTTATTTTCCATTGAGGTCATCAATGATTCAAACTGCCTCTTCAGCCAAAGAGGCCCCATCGGTCTGGAGGGTTGCACAGAGACTCTACATTTCATCTCAGAACAACATCAGACCCTGAATTCTATTGTTACATTTAACTTTGTGATTTTAGCACTGTCATCACCACTTCCACACTGTTTTCATTCCAACGCATCCCAGCCCCCAAATTTCCCTCCGGCCCTCAACATCCCCAAACACAGCCTTATGCTTCCACCTTGCATGCAGCAACGTTGAGTCTTGTTCCTCTCACTTGACGCTAGCGTGTTATGACATTTTCAGTGAAACACTGTAAGGGTATGTCTGTCCAGTCTAGAGCGAATACACGGCCCTCAATGCGATCCAGATGCGTGTGGAGAGGCTGCAGCACAAAGCAAAAGAGGGGGACGCCATTGATCCCCCTCGGATCCATGGGAGGGATCTGTTCCCTGTTCACTCGTTCCATGTGGATACAGTGGAAGCACGAAACACACGTGTACACTTTCAACCGATTCGTCCTCCCTTCTCCTCCTCTTCCTTCAATATGAAGACCTTCCAATCCCTGGTTCTTTCACCTGAATAAGTCGGTCTGATCAACAGGTTAATCACCCTGCTAACTAACAGAGTACTTACTGAGACAATTTTGATGGCTATTCATGACCTGCCTGGAGCCTTTGTAGTTGTGTAGTTGTTGTGTCTCCCCTACTATACACAGCAACTGTCTTTAAGAAAAGGGACAGCCGCAACCACCAGAGGGGAAGGCCGTTTGGCCCGAGGTCAGAAGATTACTGTTCCAGGGCTGGTTTTCAAGTTCAAGTTTATTATAGCCATTTCAACAATGTATAAAATACAGTTGATAGGAATTTGTTTTGGTATGCTCACATGTATAACACAGCAACATAAAAACACAACATAACAAGACAAAAAGCCAAAACGGCACATAAATAACAAGGAGTACAACACTTAACACACATAAAAAACACACAATGCATGGTTCGCAGAGAATGACAGCAGTAAAGTACAGTACAGTGGTGCAAAAACTGCAAGTGAGGTAGACCATGAAGATCTTAAAGACCTTAAAGTGCTTAGTGCTTGTTCAAGTGGCGTATAGATTGTAGATAGGTACTATCCCTAAAGCGTGATGTTTTACTTGTGATGCTTCTGTACCTCCTCCCTGATGGTAAGAGTGTGAATAAGTGGTGTGCTGGATGAGAGGGGTCAGAGATGATCTTCCTAGTTTTCCTGGAAATTCTGGTGTCATAGTGCGAGCCTATGGTAGGCAGACTACAGCCAATGATTTTAGAGGCCCTGCGTACTCCCAATTTTGTTGTATAGGTGACTGTACAATGACAATAAAGTCTATCTTTATCTTTATCTTTACTACCCTCTCAAGCTGTTGTTTGTCCTGGCTGGTAGCACTACCATACCAAACCAGGAGGGAGAACACGATAAAAATGGGTCATGCCTGCCTGAGTTACCCCAAACTTCCTCAGCTGACGGAGGAAGTATAATCTCTGATGGGATTTGGAAATAATAAGAAAAATGTTCAGGTTCCATGATAGGGACTGGTGGATAGTGGTGCCTAAGAAACGGAAGGAGGAGACCCACTCTGGCCCTTCAACGTGTCTCATTCTTCTCATTTAATTAGTGATCTTTTAATCAACTTTAGGAGACATAATTATGGACTTCAAAAGGTTTTTTCCATACTTATTCATATGGAAATAATTGTAGTAGAAGTTGTGTATCATACTGCATACTTGTGGTCTTGAACTATGAACAAAGCATTTCAAAGCATTACATTTGATTTTTCTGTTAAGAATACAAATCATGGTAAAAACTATATATTCTACTTTAAGTTAACTCCCAACAAAACAGACTTGCCTCCAGAGAAGAGACACATGAGCAAGGCATCTACAGCCCTCAGAACATAGTGAGACCAGAAGTGACCCCTAGCAGCCAAGTGAGAATAGCTTAGCAACTCATTGAAGGGAATCTGTTGGCTCAGCAAAACTCTCCCTCTCAGGACAATTCATTAACAACTTGGAGAGCCACTGCTGAAACAAACACCAATGAAGGTTGTGAGTCAAAACACAAGATTCTCCTCATCTTCTGCCCCAGTAGGCCTACCCCCAAGGTGACATGCAACTCACACAGTGTCACATAGGGGATGTCTCGCAAGGGGCTAATTTTAACACACAATGCGACGCAGCCCTTGTCTCCCCGCAAGTACGCTGTGACAAATGAATCCTTATCTCGCAGTGCCTGTTGTTTGTTGTTGCTGAGTAATGTCCTCGCCATTCACTCCCGTCTCCCGAGCCCAGAGAATTCTCAACCGACTCACTGTCACGGTGTCAGCAGGGAGGAGGAGAGAGATAGAGAGCGAGTGAGAGAGAAATAATCAGTTTCAAACACTGCAAGGCTCACGTGCATAGAGATGCACACACTCATGCACACACAGACTCAAAGACAAGGATAGTGCAGAGCCAACCAAACATTCAAACAAAAAGTGCAAATTGAAACTTTTCCATCCACTGGGATATAAACATCTCTCAGGATAACCTTCTCCCTGTCCCTCCAACGTCTCTCTTTGAAGCTCCACTGGGTCACAGAGAGGAGTCCCCAACATCCATTCAGCCCACCACCATTTATGATGGATGGCCTTCCCGGTTAACCACTCAGCTTGGACGGACTCTAATGAAAAAAGACATGTAGACTAACACAGGGCTAGTCTCTCTCTCTCTCTCTCTCTCTCTCTCTCTCTCTCTCTCTCTCTCTCTCTCTCTCTCTCTCTCTCTCTCTCTCTCTATCTCTATTTAAACGGTTCGCCCCCCCAATGCCTGTCAGAGAGCTGATGAGAGCAGCATGTGTTGCTTGCAAGGCCCCTTGTTTATTTGACTTCAATACTAGCATTACAGGGCAAAGTAAACACATTGCCTGCCCTCTGAGGGAGAGAGAGAGAGAGAGAGAGAGAGAGAGAGAGAGAGAGAGAGAGAGAGAGAGAGAGAGAGAGAGAGAGAGAGAGAGAGAGAGAGAGCAGATCCCGAGACCTCCAGGTCTTGTGATCTTGAGGTCTATGGATATGGCTTTGATGAAATTAGGAGCCATGGCATAAAGTAACCCTTCTGCTGGTGGTGTACCTTTCAATGCAAGGCAAAGAAGAGTTATAATTTTTTATTCAGCCACGTCAAAGAAAATAATTCATACATTTGAAATTGTGCCTAGATTTAATTGAGTCGGCAGAAAAAAGACTTACTGCTACAATGTTTTGAAAAACATTTCTCTACTATTATGTTGAGGGTTCGTTAAGGGAAAGGGCAGGTCTAGTGTGTTCAGCTAATTTACTATTAATACAGCAACAGTTGTCCATGTTATGGTAAGAGGCAACCTTTGACACCTTGCTCCTATTGGTGACCAAGATAGTGATGATGCTGCTGTTGACTCAGCAGAAGTTCAGTGGTTTAAATTCACACCATTGTTGACTCCTTGCCCTCCCCCTATTGTTCTCCCACTCTTGTTGTCCATCCATCCATTAACCCACCTGATTCACCGAGGCAGTGTTGTTTATTTTTTTACTTTCTTCTTTGTTTTACTACCGGAACCAGAAGAGACGAGGTGGCTTGCTGGCATCTCACACTCTGCCCACATGACTGACCTTACCGCCACCAAGCCTTTCAGAGCGTCGGCGGGACTGACCCCCTACCCCCTGCCGCTCATGTACTTACCCACGGCATTTTCAGTCCAGGAAGCTAGTAAAAACAACCCCCTCCTCCAACTACCCCCTTATGCCTCAACAAACCCAGCAAACAAGCAACAGTGAAATAATGTGTTCAGGGTCCTTTTGTTCCAGAAGAAAGGATGCTCTGCTCTGTGCACCTCCCCTCCTCCCTCATAGCAAACGCCCCCTCCTCACCCCTCTCCGCTCCCCCTCGCTGCCCCGATTCTCTGACCCCTTTGAAATCACCGGCTCTTCCATGAGGGGTTTCCTGGGCTAACTCTCATTGTCCTTTTTAAACAAATGTGGATGCTCTTTCAGATAAAGTATGCATAACAGATTTTCTGATTGGTTAAAGGGTGTTTCTCAAAACAGTGGTGCGATACAGACGTGTTAAAGAATGTAGCTGTGTGTAAATCAATCCACTGGAGCCTGTGGTCTTCTTTGAGTTTTGAACAGAGTACTGAACTATCTAAAACCAAAGCAGCACATGGTCATCAACAAGAGGGAAAGACGTCAGCAGGCATACCAAGGCCTGCTCAGTAATTCCCATCTTGAATATCAAATAAGGTTATCTCTCTATATATACGATCAGAATCACCATGCAGTACCATGAACAGCCACATGGGACATCTCATACAGCGTCACGATGTAGGACAGGTTTTACGGTGAGGAAAATATAGCAGTCACTTACAATCAGAGTAAAAATGTGTACATGGAGAAATAAGGGACTGAACTTTAAGGGTGGTTTTCCCCTGAAGGGTTTAAGGTGGTGGTCGTTTGGGGGGTGTGGTGGAGGGGGGCAGGGGGGCTGAAACCATGAGCAGAGGTCATGGTTTCAGCAATGTGTCTTACAGCTGTTACTCGTTACAGCTTCTAAACCAAACCCCTAAGGTAAGGTAAGTTCTACAAGCAACCCGTTCCCACACACAGTATCAAAGTGAAAAGCCGCAGTCCCCTCAAATGTGTCTGATGCTTAGTCTTATCAAGGAGATGTGACCCACAGTGCGTCTGGCCAGCGTTACAAAGTGCTGCAACAGGGCTGCCATGATGGCTGGTCAAATTGAGGCTTCAGTTTCGGCAATGTAGTTTTTTGTTATTTTCTTAGAGATTCTTACAAAAGCACCAGCTTTATCCTTCCAAGTGTGAAATGGCAAGCATAGATTAAGGCGACGGATATTAAATAAGGAGTGGTGTACAGGAGAGATCTGGGTCTTGGTTTGAAGCTCGGAAGAGGTACGTCAGCCCTCTTGTCTACTTCAAGCTCTAGCTGTCCAGACAATCCTGTATAAGTAGGTGGTAGACATTTAAAAAAAGACTAGATCAAACTATACTATTAAAGCTTTAGTGTTATCCAAATCTAAGCATGGAATTAATGGTTATCAATATGTAATCACACATTTTGATACACCTAATCCTCAAAGCTACAATGTATGTAACGATGTCTGGCCTATATGATGAACTAATGGCCCAACAGGAAATCTTAAGATATGACTCAGTTTGAACACTGACATACCTTAACAAACTCAGCAAGACAAGCCTGATGGAGACCAGGCCAGCTTCATGCAGGATGAACTCCGAGGCTTGCTGAGAGTAGAGGCTCTCCCTGGGGACTGTCTCACCTTGGGTTGACCTCCAGCAAAGACATACGTTGACATGTGCGCATGGCCCTTCCCCTCCCACATTGATGGCCTGTTTGGAGACTTCCTCTGTGTCACTTCTTCTTTCCTTAAGGAAACGACATTGCCTATTTTACAAGTCAGGGGACAGGATGGTGTGTTTGTGTGTTTGTGTGTGTGTGTGTGTGTGTGTGTGTGTGTGTGTGTGTGTGTGTGTGTGTGTGTGTGTGTGTGTGTGTGTGTGTGTGTGTGTGCGTGCGTGCGTGCGTGCGTGCGTGCGTGCGTGCGTGCGTGCGTGCGTGCGTGCGTGCGTGCGTGCGTGTGTGTGTGTGTGTGAGTGCATACGTGTGTGTGTGCAGGAGTCTGGAGTTTGAGCAGAGAATGTCGTCATTGGAAACACCGGACACACTGTGGAAGAACAGCCTGTGTTTCCAACAGCTGCGGCTGCAGGATTGAAGACGTATTATTATTCCTGGACCTGTACAACAACGAAGCTCTTGATGCTAGCCTTGATGCTTGGCTCTAATTGATTAAACAATAGCGCTCTTTTTGAACGAGGAGCTGACAGGACATCATTGTTTTAAACCAAACACCATGTTAGGAGAAAATAATATGCAAGCGGGGGCGGCAGTATCTCAGAGTCAACCCTCAGAGCGGGTTGACTGGTAGCTGGAAGGTTGTTAGTTAGAGGTAGAGTGTTGAGGTGTCCTGAGCAAGATTCCTCACTCTGACTACTCCGACGAGCTGGCTGCCACCCTGTGTGGTTGACTCTGCCGTCGGTGTGTGAATGTTTGAAACAATGGTTGTAAGTCGCTTTTGATAAAAGCATCAGCAAAATCCCCTAAATGTTAATGCAAGTGCAAAGGGCCCATTACGACCTACCTGAAACGGTCAAGTTACTAACATTACACACTATACACACAATGGGCGACCACAATAGACGCATAGTGTTTGGCTTGGATTTCAGATAGAGCCCCTCCTCCAAGCGAACAAACCTCTTCCATCTCATCCTTGCCAGTTGTCATGGCGATAAGTGGCTGTGTTCAGCAATTAGCTAATCAGACCTACACCTGTGCTCCTGGCCGGGCAGAGCGGCAGCCAAGTAATAAATCAGCAGTCTGTACAGGTAGCTGATTATTCCGACACACCATCAGTTTCTGCCGAGAGGCCATTGCCCTGCTGCCTCCAGTGCTGCACTAGCGCACGCTAGCTGCATGCTAACATCACATTGGAGCATTGAAGTTCACATGCTGGGGTTTAAACTACCTCCCCAATGCCTTCTCCTCATGTCCTCACAGCCAAACAATGATCTGATCCCAACAACGACCCTGTCCCAGCCCAGTGAGGCATGCTGATCCCTGGGCAATGATATGCTGCCGTGATGACGGCGGGCTCCAGAGATGATATCACAACGCTCCAATTTCTGGGAAAATCTCATAGCTGAGTTTTGGTGGGAAATGTTCTGATGGGTTGTAATCTACTATGTCGAGGGGGTAATGGGGCATATTTGGAATTTTTTCCTGATATCTCTTAACCCAAGCATTTCCAAATGGCCATTTCATGGTGGATGGAGGTAAATAACTACCCCTCATTGCAAGTGATACCTGGTTAGCGCCATGACTTCACAACAATTAGGGAGGCTGGCCAGCGTCCACTGTGCCTGGGTGATGGATCACACACTGGTGGTAGGTTAGGGTCATGCCTGGTCCTGAGAGCTGATTGGCCGAGGTGAGCATGTAGGTCTGACAGAGACGAATCGGAGGAAAGGCCGGAGCCAGCTGGGGCCGGTAAACACCAGACAGCACAGCAGGAGGAAGATATCCAGGGGCCAGCGCTTGCTTTTTACTTTAGCTAAACCCCAGTTATATGATACAACACATCTGGATACAGGTAGCCATGGCAACGTGATGTAAACACATTCCCAGCCCATGGTAGGAGCCAGAGCATCAAACTGTGAGATTATTTCGATTGGACACCGGACAGGATGCGTTGAAGCATCACAGTCACGCCGTACGTTTACATACTAGCACCCTTACTAGCACTCTTGCTAAACGGCTGCACCCATGAACTGTTTAATGAACACGCATGGACTCGGACACAGAAAGCACTTCCAGCGAAGAAATGTCCGTGCAGAAACATAAACAAAGACAGTTTCTAGGGTAAAACTGGATGCTCACACACGACACACAAACATCCAAGGTACAATGCAGAGTGTTCCATTTGGAATTCTAAACATCAGGATTCCTAATGCACTATAAAAATGCTACAGGCCTGAAGTAAAGGCCGTTCCTGCCTTAATATGTCTCTCATGGGGAGTTCGATATGTGCACTTTACAGCAACATAAACACACTTCCCAGGAGTTAACAAGGACTAATTAATTTTTTGCCCAACCAGTCACGTGGGTTGGTAGGCAGGGCACTGGCCCGATCTACTTACCTTTTGGCCTGAAAAGCTTCTCCATCGATTAATTTAAAAAAAGTAAAAGGATAATTTTACCCTCCCTCAGGGGCAATTCAATGATAAAATGCACTGTTGTACCTCTTTTCATAGTTAGTAGTGGTTCCGTGCTCCGCGCTGAGCCCCTAATCCCTCTGTCGCCATGGCTCAACGATGCACAGCCCCGGAGAGGAAGCAACTCTTTGCTGGCAAAACCTGAAGGTTTCATGTTGTGTGTGCAGCGCTTCAGTTCAGGATTAGGCTAAATACACTCGTTTTTATGAACCTCTCTCTGCCCCTCGTGTTCACCGAACGCTACAGTGTACGTGTTTTCGGAAAGGCCTCCAAGGGGATCTTTTTGAACTTTGAAATTGAACCAACCTAGGTGTCACCGGGCACACTCCAACCATGCCACTTCTCGCCTACACGTCTACCCGGAATGCAAAGCAAGGCGACACGGAGGCAGCTTGTGTGTGTTTGTGTGCGCGTGTGTTTGTGTTTGTATTTAGCCGTTGGCATAGTGCTATGTAGTTAGGACCAATGCCAAGTTTTCTCCTGGAATTTCCTGTCTTAATCGGCCTTCGCCCGCACCCGGATCCTAACCCCACCCCCCCACCCCCCCACCCCCCTGGCTCTTTCTAGAATCTTTTATCCCAAAGCGAACACAGAACTCCAGCCTCGGAGGACCTTATTATTGTCGCTGAGTGCTTCCAAGAGAAGAGACCCCTCAACACGACACTTCAGCGCTGGCCCCCTGATCAGGGGCCTTGCCTGGACACAAAGAGCCCACTCCTCACCACCCTACACCCTTGCGGCTTTTCCCTCGGTGGAAGACCTTTTTTTAACACCAAACACCTGGCTTTGTCTTTAGGAGGAGATCAAACCAGGGATTTAAGACCTAAACAAAGACAAGGAGATGCGGCTCCTCTCCCGCCTGTTGGCAGGATGTTTGGCCCATCTGAGAGCTTGTTATAGGGGCCGGGGAGGTGGGGGTGGGGGTGTTAAAGCAAACATGTTATGATCCAGAGATCTGGGAACAGTGGGAGCCAGCATATTTCCACCCAATCTTCCCATTAGGCTGAAACTCAACGTGGTAGCAGTCGTAGGACGTTGTTTGACACGGGGAGTTCACTCTAAGGCTTGCCTGAGTAGGAACATCTCGTCATGAAGTCATGTGACTTATCCTCATACATGAGTCATATGCCCACATTGCGGCCCAGACTAGTCTCTAGACTAGTTTCTAGTTTATAACAAAAGTTTTAAGTTATAACAATCCTACCCTTGCGCCGGTATACGTCAGTTTTACTCACTTTTGAAGTAGTATATAGTGTTCTGTGAAGACAGTGTACCTCCGCTGAACCACAGGAGGTATTCTGACACCAGGTCGCTCTGGGCAGGTCATAACAAGGCCTTGGTTCTCCCCACATCCCACAACATCCAACAAATTAAAAAAAAGACAAGCAGCAAGTGAGGTAGATGGTGTGAGGATTGTCACGTGCATGTACCTGTTGGGGGCTCTCCCCGTAGCCCAGGAAACAATGCTGCTGTCGGGGTGATGGACGGGCCTGGGCTGCCGCACGCTCACTAGCACCGCTTCTAGGGTGCGGTCGCCCTCCTTCTGGGGCCCAGGCTTAAGACAGCTCGTTATCTGGAACGGGTGTGTTTGAGTGTGTGTGTGTGTGTTTGTGTGTGTGTGAGTGAGAGCATGTGTGTGTGTGTGTGTGTGTGTGCGGAAGGATTGTGACTGTTTTAGTAACAAATTCTATAAGCGGTCTCTCATGGGACATCGAAACAGTTCCCGCTCAGTTGTATTTATCGCTGTTCCAACACCGTAATTTACTTCTTCTTTTTTCTTTTTGAAAAAAGTGCTTCAACATTCCTCTCACTGAACAACTTCTGACCCAAGCACGCTGTCTCTTTGTGGCAAACCCCTCACACCGAGCCCTGCCTCTGGGACCAAGTCCTCCTTGACCCCCCCCATCCACTCCCCCCTTTGCTCCTCTTTACCCACACTGTATAAATACCCCCCCCCCCCCCCTCAGAGGTGCCAGCAGGAGGGAACCCCTCACCACACAAAGCTGGGAACTTCAGCTCGCTACTTGGGGAAACAAAGCTGTGTCTTGGCGTCCCCTTTGCTCCCGCCACTGCCCATGTGTCTGCCTCTCACTCTCATTTACTGGGCAACCTCTTCTGGCAAGGCGACTCTGAAGAGATCTGCTGTCTTCAGACAAAGATCGTGAGGGGATGAGGGGGAGATTGTTGGCTCAAATCCAGTGACCGGGATGTTGAAATAAACACATCCCGCACAGAATATCAAGATGCCTGCAGATGAGAAGAGACAAGACTGAGAGAGAGAGAGAGAGAGAGAGAGAGAGAGAGAGAGAGAGAGAGAGAGAGAGAGAGAGAGAGAGAGAGAGAGAGAGAGAGAGAGATGATGGGGGCCTCTATAGGAAGTTTTCAATGATACTCACTGTGGCATTGTGGGTCATTTGTACAGCCAGTTGTCGGTCTACTTTTGATTGTACGGTCAAGCTGTTTCACTGGAGTTGGGTGATTTGACATAATAATTTAATTTAGTAATTTCTAAATCCATAAACCCTTCTTGTAAATGACTTCATATTCTGTCCATCCACTGTTGAGGTGTCCCTCGTCTTTTCAGAAGTAGCCGGGGAGAACAAGACAGTACACAGCGCAGGCAATCATCGGAACAATAGCCTCAATCAGGGTTAGGCAGCGGTAATGTGGGTCTTTGTGTCTGGCAAACCCTTCACTGAAACAACACACCCGCGGGCTCCCAGAGTCCTGTTACACCTTGTTTTCACCGTCTGGAATCCGGGGACTAGAAGGGGAATGCTCATACACTGGGGTGAGGTTGAGGTTTTGTTCTTTTTGCTAAAACAACCATATGGGTTGACATTATTTTATTAAAGAACACTGTTTTTTTTACTTTATAATAAGGATATGATGTTTCTATTCATGGGTTTTAATTTAATGGCATACATTTCCACTGTCCTAATAAGGCTTTCAGTTCAGGAAAAAAAAGAAGAGAGTTTACCCTTGGATTTGCAGACTCAGGAAAGAATGGCCTTTCTTTCCTTCTTTCCCTCTTTTCTCTTTCTTTACTTATTTATCTTTCTCTTTCATCGGTTTCCTTGCATCATCCTTTGAACTGGGGGACTGTTTGTTGCCGAGGGCTGCTAGGCATCAAACATACGATGAAGCTCAATGCAAACCTTTAAGACCAGAAACATTCACAAATCTGCCGCTGTAATAACAGTGATTAATAATGATGTGTTCAGTGTTCCTGTAACAAGCCTTTGCCCCAAGGTATGAGACCCTTAATGACAGGAAACAGTCCATTTGTGCATTCTTTCTCAGTTGGATAAAAAAAATTAAAGAGCTCAGTCATTGTTGTGTAAAAAACATGGGCTTGCCTTATTAGATAGTGTGTGTGCCATTAATGGAAACGCATTTCTCAGGACATAAACCACTGAGTGTCTGGCGGGTTCCAATTAGGACCGGATTATGGGAACTATAAAACACTGCATTTGCATCTCCTGCTGAGCTGTTGGCACACAGTGTATCAGTTAGAGGAAGGCACCGGCAGGGTGACTTACATTTCCCATCAATGGTTTAAACCATTGTTTACCACACGGTGGACAACGTAGCACAGAGAGTCTGTTTTAGAATAATGGTGTATTTTGTGTGTGTGTGTGTGTGTGTGTGTGTGTGTGTGTGTGTGTGTGTGTGTGTGTGTGTGTGTGTGTGTGTGTGTGTGTGTGTGTGTTTGGGGTGGGGGGGAATACTTCATGGGTTTTTCAACTTTTGTGTTGCTGCCAGTTCAAATCAAGAGCCTTCATCTCGTCTCGATTCATCTTCCCATGGTTGTTTCACACACTGTATTCCCTCTCCTCTTCTTCTCTTTCACTCCTTACTCTCTCTCCTCTCTCTCTCTCTCTCTCTCTCTCTCTCTCTCTCTCTCTCTCTCTCTCTCTCTCTCTCTCTCTCTCCCTCCACCCCCCTGCGGTTCAAAGACGTCCGCTCTGCAGGTCTTTGTCGGGGGCCCAGTGTGAACCCTCTCATCTCTGAGATCTAGAATGTCTCTGAACAAGCTGCATAACTTATTCAGCCCCGGCGTTTCCTGTGTGGTAGTGCCAACGTTAACGGAAAACTACCGTTCAGC
>NC_079431.1:19495303-19500303 GCF_026213295.1 Gadus chalcogrammus
GCCGGTTGGCAATATTTCGGAAACGCCTTTGTGGACGTACCATGAACTATAAATAAATATGCACATTATCAAGAACCTCTCATAGTTTCTTACAAGAGTAAGAATGCAACATTTTGCCATGCGTTGTGGGGCCCAGACAGACTTTGTGAGAGGAACCACAAGCCGGCAGCCACCGTGTCAGCCTGCTGGACAGGGTAATTAGCCTCCAAACCCCTGACCTTCCGTTCCCAGAACCTCAACCCAGAGGCATCGGCCGAGCTAAACAGATTCTCCCACTCTTTCCACAGCCTGTTGTCAGGCTAGAAGGTGGATGAGGGGGGGAGATTGTAGTGCTGAAACGCTGAGTTTTGCCCAAGGATTTTGTGTGGTAGACTTGAGGCCTACCCCACCCCGAAAGAGTAGGCCTGTTGAGCCCCAAACCGGAATGTTTCACTGAATGGATTACAAAGCTGGCCAATTCGGTTGATGTGTGTTTCTTATTTTGGTTTGGCTTACCCACATGGAGATGGAGAATTATTGGACATAACGGGACATAGGGGGAGTGTACTGCTGGCACGCAGGTCCAGAGAATGAGGCATTCTGATTGGTTGGTCGGTTGACGGGCAACTTGATGATCTTGTCCAGCCAGTGTGTGGCTTTAGACGGGGTGTGTCCTCATGGAGAATGGGTGGATCTGTGTGTATCCCTTGAGTTACTGCCAGGAATGCACTCTTTAAAGGACAAGGGGGCCCATCAATCCAAACTTAGCTATGCTGCATATCAATAGCAAAGCAAATTTTACGTTTTTAACGCAAGGTCAATTTTCTTCCCCTTCAGGAAGTTCACTATGGAATGTGACAGAATGGGAAAAAAAACCATTACACCCTCATTTTTATCAACTAAAACCCAATTACCGGGCCATTGTCCCATAGTATATACCAACACGTTGCTTGAATCCTCTTCATCTTGATCATAACACACAAAAAGACTGTCTGATGCAGGATCTTACCATGTCCCCGGTAGCTTGGCAAGATGATTTATCCCCAATTTCTTTGGCTGCCCAGGAGTACAGACGGTAATGTGTCAAGTCATAACTCATCCAACTCCGAACCAATGGAGAAAATGCCGGAGAGGCGAATCCTAACCTGTTGGCAGACGTCGGAGCTGTACAGGCTGCCAGAACAGGCTGCAGAACAAGGGGTTTCAGCGGGGGGTCTTAAGACAGACAGGGGCTGCGTATCCCTAGGATCCCTCAACGCTTGCACTGTGCGTCATTTAATGTAAATTGACTTGATATGAGATATTGTTGCTCTCAATTGGTGTTAGTCAATGACAATGTGCTCAACTAACATCCCCCTTTGCTCCTCCTTAACCCACCCTTTCATTATATGATCACTTTGGCAAATCTTTATTGTGTGCTATGTTCCTGACAATTCTAGAGAAATCTAGTGGAATCACCACTTTAAACATATGCTTTCCTTATCAAGGGAAAAATAATATATATATATATATATAGGATTGGTATTAAGGTTCTGCATCAACAACATCAACACCTAACTTCTTATAACTTGAATCTGTACCTTCCAGCCCCCCATCATGTATATTAACTCTGGCATGAACTTGCCCATCTTCCTCGTAAGCCAAACAAGCCTTACCCTGTCCAAATCACTTTCAATCATGTTTAAACTAAGTGTCGGTACATACCTTCTACCTACCAACAGATATATTAACTACCATCTACCTACCTTATATCTATGATCTTCTTACCTACAGTGGCATCAACGGCTTCTCTAGTTCTCCCTCTCTCACCATTTATTTGAATGGGTTAGGGTTAGGCCCTCCAAGGCTGCCCATGACCTCTGTGACTACAGTAACACACACACACACACACACACACACACACACACACACACACACACACACACACACACACACACACACACACACACACACACACACACACACACACACACATACAAACACACACAAGCAAAGGAACACACACAATTACACACACGCACAACTCCCGACATACACGCCAACAAAAGCAGGCCCACACTCGCAACAGCACACATACTACATAGAAGACTTACACACTCACATTAATATGGTACTCCTAACCCACGCAAACCTGCAGGCCAAACAAACAAACACGCATGCATGTACAAAATTAGCCAACGCAGGAAACGCACCACACTCACACACTTCAAGTAACATCTTGTCAGGGGGGGGGGGCGTGGCGACAAGGCTTGGGTAATGGTACCTGTCAGGTACCCGCCTGTTATTCGAGGCCTCCTGTCAGCCAGTGGCAGTAAAAGTTCAACTTATTATCAAGTCCTCAAACACGCGGCGAAGTGATTAAGTGTTTGAATGATTTACAGTGGCTCAGTCGCAATGTGTTGAAACATAGAGCCCCCTTAGCCCTACCACCGTGACACGGCGCATTGTTGATGGATGTAGGAGTCACACTGCAGCCTGTGAACATAGCGTAGTTGGTTGTTGTTTGGTGTTGTTTGTTTGAGGACTGAGGGATAAGGTACAGTTTTTCAAATTGTACAATACTGAATACACGCTGTGATATATAATCAGATGTTTGTCTTCCCAGTTGCATATCGTTCAATGTGACAATGCAACATGCTAAATAGTATTTCATCCCACTTCTTAAAGCCACGTCTACACAAATCAAAACAATCATAACACTTTGTGTGAAATCATACTTGGCCGGGAATTTCTTACATGCTATCAGAATATGAGGACAGCTGGGAGATTCAAATGTTGAACCTCAAGGCAATCTGGCTCTGGCTGTTTACTTTAGGAGTGATCTCATCATTCAATGCCCGAATGCGAGCACACAGAGCTTCCAAATCACATCACAATGCAGAGCATAATAACGGCCAACACCTAGATTATGTGAATGCTTCGTGGCATGCCGATGAATAGCATCTTTGATTCATTCAGGTTGTCCCCGGTCTGTTTACAACAGGGTGGGGGGGGGTCCGATCTAGTGATGCTCATGCTCCATCAAACCATCTCTTATCTCAGGGGGGTTGGAAGAGAAGGAGATCTGGTGGGCATGGAGAGCCTGTTTCTTCTCACCGCCTCCCCCACCTCCACGGCTCCTCGCAGCCCTCGCCCCCTACCCGCCTGCTCCCTCCCGCCCAGAACAGAGGGCCCTTTATGGTCGTCGGCTGGATAGGAGTGAGGGGCCGAAGGCAGAAAGTTGGCCGGGGGACAAGGTCGGCAAGGCTGTGTGCGCTTTACGGGAAACACCGAGAGAGAGAGAGAGAGAGGGGGGAGAAGGAGAGGGGGAGAGAGAGAGAGAGCGGGGGAGAAAGGAGAGAGGGATAGAGAGAGTGTAAGAGAGAGAGAGAGAGAGAGAGAGAGAGAGAGAGAGAGAGAGAGAGAGAGAGAGAGAGAGAGAGAGAGAGAGAGGAGAAAGAGAGAGGGATAAACACAGAGAGAGAGGGGGGAGAATAATAGTGGGATAAAGAGAGAGAGAGAGGGGGCGAAAGAGAGAGGGATAGAGAGATAGGGGGGATAAAGAGAGATAGGGGGGAGAAGGAGAGAGGGATAAAGAGAGAGAGAAAGGGGGGGAAGATGGAGAGAGAAAAAAAATCCCCATGGTTCAGGGCTGACAGTCCTGGATGCTGGCCTTGGGTTGGGATGGGCTGAGACGGAGGGTGGGTTTGGTCAAGCTTACAAGCTTTTTGGTCAGATTTGTAAGGCCAGGTGGTGAAATGAATCCCAGGTGTTTCTTGGCCCCACACTGAGCCAACTGCCATCCCGTGTTCTCAGAGCTGTCTGACAGCAGGTAGACACAAGCACCGGGGCCCCGTTCAAAGGCTTGTGCCACTGCCAGGGGCCAGCAGACAGCCTTTATCTAGAGTTCTCCCCCCCATGGGCAACTCTCGAGAATTACAACATACCTCTAGCCTGCGCTGCTGCTAGCCATGTCACGCCAAGTTAGCTGTCAACGCGTAACAAATGTACTGTGAAGCCTGACGCCGCGACTATTACCGGCTATTGGAAACCGTAAACCGCTCTTCTTGTTTTCTACCCATTTAACACCATTGGTGAGGGTATGACAGAGCTTTTGTTTGAATTAATCCGGATATGTTACTCTCTCTGTGTTTAATATCTAATTGGAGAGGCTTTGAGTTGTGCCCACCCAGCCAGACAGGATCGTGGTGTCTCACAGGTCGGAGAACAGTGAATAGACAGTCTGCCGTCTACTGTCTTGACTTGTCCTCCGCTCCGGGGCTTAATACGAGGAGGCCGATACACTACGGCTCGTCATAAACCTACTGGCTGGGGGAATAGCAAACCAAGAAGAGCCTTTTCTTCTTGCTCAGGCCATCAGTAAAGGCTCTTTGTCGACGCGCTATTCTCTTCCAGTTTCTTTTAAGGTTTAGAAAAGATTCTCTGATTCTCAAAGAGTCTTCAAATGTCTTCATCTTCATCTTCCTCTTCCCTCATTTCTCATTCTCCTTCTGTCCGACTTACTGTCTCCTAAATATACTCCATCATCTTCTGTGACCCACATTTCCTCTATTTTGTCTATATTTTTACTCTCTTTGTGTCCCATTTTGTGAGTCATGGTCTACCAAGTTGTAATTAAGATAAACTGCTTGTCTCTGTTCTGCTACATAACCCTGTTTAAAAATGATGTTTTAATATGAGGTTATGAGGTTATAATATGAGGTTACCCGGCTGTCCACTTTATAGCACACCAACTGATTTGAACAGAGGAACTAACAAGGATTAAAAGCCAATCTTTAGAAACATTTCTAGGTTTCTAAAGAAAGTTTCTAACCAAATTACATGTTAATGCAACCTTTCTATTCACTGTTATGAAATGTCTTTCTTGCATATTGCAGTCGGTTTTGATGTCAATGAGTATTGTTACTAAAGATATTTACTCATGCTCTCTCCCTTGCAGACCCCATGGACTGACCGGTAGCCCGGTGGTCTCGGACATCTCCCTGATCCGCCTGTCCCCCCACGTGTCCGTAGGGGACTCT
>NC_079431.1:19502803-19507803 GCF_026213295.1 Gadus chalcogrammus
CCTTCTCCCCCATAGCCCAGATCTACAGACTGGAGATACCGACCTCAGCTCTCTCTCCACGTCCTGTCCCTCTGATCTCTCCATCTTTCTGCTCTTCATCTCGGGACGGCAGATCAAAGCAGTGAACGGCTGTTTTGTATGGTTAGATATGCTGATATAGAGGACAGAGTTCATAGAGCAACAGAGGGTTACAACAAGCAAAAAAGTACTTTGGAATTATCACACAGGTCTATCCGCGATCTACAGACATAACTGTGAATGCATATGAAATATGCATTCACATTTCTAAGCATAATCATTCAAAACTTTGTATATCCTGAAATTGACACCCATCTCTGCTCTCTCTGGTGTCCTCCCCTCTCCCCCCCCCCATCCCCATCACTCCTCCTTTCCCAGTGACCCACGAACACCTGAAGGAGCGTGCACTCTTCGGACTGCCGCCCCCACCAGGCGCCAACCCGGCCGACTACTACCACCTGATGGCGAGCGCCAGCCAGCGGACCCCCTACGGGGACCTGCTCCTGCAGAGCGGGGCCGCCGCGGCTGCAGCGGCGGCGGCGGCGGCAGCGGCTCACCTGCCCGACTACACCCCTGTGGACAGTAAGGACCGCCCCCCTTCTTCTCCTCCAATCACTGTGAACTGTAGGCGAGTGTAGATGGACTGCATTTATACAGCGCTTTTCTTACCAGTGGCCACTGAAAGCGCTTTACAATATTACGTAACATTCACCCATTCATAAACACATTCACACACCGACGGCGGAGTCAACAACGCAAGGCAACAGCCAGGCCATCGGGAACAGTTAGGGTGAGATGTCTTGCTCAGGGACACCTCGAGGAGCCAGGGATCAAACTAGCAACCTTTCTGAGCCACATGCCGAAATGTAGATAATCAAATGAGATTCTTTGGGAATCGTGAGAGTGGTTACTCACTCTCTACTGCGGCTGTCGCTGTTTGGTCAGTGGTTGGTTGCCCTTTATATCAGGTGTGCTGATCGGCAATCTAACAGCAGAAAAAAATATTCATCGTGTGATTGTCTTACGTCGTGTCTTAACACGGCAAATAACTAGGACAAATATATTTCATATTCAGTATAGGCCCTTGTGTATCAGTAAAAAAGTTAAAAAAAAGTTTTCTGAGGATACTGAGGATGCTGTTTAACAGTGAGGTAACACATGCGGACCCCTTGCAGACAAAGCTGTTCAAACGAGTCTTCAGTTCTCACGGGAGTCCTGGTTTATTAACCAACAAGATGTTTGAGCAGGCACCTTGCTGGTTTTCCTTCCTGCATTCATGGAGTTAATCAATGTCCTGGTTCCCACGGTGCAGCACACTCACTGGGCAGTTGTTGTTGTGCTCTGGTACTCAACAGGCCAGGTACGCTGCTCCCCAAGTCCCTTCTCCTAGCTCTCGCTTCCTTTGTTGTGGTTGACGTGTTAAACATGCCCACATCAAAGCATGATAGTTTAGTGGTCCGTGTTTTCTTTAACTTAATAGGAAAAAAAAGTGGGGAACTTCGGGGACAAGGGGAGAGAAAAAAGATGCTACACAAACATTTTAAGCCACAATATTGGGTCCTCATAAACCTACACAGCCCCCCCCCCCCCTCCCCCATCCGGCCAACTTACCTCTTTCCTTCTAGCTAAGGTGTGTTTTTCCACCAGTTTGAGTAACATCCTAACCACTTGAGGATAACCTTAAAAGGGCTGCATATGTGAAGCAGGGCATTGCAATGTGTCACATGGTTGATGTATGCCAGGGCCTTGGTTTACCTGTTCTGTTTTTCTCGTGTCAGGCTGTAAAAGCAGAGATTAACCCTGCCATCTTCATTGCCTGATCGCTGAAGAGAGCGATATGTTCCGACAGAGCAATCTGCACACATGTGTACACACAAAGGGCATATAAACACTCTCTCTCTCACACTCAAACCCTCCCACATTCATTCACATTCAAACATGAATACATGAAGTCTTTAAGAAAGACTGATGACTGCCAGCTTGTTCCTTCTGCCTGGTTAGAACTCACGCCTTCCATCAAAATGGCGGGTCAGGCAAGGGACCAAATGTTTTCAACTCAAACACGTCCAAGAATCCTTCAGGAACTTCTTCAGCCCCTCTCCAACAGCCACTAAAAAGAGAGCTTAGAATAAATCTAGCCATGAAAGTCGTCCTTTACTATGCCTGATTATCAAACACTCTATCCCCCCGTCCGGAAACCTATCGCACCACCCAGTCACAGAGAAACAAACTGAGATTACCCTCACTCTGCGTTACAAGTAAAACATCAGAAACGGGATACCACAGCCATTAATCTTCCAAATGACCTCAATCAGCAAATTAAACATGGCAGGCATGACGGATGGCCTACTGCCCTGCCATCTCTTTTCGGCGCTTTCTGTCCTCTCACCCATCTCCCCACCACGGCGACCGCCACCATGCTTGTCCCACACTTTTCTCTTTTTTCTCTTTGACTTGTTAGCACAAGCAGTCAATGCCAGGCCCTCTGTTTGTACCCCTAACACTGCAGCCCAGGCAGCGAGGCCGGGCTGCAGGCTCTTTCACTGCGGCAGGCCGACACAGGGCCGGTATTGACCCAGGCTGCTGGCTAATGGCCGCGGTCTCTGACTATGCATAAAGGCTCTCCTTTACCTCCAGGACCGGGCCGGGGGAGGGAGGGCAGGGGAGCGGCAAGAGGGTGGTAAATATGTGCACCGGGCCCCTCTGTTAGTTTTGGAAGGCAGTGCCGATGAAATCCATATTAAAAATCAATTTATGCACTAATAAATCCAGCAGACCCACCACAAGTGCTACAAAGGCTCAGTGAACCAAAAGTACAGGTTCGCACTCCGCTGGCCAACATATACATACACAGACACACATACACACAACCAAACACATACACCTAATATATGCACACACATACATATTCAAACACATATATTCCCCCTCATTGACCAGTAGCAGGATCAGTCTGAACTGGATCTTCAAGGTCACATTGAGAAAACCCCAGCTATGCTGCAACGGTGGAAAGTTATGTGTTTGTGCGTCATCGAAGGCACATAAAGAATATGCTTTCTGGTTGGTTCCTTGACTCCCGTCATTTGAGAGCGGTTGGCATTCCGAACCTTGAGCTCTTCACACATACAGCTTTCCACTGACTCGCTGAGTCTCCAGTCCCTTTTACTGGTTTTGAGTTCTTCTCCAAACAAAACGGTCTAAACCCGACACGTGTAATCCAAACACGCTTGATGGGTCGGGGCCGTCACACCGACTGGACGTCCAGGAGCAACCCCCCCCCCACGCCCGCCGACCGCCACGCCGTCTGCCATGTCGTCGCCGTCTGGGTGACAAGCCGGCGTGTTAAACAAACACAGCGTTCCTACCGGCAGTCGCCTTTCCCTCCACGACCCCCGATTCAACGCTCCGCTCCGGTGCCAAGCGGCCGGTGGTGCCAGCGGCAGTCTCTTCACACGGCTAATCAGCCGACTGAGTGTGACGGCCTTGCCGTGCCGGTGCTGAAGCAGGCTGAGCCATTTAACACAAGGAGGAACCGCTCTCCTCCTTTAAAAGCACTTGTATTAGTATTTATAAATGTAGGGGTTTCCACCATAGTTGGAACCGCATCGGTGCCTCCAATACGGAACCAAGACATGCATTACCCAAATGCGAAATGCGTAATTGCTTACCCATGTACATTTATTAACGTTAATTATTCTTATTATTAGTATAGAGGACGTGTACCATTAAGGCTTAGTCCTGATCCATTTCAGGACTGGCCATTTCCTCCTCTCTCTCACCCATACCATCTTGCCTATCTCACTCTATCATGAAGCATAAAAATGCAAAAAAAAATCGTAAAAAAAATAAAGATGTACACATTTTTTGCACATATTTAGAATGTCTCCGTTCAGATACGGAAAAGTGCCTGGTGCAGAAGTGGTGGACGTCTCCACAACATTCACATGGGCCAAGTTAAAAACCTTGCTTTCCCGAGCAGTATGGGAATCTAGTGCTGATGAAGAGCTGTGTGTGTGTCTGTCTGAATACTGTAGTCCTCTTTCTGCATCTGCTCGGGACCTTTGGATGGGTCTGGGGGGGTGTTGTAGGATGGATGGATCGCGGGTGGGGCTGGCTATACCAGTTCGCTCAGACTGCGTACACAAACACTTAACTGTACATGGGTAACATGAACACGGGGCAGAGGTGTGCGCATAAACACCAGCAAACACAACAACCTCTTTTTGGGGCAAGGACATTGGAAGATCGCAGGACGCACAGGCCCTGGCTAACGTGCTTCACGCTGTTGGTATTAGAGAGTTCTTGCTAGGAAAATAAATATGTTGGTCCGCCAGATACCCTCCGTTGGTGGGGAGGAGGAAAGAGTAAGAGTGGAAGAGTTGGCATGTAACCAGGGCCTCCCTGTACACCGCGGGCTGCCAGGGGAACATTCTCCCCACTCCATGATGGTGGTAGTGGTGGTGGTGGTGGGGGTGGGGGGGGGGGTCCCCCGTGCAGTGACCACAGCACAATCCAAGGCCTATCTAGCCGTAGAGGCCAACTGTGTTTGAGAAAACACTTTCTGTTTACGGTGCATTTAATCCCACTGAAAATAATTAGAATGTGTTAAAAAGTTATATAAATTGCAATAGATTCCTATTACAAGAAGGCCAGACGTGATTGATACAAAGAATAACTCATTTGATTACATAGTAGGCATTTTAGGACAAATAAAAGACAAAGGGACTACTGCGAAAACAGGCCCAACATGCTCTCTCTCAGAGACCATTGAGTATTTTCCTTTGGAGGTCTTTAAAGCCCCACAGGGGTCCCCCCCCCAGAGCACTATTCTACTGATCTCCTCTACTGGGAACTAACAAACAAGGTAGATCTTCCTGCTTTAAAGCCTCCTGGCCTACAGGTTCATTCATTCATGTACATCCAGGGGCCTTGATGAGGGCCCCATAGCTAATGTCAGCAGGGGGTCGGGCAGAGCTGGGATG